>NC_092770.1:23464916-23786166 GCF_047496795.1 Chiloscyllium punctatum | reverse complement strand
AGTAGGGGAAGGGGTGAACAGGTGCAGAAACAAGCCATGTCTTTGGACAAGTTCTCCTAGCTCCAGAAGGCCCCTTCCCTGGGCACCACGTGACAGAGGGAGAGGGCTGGGTAGCAAGGTGACAGTGAGGTAAGCACAGCAAAGGAACAGCCACCAAGGAGATCTACTTTTCAGATGTCACCAGAGACAGGATGCTCCATATTATCAGTCCTGGCCTCTGCCTCCACATCATCCCCAGTAGTGCCAGTCTCCTCATCATAGCCTGATGACATCAATGGCACATACACATACTCTTTCTGCAGCATTGTGTAGCCAGTTGGCATCATTAGCCATGTCCGGGAGCTATTATGGTGTTATGCATAATCACTCCATTCTGAATAGTCACCAATACATTTTCTATTTGAATTTTGTTTGTCTACTGTAGCTTTGTTTTTAATATTTGATTTTAAGGGTAAAAACTTCAATTAATTAATTTCCAAATACATAAATAGGACAGCAGCACTGAGATGGTCTTTCCAACAAATCAGGACATTAAAATTATAGCCAGAGGAGCCATCAGCACAAGTGTAAGATGTTAACAAAGTTCTAAGTGTTACAAGTTGCACATATATGGAGCCTGAAGAAAAATGAACACAATACATTGGGAACAACCAGATGACCGATAATCATGGAATGCACTGCCTGGAAAAGTGATGGAGGCAGGTTCAGTTGAGGCATTCAAGAGAAAAATGGGTGGTTTCTGGATAGTAATGATGTGCAATATGGGGAAATGGCAGAAGATTGGTACTGGATAATGGCACTATTGTAAGTATGATGGACCAAATGGTCTCCTTCTACAATTACATTGTAGTAATTCTGTGATATCCCATTTGGAGGAGCCTCAGAAGAAACAGAGGTGAAGATTGGATTTATGTATTCTCCAATGGCAATATAAATTGTAGTCAGCTTGAGATAGAGGGAGAGAGTAAGCAGGTTAAGGAACAGAATAATTTTAGAATACAAAGATGGGGCAGTGCCAGTGTTGGCCTGGGGTGGACATAGTTAGAACTCACACAACACCAGGTTATAATCCAACAGGTTTATTTGGAAGTACAAGCTTTCGGAGCACTGCTCCTTCATCAGATAGCTAGTGGGGAAGGATCATATAAATTCTGTGTCCTATGATCCTGCCCCACTGGCTACCTGATGAAGGAGCAGCGCTCTGAAAGCTTGTACTTCCAAACAACCCTGTTGGAGAATACAAAGAGTTTATCATTGGCAGCAGGCTGGAGAGTTGCAGTCTAAGTATTGGATGTAAAGCAATATATTAACTGAGCTATAAGAAAGTGCAATAGCATAATTACCAAAATAATCAAATTAGAATAATTTACTGGGAGCTACTTCCAGGAGGACGACCAGTAAAAAGAAAATGGTTTTCCAAATTTGTTTTGAACTGCATCCTGTGATTACAAATTGACCTGATTTGAAATCACTCTCCCTTCCTAAGGAAATTTAATTAACTTTTATTCTCTGTCCAACATATTGTGAAAAGTTGAGGTGTCCCTCAAATTATAATTTGGGATGTGGATGCCACTGCCTGTCTCCAGGATCTGTGCAAAGAAGAAAAACAGTTAAGAACTGCTGGCTAGTATTTAATATTTCTGGTATATGTTATTTGCTTGGGACAAGTAAAAACAGGTGCAAATATCTCATTGCATGATAATACCAGATGAGATATTATCAAATATTACCACCTTAAGTAGTAATTGTGAGCAAGCAGTATATTGTCATTACATAATGTAGCACAGAATTATAATATCTGTCCACTATAGTTGGGATCAGTTAGAACAAGGTATTTAATAACATACTGATAATTCCCCATCAAGTCTTATCTGCCAAAATAGGCCTTTAGGATTATAATCATTTTATTTTCAGAAAGCATCCAATTTCTTTTTTTATTCTGCACTTATATCTGAATGCAAAAATGCTAACACATTTTAAAAGGTTACATTACTGAAGGCACTATAACATTTTTCCATTCTTTCCTGTGTAAATTTGGAATGTTTTCAGAAAAATGCTTAAGTTGCCAATGACAGACTTGTCTGCGTGACAAACACATTTTAACTGGTAAACAAAGATAAACTAATAATAATCAAAGTTTTCACAGAGTACATTTCAGATAGTATCCAGATTTAATCCTATTTTCTCACTGCTAATAACTGAAATTTAGACAGGTCAGTGAAGAGATACTCCCACTGGCTTCAACATTCCGAGACCAAGGAAACAAAATCAGCAATTGGCTAACAACTGACCATTAACTTTGCTGAAAAATAAGATATTTGTTTTAGATTTGATTTGTGCTGTGCCTAGGATGCTCTTTGTTATTGAATCACCTGTTGATATTTGCTCTCTAGACTCATACAGAAAAGATGGCTACTTGGTCAATGCACTTGGATGACCCCCACTTGCCATAAGTCATTATTTTCAGGAGAGGAAGAGAGAGGAGGGCGAGCGTGGGGGAGCATGCAGAATTAGAATTACACAAGCTCATGAATTTTCTTGATTGTTTAATGAAAAATATTCAGTTTAAATTCTTGCTAAAATCCTGGTAAAATGTGGATTTAGTGTAATGTACAATATTGTGATTCAGTGTTACAGCGCACATTCGTTGGTGGACATATTTCATTTCTTGTCATGGGACAATGAACCAGTCTCTGGAGTTAAGTTGCATCCCCATTACAACAAAACACCAAGTAGGAAGTTATAAACTAGCTCTACAAGTTTATATACGTATGCTTGGATGAAATAATATCAAAATCTGATATTGATGCCAAATTAAAAGGCATAAGTGTTATGCAAAAAGAATAAAAAGAGAAATTGGACCCTGTCTAGCTGAAGAAATGTCTCCTCATTTCCGTTCTAAATTGACCCTCTCTAATTTTAAGGCCGTGCCCACTGGTTCTAGTCTCCCTGCCTAATGCAATTAACTTCCCAGCATCCACCCCCTTGAAACTATGTATTATCTTGTAAGTTTCTATTAGATCTCCTCTCATCCTTCTAAACTCTAATGAATACAATCCCAGGATCCTCAGCCGTTCATTGTATGTTAGGCCTGCCATTCCAGGGATCAACCGTGTGAATCTCGGGTGGATATGCTCCAGTGCCAGTATGTCCTTCTTGAAGTGTGGGGCTCAGAATTGGACACAGTATTCTAAATGGCGCTTTATAAAGTCTCAGAAGACATCGCTGCTTTTATATTCCAAAACTCTTGAGATAAATGACAACATTACATTCGCTTTCTTAATCATGAACTCAACCAGCAAGTTAACCTTTAGAGAATCCTGGACTAGCACTCCCAGATCCCTTTGTACTTTGGCTTTATGAATTTTCTCACCATTTAGAAAATAGTCCATACCTGTATTCTTTTTTCCAAAGTGTAAGACCTTGCATTTGCTCATGTTGAATTTCATCAGCCACTTCCTCGACCACTCTCCTAAACTGTCTAAATCTTTCTGCAGTCTCCCCACCTCCTCAGAACTACCTGCCTGTTCGCCTAACTTCGTACCATTGGCAAACTTCGCCAGAATTCCCCCAGTCCCTTCATCCCAATCATTAATATATAAAGTGAACAGCTGCGGCCCCAACACTGAACCCTGCAGGACACCATTTGTCACCAGCTGTCATTCTGAAAAAGAACCTTTTATCCCAAATCTCTGCCTTCTGTCAGACAGTCAATTCTCAATCCATACCAGAAACTCACCTTGAACACCATGGGCCTTCACCTTACTTAACAGCCTCCCGTGAGGCACCTTATCAAAGGCCTTTTTGAAATCTAGACAGATAACATCCATTGTGTTTCCCTGGTCTAACCTACTTGTTACACCTTCAAAAAATTCTAACAAGTCTGTTAGGCATGACCTTCCCTTGCTAAATCCATGATGACTTGTTCTAATTCAACCCGGCACTTCCAAGAATTTGGAAATCTCATCCTTAAAGATGAATTCATAGAATTTCACCAACAACCAAGGTTAGGCTAATCAGCCTATAATTTTCCATATTTTGTCTTGATCCTTTCTTACAACAGTGATTTTCCGATCATCTGGGACTTTCCCTGACTTTTGAAAGATCGCAACCAATGCCTCCACTACTTCCTCAGCCACCTCCCTCAGAACTCTAGGATGTAGCCCATCAGGGCCAGGAGATTTATCAATTTTTAGACCTTTTAGCTTTTCTTGCACTTTCTCTTTTGTAATGCCTACCATACTCAACTCTGCCCCCTGACTCTCCATAATTGTTGGGATATTACTCATGTGAAGACTGACACAAAGTACTTATTAAGTTCTTCAGCTATTTCTTTGTCTCCCAATAACTAGCCTTCCAGCATCAATTTAGAGTGGCCCAATGTCTACTTTTGATTTTCATTTGTTTCTTTTGTATTGAAAGAAACTTTTACTATCACTTCTAATATTACTGGCTAGCCTACCTTCATATTTTATCCTCTCCTTCCTTATTTCTGTCCTTGTTATCCACTGCTTCCTAATCTTCTGATTTCCCAGAGCACTTGGCCACTTTGTAGGCTCTTTCTTTTTCTTTGATACATTTCCTGACTTCCTTTGTCAGCCATGACTGTCTAACCCCTCACCGGATAATCTTTCTTTTTTTTGGGATAAACCTCTGTACTGTGTCCTCAGTTACACCCAGAAACTCCTGCCATTGTTGCTCTATTGTCTTCCCCACTAGGCTCTGCATCCAGCTGATTTTCGTCAGTTCCTCTCTCATGCCCCTGTAATTACCTTTATTTAACTGTAACACCATTACATCTGATTTTTGCCTTCTCTCTTTCAAACTGCACATTGAACTCTACCATTTTATGATTGCTGCTTCCTAAGTGTACCTTTACTTTAAGATCTTTTATAAAGTCTGGCTCATTACGCAGCACTAAGTCCAGAATAGCCTGCTCCCTTGTGGGCTCCATCACAAGCTGTTCCAAAACGTCATCCTGTAAGTATTCCATGAATTCCCTTTCTTTGGATCCACCGGCAACATTATTCACCCAGTCCACCTGCAAATAGAAGTACCCCATGATCACCGTGACCTGGCTTTTCTAACATGCCCTATTTATTTCCTGGTATATCTTGCACTCCTGATCCTGACCACTGCTAGGAAGTCTGTACATAACTCCCATTATGGTTTTTTTTGCCTTTGTGGTTCCTCAACTCCACCCACACAGACTCCAGGTCCTCTGACCCTATGTCATTCAGTACCATAGATTTCATTTCATTCTTAACTAACAAGATAACCCCGCCCCCTCTGCCCACTTTCCTGTCTTTTCGATAAGTTGTAAATCCTTGGATGTTTAACTGCCAGTCCAAAACTCCCTGCAACCACATCTCTGTGATGCCTACCACCTCATAATCATTCACGATGATTTGTGCCATTAATTCATCTACTTTGTTACAAATACTACAAGCATTCAGGTAAAGTGCATTAATGCTAACTTTCTTATCATAATTAGAGATATTGGAAATCAAAAGAGATCCTAAGCTATCCTTCCTTTTTGCTGCATACCTAGTCTGCCTCAAGCTTAAACCCAGCACACATGCTATCCTGCTGGTTATCTTTTCATTTAACTCCATACTCCCTATCACTTTCGCTTTCCCTTCCCCCGACTCAAAAGTTTAAAGTCCTACTGACCACCCTATTTATCCTTTTCACTAGAATATTGGTTCCAGCTGGAGGCCGGTTCAGGTGGAGGCCATCCCAATGGTACAGAACAACCCCCCCATTCCAAAACTGATGCCAATGCCAATGAAATGGAATCCCTCTTTTCCTACACCAATCCCTCAGCCACTTGTTTATTTCCCTAACTTTCTTATCCCTATGCCAACTGGCATGTGGCTTGGGCAGTAATCCAGAGATTATGACCCTTGAGGACCTATATGTCAATATCCTTCTTAGTGCTTGGCAATCCCTAAACAGGTCCTCTACCCTAGCCTTGCCTATGTTGTTAGTCCCAACATGGACCACATCAACTGGATGCTCCAATATCTTTTCAAGCTGGTCAGAGATGTCCTGCAACCTGGTAGCAGGCAGGCAACACACAATGTGGGACTCCCGATCCAGCTTACATAGGATATTATCTGTCCCCCTAATTATAGAATCCCCGATAACAACTACTTGTCTTTTTGCTCCCCTCTTGAATGGCCTTCTGCAGCATGGTGCCATGGTCAGCTGGCTCATCCTGTCCACAGTCCTTTCCCTCATCCCTACAGGGAGCAAAAATCGCATACCTGTTGGACAAGGTCAAAGGTTGAAGTTCCTGCGGTCCTGAACTCAGAATCCCTCTGCCTGCCTCACTTACAGTCACACCCTGTTGTCCCTGAACACTTACGGAATTTGAATTACTTAATCTACCAAGTGTGACTGTCTCCTAAAAACAAAGCGTCCAGGTAACTCCCCCCCCCCTCCCGGATGTGCTGCAGAGTTTGAAGCTCAGATTCCAGATCATCAATTCTGATCTGGAGTTCTTCCAGCAACCAACATTTGCCGCAGGTGTGGTCACTGCCGTTCACAACGGGATCAGCCAGCTCCCACATCATACAGCTACAGCACATCACCTGACCAGTCATAACTACTTATTCAGTTAACTTTTGCAATTTATGTATTAAATAATTTCTAGTACTTCTCTGCTACGGTCTTATTCAATTAACCAATTAAACTTTTAATCAACCACACGATACACAAGAAATATAAATTGAAAAGCAAATATGGAAGCACAAAGCTGGGTCCTGCTGACACCACTGACCCTTGACCTACACCACATGTGCCATGCCTCCCTAACTGGATTAGCTTTAACCCCTGGACTGGCCACTATTGAGACACAGGATTGACGGTGACCCACTCTCTGGACTGCAGAGGCACAGACTCCCACCCCCACCCAACCCCCAAACAAGTCACCTCGACTGGACACCTGACTATGGCCAATCCCTGAACTGGTATTGGAAGTTGGTCTTGACTTACTGTGTCAGGACCTCCTGACTGATAAGTGTTTCCATGATGAGAAGTGCTCCCCTAAGACTTTGATATTTGTCTGCTTGCTTGCTGCACATTCAGTGTGTTTGTTGTGTGAACTGCTAGCACATGTGCAGGTGAGAGTTGAAGTGATTGCTACCATACAGAAATATGTCCAACTGCCTTGACTGAGGACTGCTGAGCAGCAAGGCAAGGCATGGGTGGTGCGCATGCAGGTACGTGCTAAGTGAGTAAGCACAAAGAGAGAAAGAGCATGCAGCCCTGCAATACAGCCTTGTCCAATCTGTGAGTCAGGTGCATGCAAAATCACTGTGCTGCAGCATTTCAATACATTGCCAGTGCATGTTGCAATGCAAGTCTGTGCTTCCTGAGCAGCCTGTAAATGGATCAGAGAGTGGGCAAATATCAGATGCAAATGTCCATAAGGGTGCATAAGGCTGGTCCTTATGGATCATGGCCTGAGATGCTAGCTGCCTGAGGATGGAGGGGGGCTCTGAAAGCTTGTGGTTTCAAATAAACCTGTTGAACTATATAACCTGGTATCGTGTGATTTTTGACTCTACAACCTCAGGATTCGGTTCAACTACTTCAGACCATTAACTTCACCTTCACCTTGTTCCTGTTTGCTGGTTAGAGTTTTCTTCTCATTGTCTCTATTTCTTGGCTTTGCATTTGGATGATTACTATAAAGCCTTTCAAACCTCATTGGGACACTTTGTTTCTTTATATCCGTTACAACTGGCTTTGACTTTTGTATGATTTTTAAAAATTTAATCTCTTCTGTACTCCATTCTCTCACATCTTTGGCTGTTCTTCCCACCTTCCTCACTTTATACTTCCTCAAAACCATCACATTTCTATCTTATGTTAGTTCTGATGAAAGTCCTGCGGAGTGTTTCAAGAAATTTCTGTTTTTATTTCAAAATATTCTTGGCCTTTTTATAAAACATCTATATTTTAGAATCTTTTAGGAATGTATGTATTTGAACACTTAAACCTATGTTCGTCCAGACCCTTCTACACTTACCAAAACATTTCCTGCCATAACACTACCTCACAAAGTGAAATATTATTTTCTCTGGCTAATGAATTAGTAACTAGTGAGTATGAATTCAAAATTAGTTGGTTGTGAGTATGTTTCTCACAAGGTGTAATAATGTGGAATACATTACCCACAAGAGGTTATCAAACTCAGTCAATCATGCGGTCACATGATTAGCCACTGCAAGTGTATCATCTTTTCAACACACAGAGAATTGGAACAGTGAAGGAACTGACTCCACTGGCTATTAATAAAATTTAATGTGGAAAAGCATTAACAGATTGATTATCCTGGATTTAAACCAAGGAGTTTCTAATGTTTTCGTATGGAGAAGGGATATCTCTTAAAACTATGGCAGCTACTGACAAATGAACATGGGTGAGATTTTAAATCAGAATTAGGGACAATGAAAGATTATATAAATGCAGAATGATCAAATAAGATGTGAAGACCTTATTCTACTCTCTGAAACTGCTAGTACATTAAAACACACTTTAAGAATTTACTTTGCAATTGATTCGAATGGTACTGGCAAAATATTTAGTACAGTTCACCTGATCAATAGGTTACCATAAGCAATGATGGTATAAGTAGCATAATAGAATTTTCACAATTCAGGGGTAGGTTATTCAACCCATCATATCTGAACTGACTCTCAAAAGAGTAGCCCAGTTGGTCCCATTCTCCAACCTATCTCTGTAGCCCTCTAAATTCATCACCTTCAAATATATATCCAGCTCTCTTTTGAAACCTTGTGTGGAATCTACCTCACCCTCTCCCAGGCAATTTGCTCCAAATCCTAAAAACTCTCTGAGTAAAGTTGTTTCTCCTCATCTCACTCCTAGCTCTCTTGTTGATAATCTTGAAATTGTGACTCCTAGTTACTGATACACCAATTATTGGAAACAAAATAACATTCTTTACCCTGTCAAAATGTTAATAATTCTGAATTTACAGTAAGATCACCTCTTAAGCTTCGCTGCTCCAACTAAAATAAGCCAATTTTTTGTATCTAAAATCCCTCACTCCTGGTATCATTCTATCCACTCTCTCCATGACTTTATCATCCTTCCTTAACTAAGGTACCCAGAACTGAACACAATACTCTAAGCATCTTCTGACCAATGATTTCTAGCAGTGTCGCATCACTTCTTTGCTTTAATATTCCATGCCTTTGTTTATAAACCCAAAGATCCTATAAATCTTCTTAAGAATTATTTCAACTTGCCTGGCCACCTTCAGAGAATTATGCATGTGAACCTTGAAATCCTTCTGCTCCTGTAATCTCCTCAGAGTTGTATCATTCAGCCTGTATTGTCAGTGTTTCTTCTACCAAAATGTATTATCTCATACTTCCCTGCATTGAAATCATCTGACTGGTGTATACCTATTGGCCAACTTGTCAATGTCTGTCTGAAGTTGCTTAGAGTATCCTCACAATTCATATCATCTGCAAATTTCCAGATTTTGCTTTTAACATCTATTTCCAAACCATTTATCTGAATCAGAAAGAGCAAGAGTCTCCAATCTCAGGGGAACACCACTTTCAAGTCAACTTCAATCTGAGAGATGCCCATCTACCTACCTCTGTTTACTATCTTTTAGCCAACTTCTAATCCATGCTGCCAAGGACCATTAGTCCTAAGTATTTTTAAGTTGAGGACCAGCTTGGTGGCACAGTGGTTAGCACTGCTGCCTCACAGCGCCAGAGACCTGGGTTCAATTCCCACCTCAGGCGACTGTCTGTGTGGAGTTTGCACATTCTCCCCGTGTCTGCGTGGGTTTCCTCCGGGTGCTCCGGTTTCCTCCCACAGTCCAAAGATGTGCAGGCCAGGTGAATTGGCCAATCTAAATTGCCCATAGTGTTAGGTTAGGGGTATGGGTGGGTTGCGCTTCGGCGGGGCGGTGTGGACTTGTTGGGCCGAAGGGCCTGTTTCCACACTGTAAGTAATCTAATCTAATCTAATCTAAGCTTGCTTTCTGGAAGTCAATTAAATATAACATCCATAGCATTACCCTCATCCACAATGTGTCACTTCATCAAAGTGGTGGGGACTTTACTTCAGAAGGAATTGGATCAGCACTTGAGGAAAATTACGAAAGGATGTGTGGGAAGACCAGGAAAACTGGAATTAAACAATTTCAATTTGGGGTTAATAGCACTATAAACACAAAGGATCAAAAGGCTTTTCTGCTTAAATCGGAGAACTGAACAAAATCTATAATTATCAAAGTTCATACAACCCATCAACTCATTATAAGACATTATATCCACCATATTTTCATCTAATGAACTCAAGTTTCTTTCTGTCTACCCTTGTAAGAACAAAGCATTATTACTATATCCATAAACCTACAATCACCTTTTCAAAAGTTATTAATTCAACTCAATTTAAAGAAGCCCCTGTAACCACATTTGCTGGGAATGTGGTGTACACACTCATTATCTTGTGTGAAAGTTCTTTTCTATAATTCCTCAAAAATACTTGAGGCTTGTTCACCATCCAAGTGAAATGGCTTGCTTGTTCAAACCTTAATCTCTGCAATTTATTCTGTAAACCTTTTGTCTTGGAGACATGAAATTTAGTTGCTTTATTCTTTCTACATGGAGAAAGTGAGGACTGCAGATGCTGGAGATCAGAGCTGAAAATGTGTTGCTGGAAAAGCGCAGCAGGTCAGGCAGCATCCAAGGAACAAGAGAATCGACGTTTCGGGCATCAGCCCTTCTTCAGGAATGATTCCTGAAGAAGGGCTGATGCCCGAAACGTCGATTCTCTTGCTCCTTGGATGCTGCCTGACCTGCTGTGCTTTTCCAGCAACACATTTTCAGCCCTTATTCTTTCTTCATCCCAAGGTCCAGAACTGGCTTGATCTTCTCTCAAATCTTTTCAATACATCTGTACATTTACTGAAGTAGAATAGCTAAAAGTACATGCATTTATCCTTGTCATTGATTGGTGCCATGTCAAGTACACCAAATACATCAGCTTTGTCAAGTTGGCCTAAATTAAAAATGGATCAAGAGTGTCTTGTAATGCATCATGAATTGGACATACTGAAGAACTTCTACGGTGCTCAGCTCCAAGAAGTATTTTTTTTGCGATGCTCCATTGTTGTAAATAAAATTAATTTGCTATTTGAAAAGTATGTTCAGTCATCAGGTCCACCTAATGAAGGAGCAGTGCTCCGAAATCTAGTGCTTCCAAATAAACCTGTTGGACTATAACCTTATAATATTGTTTGATTTTTGAGTTGAGTTTTTTTGAAGAGGTGAAAAAGAAGATTGATAAAGGCAGAACGGTAAACATTGTCTATGTGAACTTTAGCAACAAATTCGACAAGGTTCCCACGGTAAAATGGTTAGTAAGATTAGATCATGTGGAATCCAGGGGGAGCTAGCTTGAATTGGCTTGAAGGTAGGAGATAGAGGATGGTGTTAGAGGGTTGCTTTTCAGACTGGTGGGGTAATGGACAATGAAGGAAATTATCTCAGAGTACAAAGGAACCTTTATCAGATGTGCTGAGGAGTTACAGATGGAGTTTAATTTAGGTAAATGTGAGGTGTTGCATTTTGGTAAGACAAATTAGGACAGGACTTACATAATTCATGGTAGCGTCCTGGGGAGTGTTGCTGAACAAAGAGACGTAGGGGTGCAGATGCGTAGTTCCTTGAAAGTGGAGTCACAGGTAACGAAAAAGGTGTTTGGCTTGCCTAAATTGATCAACGCATTGAATATAGGAGCTTGGGTGTAATGTTGCGGCTGTACAGGACGTTGGTAAGGCCACTTTTAGAATTCTGTGTACAGTTCTGGTTGCCTTCTATAGGAAGGATGAATGTAAAATTAAGAGCACGCAGAAAAGATTTCCAAGGATGTTGCCATAACTGGAGAATTTGAGTTAAATGAAGAGGCTGAGTAAGCTGGGGTTTTTCTCCCTGAAGCATCAAAGGCTGAGGGATGATCTTCTAGGAGGTTTATAAAATCACTGAAGGATTGGGTAGGGTAAATAGACTCGGTGTGGGAGCCCAAAACTAGAGGACATAAGTTTAAGCTTTTCTTTTCACCTCAGCTTACTGATGTTGTGGCCATTTCTGAGACATGGATAGAGCAAAATCAGGAATGGATGTTGCAGGTTCCAGGGTTTAGATCTTTCATTAAGACCAGGGAGGTGGTAAAACAGGGGGAGGTGGGGCTTTGTTAGTCAAAGACGGTATAATGGTGGCTGAAAGAACATTTGACGAGGACTTGTCTGCTGAGGTGTATGGGCTGAGGTTAGAAACAGGAGAGGAGAGGTCACACTGCTGGGAGTTTTTTATAGGCCTCCACAAAGTTCCAGGGATATGGAGAAGAGGATTGGCAAATCGATTCTGGGCAGGAGTGAAAGAAACAGTGTGATCATTATGGGGGACTTTAACTTCCCCAACATTGACTGGAAATGCTATAACTCTAGTATGTAGGTTGGATCATTTTTTGTCCAATGTGTGCAGGAGGGTTTTCTGACACAGTATATCGAAGGGCCGACAAGAGGGGAGGCCACACTGGATCTGGTACTTGGTAATGAACCAGGTCAGGTGTTTGATTTAATGATAGGTGAGCACTTTGGAGAGAGTGATCATAATTCAGTTACGTTTAGTTTAGCAATAGAAAGGGATAGATACATGCCACAGCAAAAGTTATAGATGGGGAAAGGGCAATTATAATGCAATTTGGCAAGAATTAAGAGGCATAGAATGGGGCAGCAAAATGCAAGGGATGGGGACAATCAAAATGTGAAGCTGTTTTAAGAAACAGATATTGCGTGTCTTTGATAGGTATGCCCCTGTCAGGCAAGGAGGAAATGGTAAGATAAGGGAACCATGGTTTACTAAAGAAATTGTATCTCTTGTTAAACGGAAGAGGGAGGCTTATATGACGTTGAGGCAAGATAGTTCAGATGAGGCGATGGAGAGTTACAGAGTAGCTAGAAATGATTTAAAGAGAGAGTTAGGATGAGCAAGGAGAAGACATGAGCAGTCATTAGCAGATAGAATAAAGGAGAACCCTAAAGCTTTCTATAGGTATGTGAGGAATAAAAGGATGACGAGGGTAGAAATAGGGCCTGTCAAAGACAGAAGTGAGAAGTTGTGTGTGGACCCTGTGGAGATCGGAGATGTTAACTGAATATTTCTCATCTGTTTTCACTCAAGAAAAGGAGAATATTGTAGAGGAGAAGACTGAGATATGGGCTATTAGACTTGAAAGGATTAACGTTAGTAAGGAGGAGGTATTATCAATTTTAGAAGGTGTGAAAGTAGCTAAGTCCCCGAGGCTAGATGAGATTTTTACGAAAATTCTCTGGGAAACTAGGAAGGAGATGGCTGAGCCTTTGTCCTTGATCTTGAGTCATCGTTGTCTACAGGTTTCGTATCAGAGGACTGGAGTGTTGTAAATGTTGTGCCCTTGTTCAAGAGGGGCAGTAGAGATAACCCAGGTAATTATGGACCAGTGAGCCTTACCTCTGTTGAAGGAAAAGTTTTGGAAAGGATTATAAGAGATAGTATTTATAATTGGAAACAGTCAAGGGCAGGTCATGTCTCACAAACTTTATTGAGTTTTTTGAGAAGGTGGCCAAGCATGTGGATGAGGGTAGGGCAGTTGACGTGGTCTACATGGACTTCAGCAAAGCCTTTGATAAGATTCCCCATGGTAGGCTACTGGAGAAAATGCAGAGGCATGTGATTAAAGGTGATTTTGCAGTTTGGATTAGAAACTGGCTTTCTGCAAGAACGCAATGAGTAGTGGTTGATGGAAAATATTCAGCCTAGAGTCCGGTTACTAGTGGTGTACTACAACAATCTGTTTTGGGACCATTGCTGTTTGTCATTTTTATAAATGACTTGGACACAGGCATAAGTGGCTGGGTTAGTAAGTTTGTAGATGGCACTAAAGTCGGTGGAGTAGTGGACAGTGTGGAAGAATGTTGCAGGTTGCAGGGAGTCTTGGATAAACTGCAGAACTGGTTTGAAAGGTGGCAAATGGAGTTCAATGCAGATAAATGTGAGGTGATTCACTTTGGGAAGAATAACAGGAAGGCAGAATACTGGGCCAATGGAAAGACTCTTGGTAGTATGGATGTGCAGAAGGATCCTGGTGTCCATGTACATAGATCCCTGAAAGTTGCCAACCAGGTTGATAGTGTGTTAGGTTTTATTGGTAGAGCGATTGAGTTCCGGAGCTGTGATGTCATGCTGCAACTGTACAAAACACTAGTGTGGCCTCACTTGGAGCAGTTCTGGTTGCCCCATTACAGGAAGGATGAGGAAGCATTGGAAAAGGTGCAGAGGAGATTTATCAGGATGTTGTCTGGTCTGGAGGGAAGGCTGAGGGACTTGGATCTGTTCTCACTGGAGAGAAGAAGGCTCAGAGGTGATTTAATAGAGACATACAAGATAAGCAGAGGATTAGATAGGGTGGACAGTGAGTCTTTTTTCCTGGGATGATGACATCTACTTGTACAAGGGGGCATAGCATCAAATTGAGGGGTGATAGATTTAAGACAGGTATTAGAGGCAGGTTCTTCATTCAGAGAATGGTAAGGGCATGGAATTCCCTTCCTGCCAATATAGTTAACTTAGGAATACTTAAACAGTCCTTGGATAAGCATATGGATGATGATGGGATACTGTAGGGTGATGGGTTCACAGGTCAGTGCAACATTGAGGGCCAAAGGGCTCGTTCTGCACTGTATTGTTCTATGTTCTGTGTTCTATAAGATGAGTGGGGAAAGATTTAAAAAGGACGTGAGGGGCAGCTTTTTCACACAGAGGGTGTTGTGCGTATGGAATGATAATGGCGGCTGCAATTACAACAGTTAAAAGACTTCTGCATGGGTATATGAATAGGATGGATTTTGAGGGATATGGGCCAAATGCTGGCAAATGGGACTACATCAGATTGGGATGTCTGATCGGCGCAGACGAGTTGGACCAAAGGGTTTGTTTCCATGCTGTATGACTCTATGACAATATATAATGAGAAATGCTGTATCCTAGCTCATGGAATCACGGAATAATACATCATAGAAGGAGACCATTGTGACCAAATAAGTCTGTGCCGGTCATGCTACCCTATTTTTTTGTCAATCGCCTTATTTCAGTGCAATAATGACTAAAATCAAAACACAACAGATATTGGAGTGGAAATCTGAAATCAAAGCAAAAGATGCTGGATAACTGCCAATGGGCTTGGCATTTTCTGTGGAGAGAGAAACAAAGGGTGGGATCTTTCATCCTCTCCTTTAAGGTGACAAGAAGAAATAATCGCTCAAAGTAACCTCAGAGAGCCATTGGCACTTCACCTTCACCTTTAAGCTCTGGACGAGAAGGTCCTCGGGTAAGCTTCACAACCTGCCACCAGTTCCAATCCTGTAGTAGTCATTTAACAACCATGAAAGGGCCTCAACTTGCCAGTGGTCCAACTACCTCCCCAGCAATTGAGTAAAGTGACTGCTTTCCCAAAGCATGGGCAACGTGCTGCTGAGTTGGGAGGGGCCCTCTGTTTACACTCAGTTTGAGAGAAATCAAGGGCTGAGTCATACTGAAAGCCACCGCCCCGCCCTTGATTCCAACCCTTCAAACATTCTTTCTCCATAAATCCCATACTGCAAACACTCAATTAGAACTTTAATACCTACCTGTCCAGCTCTTCATAATGATACAGCTTACTGAAAATGATAGCCTTTGATTACCCGCTCAGCTTCCAATTGGGTGGGACTTCATTGCAGGCTTCCTGATTCGAGAGAAGGTCTCTGGAACAGCACTAATGTCCAAGCTGGCAAACATATTCATTTTGTGGGTGGATGGGTAGTGATCGTGAGTGTCTCGGTGTTAAAGTCATTAGACCTCATACTTAGTGCACAGAGCATTCAATCCCCGACAAAATCAATGTTTCATGCCATTCTTTGTGCCATTTGTTGAGTCACAGACCCGAAACATAACAATGATTTTTTTATCCAGCGATGCTGCCCCAGTCCTGGTGAGTATTTCTCTCATTTTTTATTTCAATAACTTTAAATACAATCTCTACGTTGATAGCCCAAACCGAATACAATTTTCCAGTTGAAAACTGACCAGTATTTTGGAAAAATTTAGCAAGCCTTCCATGTTTTTGTAATCCATATCAATATCATTAAAATCACATGTCTTTATAAGAGTTTTCTTAACTTGGTCTGCCACCCTAAGATTTGTATCCCTCAAATCAAATCAAATCAAATCAATATCTCAGTTACCTCTGTTCCTGTAGCCCCTTTAAAATTGTATGTTTTAGCTTGTTTTGTTTCTCCTTATATTTCCTCGTAAAACTTACAATTCTTGGCATTAAATTTCATGTTGTATTTGGCTGCCTGTTTCACTAGTTCTATGCTGTTCTGAAGTATGCCCTCCTGTGTCAACTACACAAAAAGCCAAGTCTAGGTCACATTAAAAAGACCAAGGTTTTGAGTACTGACTGTTAGTAAATGCCACTTGTACTTTGTTCCAAACTGGAAGAAATTGTCACTACTCTCAGCTTTCCATTCAATAGCCAGTTAATATCCACACTGCCACTAAAAATTTAATCTTTGGGCTTTAACTTTCCTAATTAATTTACAATATGTTACTTTGTCATAAAGTCTTTTAGAAGTCCACACAAAAGTCCCACTTTATTTTTTTTCATTTCTTAGCCCAAACATGATTAAGCACTAATTATAGATTACTGCTATTAAGTTTTCCTATCATGGATATTAAGGAGAAAGTGAGGACTGCAGATGCTGGAGATCAGAGCTGAAAATGTGTTGCTGGAAAAGTGCAGCAGGTCAGGCAGCATCCAAGGAGCAGGAGAATCGACGTTTGGGGCATGAGCCCTTCTTCAGGAATTCCTGAAGAAGGGCTCATGCCCAAAACATCGATTCTCCTGCTCCTTGGATGCTGCCTGACCTGCTGCGCTTTTCCAACAACACATTTCAGCTATCATGGATATTAGGCTGGCAGTTTTGAGTTTCAGTCTGTCCCCTCTTCTTAAACATTGGCGATCATTCTGTCTCCCAGCCCTAAGGAGGATTAGACAACTGCCCCTGCAATTTCTACTCTCATTTCATTTTATAACATAAGAGACTCCCATCTGGACCAGATGACATTTTTACTTTTGAGGACTCTCAACTTTTTAAGTACAGCATTATTTTTATCCCATCTAATAAAACCAGTCCCTCGCAGGCAAAGATAACTTTCTTCCACTGTCAGGGTGAGTCTGTAGTCTGTACAGACCAATAAGGCTGCCATATTGTTATACTTGGGGCAGGTGGTGGTCAAAGGGAGGGGTAGGTGGTGTAGTGTGCTCCCTTTGCTATTTCCGCTATGTTTCCATTTTTCTCAATGGCAAGTTGCAAGGTGCTTGATGCCTGCCTGGATGCTTCTCCTCCACTTTCTCCTCCGTCTTAGGCCAATGATTCCCAGGTGTCTGTGGGAATGTGACACTTTGCCAGTGAGGCTTTGATGGTATCACTGAAGTGCTTCCTCTGTCCACCTGAGGCTTGCCTGTCATTGCAAAACTGGGAGTAGAGCACTTGCTTGGGGAGCCTCATGTAGGTCATGTAGATCATAAGCCCAGCCCATCGTAGCCGATCAAGAGTGGTCAGTACCTTGATGCTGTGAATGTTGGCCGAGTCAAGAATGCTGGTTTTGATGCATCTTTCTTGCCAGTGAATTCGCAGGCAGCTTTAGTGGTACTGCTCTAGTGCCTTGAGGTGTCTGCTGTACATCCTTCACCAACCTGGCCTGGCATTGTGGAACAAACTCCTGATCATCAAGGTTAACAGGGAGGCCTTAGAGAATGTTGACCACTTCCAATACCTTGGAAATGTCCTATACCCAAAGCAGAGATTCAGTATCGCCTCCAATGTGCTAGTATAGCCTTTAGCCACCTGATGAAAAGGCTGTTTGAGAACAACAACATCAGATCCAACACCAAGGTTTACAAGCTGCAGTGGTTCCCACCCTCCTATATGGCTCTGAGGTGTGGACATCCTCCTGTACTGCCATGTGATTTGCCCAAATTAAGAGATGTGTATTGTATAAAATAATAGTTCTGAAATAATTAATGTTGAAGACCATACTAAGTTTCATGGATCTCAAAAGGGTCAGATGTGGAATCTAGGTCTCCCACTAGTCCTAGTAAGTATGCCTAACTAGCTAACAGGAGGGTCAATCAGCTCAGTTGGCTGGATGGTTGATCTGCAGTGCTGTGATGTCAACAATGAGGATTCAATTCCTGCACCCGCTGATGTTACCATGAAGGAATTTCCTTCTTAATGCATCCCCT
Source organism: Chiloscyllium punctatum (assembly GCF_047496795.1). NCBI lineage: Eukaryota > Metazoa > Chordata > Chondrichthyes > Orectolobiformes > Hemiscylliidae > Chiloscyllium > Chiloscyllium punctatum. The sequence continues at coordinate 23,767,782 of NC_092770.1, read as the reverse complement.
CACCTGAGGTGTGGAATCCCTCAAGTTAAGCCACCACCAATTGTCTTGCTGTAATGAGAGAGCAGTCGTCTGGTGACTTTGCTTACTTTATACCTTGTACCTAATTGCTATCATGACTATCCTGCCAAGTCGAGAGCCTCTTCTTGTAAAGACACACTAATGGCTGTTCCTCTACCACTGAAACCTAAAAAAGCTCTTAAGGAAAGAAAAATAATGGCAATACCTCAAATACCACAATGTGCAATACTCATTTAGTGTAACAAAACCAGAAAGTGTTGTAGTAATTCAGTATGTCCAGCAGCATCTGTGCAGCGAAAAACAGTTAACATTTTGAGTCTAGTAGCCCTTTGTCAAAATGCCTTTTAATGTATTTCCACCTCTTCAAGAAGAACTGCATTTTGATCATAATCAGTTCTCATTTCTTTTTGCTACATTTTCAGTATTATATATTTAGAAAAGAGTTTTGGTTTCCCCTTTACATTAGCTGCTCATCTATTCTCAAACCCACTCTTTGCCACTTTTGTTCCCTTTTTCAGATTTTCTCTGTATTTTCTTTTTTCAGCTTAATTCTCAACTGAATTATGAACTTGACATTTATCATAAGCCAGCTTTTTTCCATAATAATTCAAGCTCTACAGCTTTTTTCATCTATGTCTTTGAGCTTTGGATGTTCTACATTCTTCCACCTGGGAATGTGTCTATTGAGTACCTGAACCACCTTCTCTTTGATTGAGCAATGAAAGCAAAGGCCTTCAACATTTTGCCAGCCAATTTTTGATTCTGGACCACTCTGTACCACATGAGTTCAATTAACTGAAGTCATCTCTCCTTCAGTTAAGAATTTTCATGTTTAATTGAACTATGCTATTTTCTATAACTATTCTAAACCCAATGATACATTCACTGATCCCAAAATATTCACTCACTGAAACATGCTCCATTTGCATGCTTTGTTCCTCAGAACTAAATCCAACATTGCTTTCTTTCCAAGTTTAACAACATCCTTCCATACTCAGTGCCCTGACCAATAAAGGATACAAAACGCCTTCTTCACTATCCTATTTACCTGCGACTTCACTTTCAAAGAATAATGAACCTGCACTCCAAGGTCTCCCTGCCACCACACATGTTACAAAGATTCCACAGATCACTTCGAACACAAGTAAATTTTTAAAATAAAATCTAGCTATAGAATTTAACAATTATTATTATTGCTTACTTAATTTGAAACCTGTGGCTTGTGCTGAACAAAAATTATTCTCAATATTGTTACCATACAAACCTAATATCCAATGTCTCAAAACCACCCCCCTCCATACCCCATTGAAGTACATTTTTTAAAGTTTTAAATTGCTCAAATACAAAGATTGAAAATGTTTCATGTTACGTGAGGCAGAGGCAGCTTTTAGGAAACCACATTAAATAATTGAAGCCCTCATAGCCAAGCACGTTCACCTGTTCCAGATTGGTCACATGATAGTTGTCATCATTTGAATTCAGACTGAGACATTAATGGATTTTTTTTGGGATTAAATACTATTTTGCATCACTGAGACATTTTAAAATGTTTTGTACAATGCTCTATCTTCAGATTGAAGTGAGCCTTTTTAGGTAGGCAGCCTCATTCAGACATGTATGCAAAACAGGTAATAACTTACAGTACAGGTTGTATCCATTTACTAAATATCCTCTAGCTATTTATTTTTAATGGTCACCTTTGGTGCTGAAAGCCTATTGCTGAGAACCTTTGGCCTGTAGTATGCAGAATTGAAAAATGTGGTGCTGGAAAAACACAGTAGGCCAGGCAGCATCCGAGGAGCAGGAGAATCAACGTTTTGGGCATAAGCCCTTATGCACCAAATAACACTATAGCTTGTGTAGAGTTCCTTCATACAAAATAAATGTAGAGGTATTACGGTGCCTCAGTGGTTAGCACTGCTGCCTCACAGCGCCAGGGACCTGGGTTCAATTCCAGCCTCAGGCAACTGTCTGTGTGGAGTTTGCACATTCTCCCTGTGTCAGTGTGGCTTTGGGTGAGATGGTGGCTCAGTAGTTAGCACTGCTGCTCACAGTGCCAGGACCTGGTTCAATCCCTGCCTCGGGTGACTGTGTGGAGTTTGCACATTCTCCCTGGTGTCTGCATGGGTTTCCTCCCACAATCCAAAAGATGTGCAGGTCAGGGGAATTGTCCTTAGTGTTAGGTGCATTAGTCAGGGGTAAATATATGGTACGGAAATGGGTCTGGGTGTGTTACTCTTTGGAGGGTTGGTGTGGACCTGTTGGACCGAAGGGCCTGCTTCCATACTGTAGGTAATCTAATCAAATTGATTCTGTACCTAACCTTTCAACTTGATCCCTCTCTAATGATGGGATAGCTTCTTTTGGTGAATGTCGCCATCACCTCTCATCCTTTTATCCCCTTCCCTGCCTTTTCTGAATACCTTTTAACCCAGAGGTTCCTAATCCTCCCCTTGTTTGAATCAGGTGTCTTGTTATTGCTATAATTTTATAGACCCTTGTTATGATTTGTCCCTTGAGCTTACCAACCTTATTTATGATGCTGCATGTATTTACTCAAATCTCATTCACAAACAGGGGTTCAAAATCAGATCCCTCTGCCTTATTTTAACCTGGCAAAGCAATTTTCATTTTTCACTCCTGTACTCTGAGGAGCTAATTCTTGGTCTGAAAAGTGACAAAGATTTCTGTTGGTGCAAAGTAATCTGCTACAGTATATAGATTTAATAAAATAAGTCTAATTTGCATAATTATTTTCATTATTGGTTATATCACTGTTAGCCTTTATTTCAGTTCAAATAGGAAAAGGTTAACTGATGAAAAAGGCCACATTTCTCTTAAACTTTACAAGCTGATGTAAGATTTATTACGGACTCACAACATTTGAGAAGTTTAAGTTTAGCATCCGTTTGTTGGCATTTCCATGGCAATGTACATTCTGTCCCTTGCCTTTCTGTACTGCAGTTTCTCACTCCTTCCCATTAGGTCAGAAGGTAATGGATGTGTGCTTTGCAGATTAGCAAAACAGTTCCAAAATGACCAGGAGTGAGAGTAGAAAATGTTTTCATGTGAGTTTAATAGTTACAAATGGGCTTTCTTTTAATCTTTGACTCTGGAAACTATGCATTGTATGTTAGCAATCCAGAGAGTAAATCTATTAAATTGCCATTGGTGCAATTTTAATACAAATAAACAAATTAAAGCAGTAATATTTTGTATCAAATTGGTTTGTAAACTTCATGATTTGGAAACCATTTTAAATGTCATAAATATATGCTTCTAAAAGTGTAAAGTTATTTTAAAATTTGAATATCCTGGAGATCATATGAAAGCCAAACAGCTTGAAAAAGTACTCTGGAAAAACTGAAATTGATGTTGTGTTTGAACAAGATGATGGAATCAGAGATAACCACCAGGAAGACTAGTAAGTGTGGGATGGTAGTGCAGGAATCCCCTGTGGCCATTCCCTTCTCAAACATATATACTGCATTGGGTACTTTGAGGTGAATGGCCTCTTGGGGGACCATGTTTGTGGACCATGGTTGACTCTGCTTCATAGCAGCGGAGGAAAAAAAAACTGGGATTGTTTTAGTAACAGAGGATTTAATTGTAAGGGGAACTGAAGGTGATTCTGCAGCAGCAGACAAGACTCTCAAATGGTATGTTGCCTCCCTGGTGCCAGGTCAGGAATGTCTCAAAGCAGGTCCAGGGCATTCTGAAGGGGAAGGGGGAATATCCAGGAGTTGTCAGTACCAATAACATGGGTAAAAAAAAAAAAGAGGTCCTACAACCGGAATTTAGAGAGTTAGGTAGTAGATTAGATTACTTCCAGTGCCACGTGCTACTGACTGTAGGAATAGGATGGTGGTCAAATGAACGCATGGTTAAAGGGATGGTTTCGAGGGCAGGTCTTTAAATGTTTAGATCATTGGAACAGCTTCTTGAGTAAGTGGGACCTGTACAAGCAGGTAGGGTTGTACCTGAACCAGAATGGCTTCAATATCCTTAGTGGGAGGTTTGCCCACGCTGTTGGGGAGAGTTAAACTTTTTTGGCAAGGGGATGGGGCACAGAGTAGATGTAAAGTCAGGAACAAAGTCCAGTCAAATATAGAAGGAATACTGGGGCAGTCTATTAGTCGATCTAATTCTGGGAAGTGTGAAAATAAATAAGTTCTCTGGGCCAGATGGGATTTATCCTCGGATTCTCTGGGAAACCAGGGAGGAGATTTAAGAGTCTTTGGCTTTGATCTTCATGTCGTCATTGTCTACAGGAATAGTGCCAGAATACTGCAGGATAGCAAATGTTGTTCCCTTGTTTAAGAAGGGGAGTAGAGAAACCCAGGTGAGTCTTACTTTGGTTGTGGGTAAAGTGTTGGAAAAGGTAGTAAGAGATAGGATTTATAATCATCTAGAGAGGAATAAGTTGATTAAGGATAGTCAACATGGTTTTGTGAAGGGTAGGTCATGCCTCACAAATTTTATTGAATTCTTTGAGATGATGACCAAACAGGTGGATGAGGGTCAAGCGGTTTATGTGGTGTACATGGATTTCAATAAGGCATTTGATAAAGATCCCCTTGGTAGGCTTTTGCGCAGAGTATGGAAGCATGAGATTGAGGGTGATTTAGTGCTTTGGATCAGAAGTTGGCTAGCTGAAAGAAGACAGAGGGTGGTGGTTGATTCAAAATGTTCATCCTGGAGTTCAGTTACTCGTGGTGTACCACAAGGATCTGTTTTGGGGCCACCATTGTTGGTCATTTTTAGAAATTACCTAGGTGAGGGCATAGAAGGATAGGTTCGTAAATTTGCGGATGACACAAAGGTCGGTGGAGTTGTGGATAGTGTTGAAGGAAGTCGTAGGTTACAGAGGGACATGGATGAGAAGCAGAGCTGGGCTGATAGGTGGCAAATGGCATTTAATGTGGAAACATGTGAAGTGATTCACTTTGGAAGGAGTAACAGGAACACAAAGTACTGGGTTAATGGGAAGATTCTTGGCAGTGTAGATGAGCAGAAAGATCTTAGTGTCCAAGTACATATCCCTGAAAATTGCCACCCAGATTGTTAAGAAGGCATATGGCGTGTTAGCTTTTATTGGTTTTGAGTTGAGGAATTGAGTTTCAGAGCCACGAGGTCATGCCGTAGCTCTACAAAACTCTAGTACAGCCGCTCTTGGAATATTGCGTACAAATCTGGTTACCACACTATAGGAAGGATGTGAAAGCTTTGGAGAGGGTTCAGAGGAGATTTACTAGGACGTTGTCTGGTATGGAGGGAAGGTCTTATGAGGAAAAGCTGAGAGACTTGAGGCTGTTTGCATTAGAGAGAAGAAGGTTGAGAGGTGACTGAATTGAGACATATAAGATAATCAGAGGGTGATAATTAGATATGGTGGAAGACAGTCAGAGCCTTTTGCCTCAGATGGTGATGGTTAGGACGAGAGAACATAGCCTTAGTTTGAGGGGTGATAGATATAGGACAGATGTCAGAGGTAGTTTCTTTGCTCAGAGAGTAGAAGGGATGTGGTACACACTGCCTGAACTTGCCAACTTTAAGGGCATTTAAATGGTCATTGGATAGACATATGTATGAAAATGGAATAGTTAGATGAGCTTCAGATTGGTTCCACAAGTCTGCCCAACATCAAGGGCTGAAGCACCTGTACTGCCCTGTAATGTTCTATGTTCTGTTAGAGCAGAAGACATGGACAGGATAAGTGACATAGCAGCTCCAGAAAGCTAAACTGTATCTATGCTAATGCAAGAAGCTTGACTGGTAAGGCAGATGAAGTTAGAGCATTGATTAGCATGTGAGAATATGATGTTGTTGAAATCATGGTTGAAGGAAGGCCAAACTTTGTGTTGAACCTCAGGAGATGGAAGAGATATTCAATGAATTTTTCATGTCAACTTTTATTGTGGAGAAAGAAATAGAAGTGAGAGAACTCAGAGAAATGAATATTAATGTTTTGAAATATGTTCATATTACAGAAGAAGAAGTGCTGGAGTATTAGAAAATATTTTAAAACGATAGATTAATCTCCAAGACCTGATCTCATGTGTCCCAGGACATTGTGCGAAGTTAATGAAGAAATTGCAGGGGCTCTTGTAGAAACATTTGTAGCATCCATAACTACAGGTGAGGTGCCGGATGACTGAGGAATGGCTAATATTGTGCCTTTGTTTAAAAAGGGTTTAAGGAAAAGCCTGTGAACTAGACACCTATGAGTCTGACTTCGGTGGTGGTAAGTTGTTGGCAGTAATTCTGAAAGTTTTGGAGTGGCACGGAATGAATAGGGATAGTCAACATGATTTTGTGCAAGGGAAATCATGTCTCACAAACTTAATTGAGTTTTTTGAGGAAGCAAAAGAAGATTGATGAGGACAGAGCAGCAGATGTTATTTATTTGGAATTTAGTAAAGCCTTCAACAAGGTTCTGCAAAGTGGCTTAATCAGTAAAATTAGATCACATGAGATACAGGGTGAGCTTGCCAATTGAATACAAAGTTGGCTTAAGGAAAAGAGACAGAGAGTGATGGTGGAGGGCTATTTTTCAGACTGGAGGCCTCTGACCAGTGGTGTTCCACAGGTATTGGTGCTGGGTCCTTTGTTGCTTGTCATTTGTATAAACAATTTAGATGAGAATATAGAAGGCATGGTTAGTAAGTTTGAGTCAGAAAGTGTGGTGCTGGAAAAGCACAGCAGATCAAGCAGCATCCAATGAGCTGGAGAGTCAACATTTCGGGCATATGCCCTTCATCAGGAATGTGGAGGAGGAAGGGGACTGAGAGATAAATAGGGGTTTGGGGTGGTGCTGAGGTGAAGGTAGCTGGGAAGGCAATAGGTGCATGCAGTTGGGGAGGGGGAGGAGTGTTATAGTAATAGGTCAGTGGGGAGGAAGATGGACAGGCAGGACACTTATGCCTGAAATATCGACTCTCCTGCTCCTCAGATGCTGCCTGACCTGTTAAGCTTTTCAACTCTGACTTTCCAGCATCAGCATACCTCACTTTCTCATGGTTAGTAAGTTTGCAGATGACACCAAAATTGATAATATAGTGGATGGTAAAGAAAGTTCTCTAACACTACAAAGAGATCTGGATTAATTCGGTCAATGGGCTGAAGAGTGGCAGATGGAGTTTAATTTGGATAAATGTGAGGTATTGCATTTTAATAAAACAAACAAGGGTAGGACTTATACAATTAAAAGTAGACCCTTGGGTATTTTTCTAGAACAGAGAGACCCAAGGGTTCAGGTACATACTTCTTTGAAGTTTGTGTTACATGTAGACAGGGTGATTAAGAAGGTATTTAGCATGTTTGCCTTCAATGTTCAGATCTTTGCGTACCAGAGTTGGGGCATCATGTTGAGTTTGTACAAGATGTTGGTGAAGCCCCTTCTGGAACACTGTGCCCAGTTATGGTGGCCCTGCTATAGGAAGGATATTATTAAGAAAGGGTTCAGAAGAGATTTAGAGTCCTAGAGTCAGACAGATGTACAGCACGGAAACAGATCCTTTGGTCCAACTTGTCCAGACCGACCAGCTTTACCAGGCTGTTCCAGGACTGGACGGTTTGAGTTAGAAAGTAAAGGCTGGATAAGCTGGACTTTTTAATTGGAGTGTAGGAGGTTGAGGAGTGACATTATAGAGGTTTTTAAAATCATGAAAGATATAGATAAGGTGAATGGCAGGTGGCCTTTCCCTATGTTGGGGATTTCAAGACTGCAGGGCATATTTTTAAGGTGAAAGGAGAAAGATTTAAAGAAGACATGAGGGGCAACTTTTTTTACACCATGATTCGTGAACTTCAGCAGATGTGTTGGATGTGAGCAAAGTTACAATGTTTAAAAGACATAAATAAGTGTTTGGAGGGATTATGGGCTAAACACAGACAGGTGGAACTAATTTAGTTTGGGATTATGGTCAGCATGGACTGGTTGGGCCGAAGGGCTTGTTTCCATACCGTATGACTCTATATCTGGCATCTCAACATTCAAAATATATGTTTCAGATACAATGATGGGGTGAAGGAAAAGGTGTGGGGCCTTGCATTATCGAAAAGGAAACCATCACTACAGTGTTGAGGGAGGATGTTCTAGAGAGGTTTTCAAATGTGGCCATCTGAGTAGACCATAGAAGTAAAAAAGGAGTGATTATTTTTATGGGATTATACAATAAACCTCCCAAGGTCAGAGGGAGATAGGTGAGCTGATATGTTGGCAAATCACAAAAAGATGTGAGAGAAAAAGATTTATAGTTATAAGTGATTTTAACTTTGCTAACATTAACCGGGATTGCCTTGGTGTAAAAGGATTGGTAGGGGTAGAATTTTTAAAATACATCCAGGAGAGCTTTTTGAACCAGAATGCAGATAGTTCTACTAGAGGTAGGGCAGTGCTTGATTTAATTCTAAGGACTAAAGCCAGTTAATGGTTAAGTTTCAATGGGCAAGTATTTTTAAGAGAGTGACCATAACTTCCTAATTTTCAAAGTTAATATGGAAGGAAAAGTAGAATAGTGCAGAAATTATGAATTTAAACTGGGGAAAGGCTAATTTTAATATCATTAGAAGGATCTGGCAAAGATAGACTGGAGTAGCTACTTGCAGTTAAGTCTGCATTTGGAATGTAATATCGTGAGAATTCAGGGCTAGCGTGTTCCTCTAAGAGGGAAGGGCATGGGCAGGAAGTCCACAGAAATATTGAGCGTTTGATAACGCCATAAGACATAGCAGCAGAAAAGAGGCCATTCGGCCCATTGAGTCTGCTCTGCCATTCAATCTGATAAGTTTCTCAACCCCATTCTCCTGTAACCTTTGATCCCCCTAACAATCAAGAACCTATCTATCTCTGTCTTAAGTATACTCAATGATCTGGCCTCCACAACCTTTGGTGGCACTAAATTCCATAGATTCACCACCCTCTGACTGAAGAGGTTTCTCCTCATTTCTGTTCTAAAGGGTCTTCCCTTTTCTCTAAAGCTGTGCCCTCAGGTCCGAGTGCCTCCTGCTAATGCAAACATCCTCGCAACATCCATTCTGTCCAGGCCAGTCCTTCCTGAGGTGTGGGTCCAAACTAAAGAAAAAGAAGGCATATATCAGGTACGGTCCATTAAAAACAGAGGTGGCCTTTCAAAAGTAAAGAGAGAGTATGGGGTTTGCTTCCAAAAAAAGAAATTGGGAAGGTAAAGAGGGGCCACAAAGAAAAGAGTGGGGCCTATTAGTGACCAAAGGAGCAACTTATGCATGGAGTTAGAGCACATGGGTGAGATCTAAATGAACATTTCTCATCTGTATTCACAAAGGAGACATTATAGCTGGGGATTTCCGTTGGGTTAGTGACGTTCTACAATGTGTTAAGGTTAAAAAAGGCTGAGGTAGTACATGTTTTAGCTGGCAGAAAGTTGCATAAATCCTCAATTGCAGGTAGATAGGACTAGTGTAGTTTGGTGTTTGGTGGGTCAGTGTAGACATGGTGGGCTGAAGAGTCCGTTTCTGTGATTGTATGACTCTAATGTAGTGGGTGTGGAAAACTCCGGTCAGGATCTTAATGAAGTTGTGTGCTATAGTTTATTCTTCAGAGAAAAGAATATAATCCTGGTAACAGTAATTTAGATGGAAATATTGTACATCGTTAGCTGAACAGTTTAGATTTTAATATTTGAATAAGATATTTAAATAAAGTATAAATACCTATCATAATTAGTCTAAATAGTTATTTCTGCAAATTATGAGAACTTTGCAACACTAAGTTGTGAATCCCTAAAACTATGTGTGATAAACCAGCGATTAGGATGGGGAAAAAAACATCTTGCTCCCCATAATTTTGACAAAATTGTTATTGTTGGTGATATAGCCAGGAGAGAAGGTCATCTCTCCGTTGACCACAATGGGTGTTTTTAAAAGAGAACTTGCTTACAAATCCAGTGAGTATTTAATAGTTTAAGTCCCTTGACTGTAAAAGACACACACAGATTTTGGTGTAAGTTTTAAAAATGAAATTAGCATTTATCTTAACAATGACGTGAAAATAATTTTAAATAAACACTGTTACTCTCACATTTAAACTTTTGAAGTATAATATATATGAACAAATAAATTAGGGTCAGGAGTAGGGGACTTAGCTCTCAAGCTGCTTCACCATTCAAAAAGAACCTATGTCTGAAAAAAGCTAGTTCTAAAAAAAGAGTCTACCAGCTACAAGGCAATTCTAGGTTCTGACATCAACGGTTTGAGGCTAGGTTTGATGATCTTTAGAGATTCTCCATCAAGACAATTTATGTAATATGTTGACAGATGATTCTTGTCTCTTTTGGAGTCAGCAGCTGCTTGGTTTGTCTTAAATATGCTCCTGTGGTTTTTAAATGTTTGGAATACCGGCAGAGCATGCATGTAGAATGGTTGGAGACAGACATAAAGAGACCACAAACTTTTTTACCAGTTCATAGGGTTACTACACACTGGCTGGCTTGGAAAAGCAGTTTATTAAAATACAAAGGGTTCACTTACTTATTCAATGACCTCTATTCATAAAGTAAATATGGTCATAGCATAATGATAAACCCTCTTATTTCAGACCCAGTATTTAAAGTTATTGGATTACACAGACCTGGAGTCCCTTCACAATTGGGGTCCATTGTCCAGTGTTTGAGTCTAATGGCTTAGTCCGTACAAACCTGAAAAACAGTTATTTCATTTCTGATGAAGGGTCACTTGTCTCAAAACATTAACTCTGTTTTTCCCTCTTTATAGATGCTGCCATGTCTGCTGAGGTTCTTCAGCACTTTGTTTGTTTCAGATTTCTAGTATCTGCAGTTCTTTGTTTTATTATACAGGTTATTATGTCTGGGTGTTTCACGAATGGTTAAAGAGATGCATCATTCAAGCTTATTTAAATTGATCTTACAGCAGGCCACTTCTTGACAGCCCAATTCTTGTCTAATAATATAATTTGTAAGGTGAAATGATAGAACTTCATTTATTTTGTCGTTATTTTGAAACTATTGTTATGGTCATTTGGGTCTTTAAAAAATGTATTTTGTGGGTTCAGCCCATTAAGCAAAGTGATATTTGACATAAAGCAAGGATTTATAGCAGTGGGTGGAACAGTGGTTAGTACTATTGCCTCACAGTGCCAGGGAATTGGGTTCAATTCCAACCTCTGGTGACTGTTGGAGTTTGCATGTTCTCTCCATGTCTGCATGAGTTTCCTCCAGATGCTCTGGTTTCTTCTCCCAGTCAAAAAATGTGCAAGTTAGTTGGAATGGTCATGTTCAATTGCCCTGTAATGTGCAGGTGAAGTGGGTTAACTATGGTAAATGTGGGGGTACAGATGGAATGCTCTTCAGAGTTGATGCAGACTTGATGGGCTGAATGGCCTGTACCTGCACTGTTGGGATTCTATGAAATTTTAAGTTGCAATAAGTCCTTATAGATTTAGCTTAACATTAAACTTTTAAGTCTGGTTCAAATTATTAATTTAAAATATTTGGCTTCCATTTCATTCCGGTGTAATATGGGTTCAGTCTTCTAGAATGTAGATTTGATCCCGATGTGTTTACAAGATGATTCCTGTATGTAGTGGCTTAATAAAACGTAATTTTTGTTGCTGAATATGAAAAACACTTCTCGAACACAATCATTTCAGTGATTGTATAGTTGTCAACTGGTGTTTCTATGAATTTTGTCAGTGTTTACAGTCTGTATACACAAAAAAGCTTGCAAAGTATTGTTCCACACTCAGTAGGAAGGAAAAGCCACATAATTAAATCTGCAGTTAGAAAACATAAAGGCTAAAAGACTGGAATAGGATTGTTTACAAATAAAGCGACAATTATGTGGTTTTATATTCACTACAATTAAAGATCAATGTTATAAAATGTAATACTTGCAAAACAAAATATCTTAGGGCTCTAGGGAAATTGTGATGAATTAAAATACACTTTGAAAGTACAACCAATGATTTGAAGAGCTGAATGGCCTCCTTCTGTCCTGTATGAGACTTAGGTTTAGGTCCAACTGAAATAAGCCTTAGTACCACTTGGTTGAGCTTTTGCTCCAAATCATATTCAGTTCTAATTAGATGCACAGTTAAAGATTTCAATGATCTCTCCAGTAATCTTTATTAAAATGCTAAAGCACTAATTTATTATGGTCCATACATTCAGGAGTGAAGCTTACTGAGAAAACCTTTCAAGATGTATTTTTTTGTAGAAGCCACGTGATTCTGCTTTCCTGCAGACCAGCCACTTTCTATTGCAACCTGGTACTTTATGTGAAAGTGTTTTTTCTCAGAACATATGATTACTTCTTGTTAGCTAGGAATTTTATTTTAAAGAATTGAGTTTTCTTGAATGTTGTTTTAAGCTATAGCTACCAAACTGACAACAGTAACTTTGTATCAAAGGAAGAAAACATTTTCAGACATGGCAGACCTCATCAGTACTTTCTCCTCAACCACAGTGTTACATAGAACATAGAACATTACAGTGCAGTACAGGCCCTTTGGCCCTCGATGTTGAGAATATTTTCTGAGGCAGCTTAATCAGCAGCTTCTTTTGCGATATGCCTGACTGACAAGGAGCAGCATCACAACTTGAGGGCACATAAATATGTGGCTTTCAAGTGATCTATCTTCCTCCCATAAGCATTTTTGAATATGAGAAATGAAGGAAGCATCAGATAATTCTGTAGTGGTCTTGACTGGGAGATTCCATTGGTAACCTTCACTTTCTCAGTGCTACTCTTCATAATGATTCACATTTAGAAGGTAGAAAAGTTCCTCAAGGAAAGCACGTAACACATCAGACAATACTGACTAAAAACTGACTTAGAGAAATTCAGCAGGTCTAGCAGCATCAATGTGAATGTTTCAAGTTTAATATGAGTCTTCAGAGGTATACTGAGATTGTTTACAGCTTTTAGTCAGAGCCAACTTGACACTGTGGTCTTGGCATCAGGACAGGCATCAGGTGCAGCACTCAGGAGTTAAAGCAGCAGCTGACATCCCCTAGGAATCATGCCAGATGGGTTTTTGACACACCCCTTCCTTTAATTTATGGGCAAAGCATTAGACTGTGCCAAATACTGATTTATGCAAGTAAGATGCAAAGCTAAAATACAATAGAAATGCATGTTTATTTATCACATCATCCAAAATACATTGAATTTTGTTGCCCAAGAACTTTAGTAATTACATAGTGCTGCCATTCTCATAGATTAAAATATCTACTATACATTTTGAGCACTCTCTTCATAACACTTCAGTGACTTGCTATCTTGGAAAAGACCTTTGGAAAATCTTGCCTCTGTATGGCACAATCATCCTGTTTTTAACGCTCAGCTGGTTAGATATCCATGTTACCTGGTAAAAGCAGAATATTTTAAAAGTTAAATCTTAAATAAATATCCAATCTTTGACTGCACCTTGAAATTTAAGTTAGTTATGTTTGACAATTTTTAATGAATAATTTTCTTAAGGATGGAACTTCAGCAATGTTATTCATTCACTTTGATTTAACCTTCAATCAGCTGGCATATAGAGTCGTAGAGTCATAGAGATGGAAACAGATCCTTCGGTCCAACTCGTTCATAACAACTAGATATTCCAACCCAATCTAGTCCCACCTGCCAGCACCCAGCCCATATCCCTCCAAACCCTTCCTATTCATATACTCATTCAGATGCCTTTTTAAATGTAGCAATTGCACTAGCCTCCACCACTTCCTCTGGCAGCTCATTCCATACACGTACCACCCTCTGCGTGAAAGATTTGCCCCTTAGGTCTCTTTTATATCTTTCCCCCTCACCCTAAACCTATGCTGTCTAGTTCTGGACATCCTTTAAAGAATTTTAAGATTTAAGATTTAAAAATATTAAGCTATTAGACAGTATAAAATCCTCATTAATCTATTACCTATTAATTTGCTACGTTTGTCCCAGTTTTGATCTGATACAACTGCTACAGTAGCAAGAAGCATGATTATGACCAGAAAGAAAACTTAATACTCGGCAATAAAAAGAAAATCAACTGATCAAACTATCATAGTTAACCAAATAGCTCTCTAAAAACACAAAGGAAACTGAATCTATGATAGTCCAGACTTCAGTGATCAACGCATACTGACTGGAATTTCTAATTCTGCATTCACTGTCTTCTTCATTTTTCTTACTGTCAGCTGTACATCTCTTTTTTCAATTTCTTAATTTACACAGTAACAACTGTTTCTTTGGGTTTTCAAACCTTTGAGTGGAAAGTGCCCTATAAGTGTGAGCACAGACTCATACCCCTCTCCCAATTTTAAACAAGAAAGTTTATATTGGTATACACTAACTGAATTTGTGTTGCTAAATATACAAGATTTAGGTAATTGGTGACCCATTGTAAATGTTACATAATGCTTACACTTCTTTGTAATTTCCTTGTAGGTTTGTTCATTCCCACTATTTGGTGGTCTGTAGATTATGCTGAACGAGGTAATTGCACCGTTCTTGGTCCTTAGTTCCAGCCAAATCAATTTTTTTCCTGTAACACTCTGAGACATCCTCATTATCCAGTACTATTATGTACTATTAAACCAAATCCACCACTCTGCTTCCCTTTCTTCCTTTCCTATCTTTCCTAAACATCCTTTAAAGAGGAATATTTAATGCCCAAATCTGTTTTTCCTTCAGCCAGATCTCTCGTCGCCGCAGCATCATTAATCCAAATGACAATCTGACCCACCACTCTTATTATACTTCATATATGTAGATACATGCAGTGTAATCCTGATTTAGAAAATTTCACTCTTTTACTCCAACCTAGATATTTCTTTTTATTCACTTGTGGGATGTGGGCATCACTGGTTGGCCAGTATTTATTTCCTAGTTGCCCTTGGGAAGGTGATATTGAGCTTCCTTCTTGAACTGCTACAGTCCATGTGCTTTAAGTTGATACACAAAGGCCTTAGGAAAAGAACTCCAGGATTTTGATCCAGCAACAATGAAGGAATGGTGATATATTTCCAAGTCAGGATGGTGAGTGGCTGGGAGGGGACTTGCAAGTGGTGGTGTTCCCATGTATCTGCTGCCCTGTCTTTCTAGATGGAAGTGGTCATGGGTTTGGAAGGTGCTGTCTAAGGATCTTTGATGCATCTTGTAGACAGTAACAGTCATGCATACTGAGGTTCTGCTTGATAGCACTGTTGATGACCTCATCCATCAATTTACTGATGGGGTGGTAATTGGCCGGGTGCATTTGTCCTGCATTTTTTTGTATAGGACATAATTGGGCAATTTTCCATATATTTGAGTAGATGCTAATGTTGTAAGTGTACTGGAAGAGCTTGTACTGGTGTGGCAAGTTCTGGAGGACATGTCTGCAGTACTTTTATCAGGATGTTGTCAGGTCCCGTAGCCTTTGCAGTATTCAGTGCCTCCAAGTGTTTCCTGCTATCACATGAATTAGCTGAAGACTGGTATCTGTGATACTGGAGACTGTTGGAGGAGGCCTAGATGGATCATCCATTTAGCACTTATGGTTGAAATTTGTGGAAAATGCTTCAGCCTTATCATTTGACTGATGCATTGGGCTCTTCATTTAGAATGGGAATATTTATGGAGCCTCTTCCTCCAGTGAGTTGTTCAATTGTCCAGAAACATTCATGACCAGATGTGTCAGGGCTGCAGAGCTTAGATCTGTCTATCACTTGTTGCTTATGTTGTTTGGCACACAAGCAGTCCTGTCTGGTAGCTTCACCAGGTCGACACCTCATTTTTTTGATATGCCTAGTGCTGCTCCTGGTATTTCCTACTGCACTCGCCATTAAACCAGGGTTGATCTCTTGACTTGATGGTCATGGTTGAATGTGGGATATGTTGGGCCATGTTGGCAGATTATGCTGGATTACAATTCCGCTGCTGTTGATGGCCCATAGTGCCTCATGTATGTCTGTTCCCCAAGTAACAAATCCCTTATCATTACTAATCTCCATTTTCATTTCTTCCTCTTGTACAGCTGGCCCACTTACGGTGCCATGGTCTGGGAACTTGCTGCGCTCCTCTGAGGAACCGTCATCCTAACCATGGAAAGGCAATTCTTGAGAGGGCCTTTCGGGGTGCTTGCCACACCACCAGCCTGGTTCTTCTGGACTGTCCATTGATCAGCATTTGCTGCATGTCCTTAATGTACTGTGTGACAACCTCTCTGATGCTAACCACGTAATTGTCAACCTCAAAAATGCACCACCTGCCTCCAGCCACTACAAAATTTCCAAAATTCTAAACAAGCTTTCCACAAATCAATCAAGCAAAATCCAGAGTTCAGATTTCCACAGACACTGACCCTTGTGCACTTGTGTTCATCTGTGTCATGTGAACAGTCTACATTCTGTACATGCCACAGAATAGACATTCTACATGACTGCCCTGCCACCACTTAAGCTGACTTTTCTACTACTAACTAGAAACTGAAAATTAAACATTTTTATTTCAAATTCAGCCTTCTCATTCAGCTTTGAATTGCTGGTCTCCTGGAGACTGACAAAGATAAATAAATGAAAATAAAATAAAATAAAATAATAAAGCAGTTTCCTCCCTTCTTCAACAAACTCCTTTACTCATCGAACTAGTAGTAATTCCACTCTGTCCTGCTGCACTCCCTAAAAATATCAAATTTTTTATTGGTTTTCAGTTTGAAGTAATTGTCAAATACTTTAAGAACTTTTTCAACAATATGACTTTTATGTTTTGGCAATTTATTACCTCAATTGTTAGTCCTATTAAATACAACAGTGTAGTTCCTTGCACAGCTTGGGATTTAATATTCAAGTTTGAAGCAGTTCTGTATCTTAACTGATTTATCCAAGATATACAACCCAGTGTATTATTTGTCCCTTGTCTTATACTAAATCTTGCAGGTATTACTTCTGCCACATTTTCCTGGTGTAATTGTTTATTCTTCTTACTTGAACTTTTAAATTCTGCAATACATCAATGCTGTTGTAATCTCTTTCCTTTCAAGAATTTTATTTTTGTAAGGAGCAAAGTTGTAATGTTTCCCTTGATTTAAAGCTTTTAATTGTGTTAAATTACATTATTTACTGGGGGTTTCTCCATAACTTTTGTGCACCAACTGGAGATTTCCTGCCTTCTACAGACAAAATGGATGCTTTCTCATGAGCAAAATTGATGATTTCTGACCTTGCATGCTTCAAAAGAAAGGATAAATCCATTTTATTGACTTCCCCAACTAAAGCTTTATACCTACAGCCTTAGGAGAAAGTGAGGACTGCAGATGCTGGAGATCAGAGCTGAAAATGTGTTGCTGGAAAAGCACAGCAGGTCAGGCAGCATCCAAGGAGCAGGAGAATCGATGTTTCGGGCATGAGCCCTTCTTCAGGAATGAGGAAAGTGTGCCAAGCAGGCTAACCTAAAAGGTAGGGAGGAGGGACTTGGGGGAGGGGTGTTGGAAATGCGATAGTGGAAGGAGGTTAAGGTGAGGGTGATAGGCTGGAGTGAGGGTGGGGGCGGAGTGGTCAGGAAGAAGATTGCAGGTTAGGAAGGTGGTACTGAGTTTGAGGGTTGGGACTGAGAAAAGGTAGGGGGAGGGGAAATGAGGAAACTGGAGAAATCTGAGTTCATCCCTTGTGGTTGGAGGGTTCCTAGGCGGAAGATGAGGCGCTCTTCCTCCAGCCGTCGTGTTGCTATGGTCTGGTGATGGAGGAGTCCAAGGACCTGCATGTCCTTGGTGGAGTGGGAGGGGGAGTTGAAGTGTTGAGCCACGGGATGGTTGGGTTGGTTGGTCTGGGTGTCCCAGAGGTGTTCTCTGAAATGTTCCGCAAGTAGGCGGCCTGTCTCACCAATACAGAGGCGGCCACATCGGGTGCAGTGGATGCAGTAAATGATGTGTGTGGAAGTGCAGGTGAAGTTGTGGCGGATATGGAAGGATCCCTTGGGGCCTTGGAGGGAAGTAAGGGGGGAGGTGTGGGCGCAAGTTTTGCATTTCTTGCGGTTGCAGGGGAAGGTGCCGGGAGTGGAGGTTGAGTTGGTGGAGGGTGTGGACCTGTCGAGGGAGTCACAGAGGAAGTGGTCTTTTCGGAATGCTGATAGGGGAGGGGAGGGAAATATATCCCTGGTGGTGGGGTCCATTTGGAGGTGGCGGAAATGATGACGGATGATACGATGTATATGGAGGTTGGTAGGGTGGTAGGTGAGGACCAGTGGGGTTCTGTCCTGGTGGCGATTGGACAGGCGGGGCTCAAGGGCAGAGGAGCGGGAAGTTGAGGAGATGCGGTGGCTCACTGATGACGTTGCCTAGTTTTGTGACGAAATGTCTGAAAACAAACCCTCCAGTTCAGCTTGCAAACTTACCTCCAGAACCCCAACTTGAGCTTCAAATCTTCCCAAAATTCATTAACTTATGTATTCTTTACTGTGGAGTGAAATGGAAACAATAATAGGTGGTTTCCATTTGTCTCAGTAAAAAAACGTACCTAAGGTCTGAAGAAAGCCAGTTTATTTTCCTTAAAATTGCAGTAGGCTTTTGCTATTAAGTAATAAGACAGAGACTTTATAATATATGAACTCATTGCCTCCTCAAACAAGCTTGAAACTATTTATTTTAATAAATAGTTAACTTTTATTCAGCACCAAAACTGTAGCTCCATGCTTTGGTAACTTAGGTCTAAAAGATTGTCGAATTAGGGCATTTTGCATTCATAATGGTGCAGTATAGTGGCTCAGTGATCAGCACTGTTGTCTCACAGTGCCAGGGACCCAGGTTCAATTCCAGCCTCAAGTGACTGTCTGTCTGTGTAAAGTTTGTACATTCTTCCTGTGTCCATGTGGGTTTCTTCCAGGTGCTCTAATTTCCCCCCACAGTCCAAACAGTTGCTTAGGGACCTGCAGGTTAGGTGTGTTAGCCATGGGAAATTCAGGGTTGCAGCACTAGGATTTCAGATGGGTCTGTGTGGGATGCTCTTCTGAGGGTCAGTGTGGACTTATTGAGCCAAATGGCCTGCTTCCACACTAGGGATTTTTTCAAAAACATTCTGGAAAAATTAGGTTTTTGATGATTCCAGGAGGCTTTATTCCTGTGTGCATCCCCAATGAAGCAAGGGCACAGTCAATTTAACCTCTCTTATTGCTCAAAGATTTATAAAAGAGGAATTTATTTTTTCCATTGGCAGTAAATCTTTATAGGCCTTAATAGAAAAACATAACTTAGAGGAATGAAATGTACACACAACTGATATTTGACCTACATTGTAGATCCAACAGGATATGGTTGGGGCTCAGTGATTAGTATTGCTGCCTCAGTGTCAGGGACCCTCAGGCAACTGTCTGTGTGGAGTTTGCACTTTCTCCCTGCGTCTGTGTGGGTTTTGTCTCTGTGTCTAGTTTCCTCCCACAGTCCAAAGATATGCAGGTTGGGGGTTTTGCCACAGGAAATGTAGGGTTACAGGGATAGGATGGGGGGAGGGTCTGTGTGGTATGCTCTTTGGAGTGGACTCGATTGGCTGAATGGACTTCTTCCACACTAGGGATTCTATGATTGTTGTACTGTTAACTCTGATCTCTAACCTTTTGTGTAACAAATTCAGTTGGAGGACTAATTAATTTCTTAAGAGTATGTAACATTGATTACATTGACATGCAAACACAGAAGGGTCTTTCCCTCCATCTGCCTTCTTAAAATCAGCAGATTTGCCAACATAAGAAATAGGAGTAGGAGTAAACCATTCAGCTCCTCAAGACTCCTCCACAATTCTATACAGTCATTACTGAATTCCCCTTTCCTGTCATCTCCTCATAGGCCTCACATCTGTTCTATTTTTAAAATAATTCATTTAGCTCTTCTTTAAATACTTTCTGAGGAGGAATTCCTTCAAATGTAAGTTTTAAATGAGTGTCCTCTTATTCTGTAACTATGTTCCTTAGATTTTGACATCCCCTACTAGTGAAAACATTTTCTCAAAATTCACGTATCGAGCCACACTCAAAATCTGGTATATTTCAATAAGATCACCCTTCAGTCTTCAAAATTCTTAAAGACCCAGGTTGTTTAGCAGTCAACCCTTTCATTCAGGAATCTGTCTAAGGAATCTCTTTTGATCTGCCTCCAATGCCAATATACTCTTTATTAAATATGAGGACCAAAACCACAAGGGTGGCAGCATCAACACGCTGTACCATTGTAACAAGACTTCCTTATTTTCAAACTCCCACCCCCTAGCAATGAAGACAAAAATTCCATTTGCCGTCTGTTATGGACCAGGCCAGACTCCCTCAAATGTTCCAGGAGGGTAGCCCAGAGCCTAACTTTTATAGTTGTTTTAAGCAGCTGAAAAGTATACCAGAAGTATGCAACCACTCAGTTTTAAACAAAAGAGAATTAATTTGTACACTAACAAAAAAGAACAGAATATAGAATATCATAACTTACCTGAAAACCCAATTGACTCTATCAAAATGTAATGATGCTGTTCTAAATACTTCCAACATCACCATAAAAACCCCATTGGCAAAATAAGTGTAAAACCAAACACAGGTTCTTACAGGAGAGATGCCAGAGAGAGAGAGAGAGAGAGAGAGAGAGGATCAACATGGAGCTGTTTCTTTGACCAGTAGCCTAAAAAATACTTGCTAAAACCAAACCAAATCCTGAACTGGGTAAATTGGCCACTCCCCTTTCATTGTACAAGTGTTTTAAAAGAAAGACTTAATAGCATTCTCAAGTGGATAAACCCAGATATATTGGAACCTCTGACATTGCGACCACTCTTTAAAAAAAAATTCAAGGACAACATAACCTTGTTAAAGGAGCAGCATCATCACACATCTTAATTACTTTTAGCGCCAGCATGCTAACTTTTTGTGTTGCATGCATAAGAAAATCCAGGTCCCACTTTTTTGGGAATGTTTCTCCATTTATGTAGGAGACTGCTTTTTGATTCTTCCTATCAAATTCTATAATCTCACACTTTCCTACATTAAACACTAAGTGCCAAGATTTTATTCACTTGCTCACTCTACCAATATCACCATGCAGATTCCATGGTTCTCATCACACTATGCCCTCCCACCAATTTTGCATCAGCAAATTTTGATACATTACTTTTTCCTCTGAAAGAAAATATTCCTCCTAATCTGTCTTAAATGTGCAACCCCTTTTCTGAGGTTATGTGGTCTTGTCCTAAGCTGTCCCACAAAGGTAAACGACCTATCAACATCCATCTTGTCAAGTTTCCTCACAATCTTGAATGTTTCTATAAACTAGCCTCTTTCTTCTAGATTATACTGAATACAGATCCAACCTACTCAGTTTCTCCTCATACCTCACTCCATATCTGGTATCAGCCTGGAGAACCTTCTCTGGGCAGCCTCCAATTCCAGCATATCCTCCCTTGGATCAGTGGGCCAAAACTGTCCATAGTATCCCAGCCGTAGTCTGATTAGTGCCTTGCATAGTTTTAGCAAAGCATTCCTATTTTGATACTCTATTCCCTTTGAACTGCATTCATTCATTCAGGTAGTGATTGGACTTTTTGCCATTGTTGCTTAATGTGGTTCTAATTTCTGTTGCACTCATCTGCTCATTTTCTGCCACTTGCTGTCACATTTTAATTATTGTTTGTCTCCTCACTACTCTTTATCTCTGCTCTTTCATCTTTTTAACCTTCCTTACAATTTAAGCCACTGCCTCCCAATCCTCCTCCCCATTACCTCATCGTCCAACTATTTTAAATCTCTATCTACAACCCAGGTTACGTGATTTGCCAGGACACTGATATCAGATTGGTTCACATGGGATCCATCCCAATGGAACAGCTCTCCCTTTCACCAATGCTGTCACCAGTGCCCATGAATCAGAATCTATTTCTCTCTCACCATTTAATGAGCCACACAATTACCCCTCTATCCTTACTTACTTCACAACAGTTTGCATATGACTCAGGTAGTAATCAGACATTATTACCTTTGTGATTCTGCTTTTTCCATTTAGAACCAAGCTGTTCACAATCCCTCAACAGAATGTCTTCCTTAGTTCTACCTATGTCATTGCAACAACGAAATCCTACTCTTTCACTCCAAATTCCTCTCGAGCAGAGGAGAGATGTCTTTAACCATGGCACCAGGTAGGCAGCACAGCCGTTGGGACTCTGTCCTTGCTGCAAAGAACAGCATCTATTCCCCTAACCATGCTATTCCCTAATACTACTCTTTTCTTGCCCCCACTTGAATGGTGTTCTGTACAATTGGATTTTAGTCAGTTCGCTCCTCCTTCCTGTAATTTGTGCTCTTGTTCTAATTGGGAGCAAAAACGTCATACCAATGGATAAGAGAGCTGGGTAAGGTTTCTCCAAAGCTAAATTCTGGGTCCCAGACTGCTTCATTCGTAGTCACATCCTCCCATCCCCAACCATGCACCCAATTCAATATAATTAATTTCAGCGATGTGACTGTCTCCTGAAACAATGAGCAGGTAACACTTGCCCTCCCAGTTTCTATGTCCACAGCTTGTACTCCAGCTTTCTGACAAAATCATTAAATAAGCTCTTCAAAAAAAAAGATACAGCACAACTATAGCAAGACGACCATCACCATATGATCAAGTGTCAAAAACATTGTCAGTAGATTTCAGCCTGCAGGACTGCAATTCAAGGAAGAAAATAACCCTGTAAGTTGTCATAACAATGGATCGTAACTCCGAATTTCTTACAGACATTGAAAGTTGAAGTACACTGCATTTTATTTTACACAAAAGTACATAAAACTAAAAGATGGCTGAGAATGTAAGTCCTGTAGCTTTCTGGGAGAATCCCTGTATGGATTACACAGTCCCAAGAGGAACCATTGAGTGTCATTAACTGAAGAGTATCATAGGAACTTTAAAGAGAGGTAACCATTTAAAAAGATGAAATATGATCTCCTGCAGGTTGTTTCACAGATTATAGATATGGTGAATGGAAAGAAGGGCAGTTCTGGACAAAGTCATTTTTTGTTTTATGTTTTTCAGTGACTCTCAAAGGTGGTTAAAACCAATTGTTTTGTCTCTCTGCTGTAGTGCTGGCATGCAAGCATTCTATGATGGACGGTACACATTTCACTGTACTAAAGTGTGCTGTGAAGCTGAAATCCTCCACTAGATAATCCTGCCTGTGCAGGTAGAAAGAAATACAATACATAGAACATTGAACATTACAACACAGCATAGGCCCTTCTGGACTCGATGGTTCCACAGGTCGGCGCAACAATCTGGAGGCTATCTAGCCTACACTCTTCCATATTCATCCGTATGTTTATCCAATGACCATTTAAATGCCCTTAAAGTTGGTGAATCTACTATTGTTGCAGGCAGGGCATTCCACATTCCTACTACTCTGAGTAAAGAAACTACCTCTGACATCTGTCCTATATCTATCACCCCTCAATTTAAAGCTATGTCCTCTCATGCTAGCCATTATCATCCGAGGAAAAAGGCTCTCACTGTCCACCCTATCTAACTCTCTGATGATCTGATATGTCTCAACTAAGTCACCTCTCAACCTTCTCTCTAATGAAAACAGCCTCAATTCCCTCAGCCTTTCCTCATTAGGCCTTCCCTCCATACCAAGTAACATCCTAGTAAATCACCTCTGAACCCTTTCCAAAGCTTCCACATCCTTCCTATAATGCGGCGACCAGAACTGTACACAATACTCCAGTGCGGCCGCACCAGAATTTTGTACAGCTGCAACATGATTTCATTGCTTTGAAACTCGATCCCTCTACCAATCAAAGCTAACACATCATATGCCTTCTTAACAAGCCTATCAACCTTGGTAGCACTTTCAGGGATCTATATACATGGACACGGAGATCTCTCTGCTCATCTTACCATCAACCCAGTACTCTATTCCTGTTGCTCCTTCCAAAGTAATCACCTCACACCTTTCCACCTCAAACTCCATTTGCCACCTCTCAGCCCAACTCTGCATTTATCTATTTCCTCTGTAACCTGCAACATCCTTTGGCACTGTCCACAACTCCACTAACCTTTGTGTCACCTGCAAATTCAATGTCCTCTTCCAGGTCATTTATAAAAATGACAAACAGCAGTGGACCCAAAACAGATCATTGCAGTACACCACTAGGAATGGAACTCTAGCATAAACATTTCCCATTAACCACCACCCTCTATCTTCTTTGAGCTAGCCAATTTCTAATCCAAACCGCTAAATCAATCGCAATGCCATGCCTCCGTATTTTGTGCAATAGTCTACCATGGGAAACCTTATCAAATGCCTTACTGAAATCTATATACACCACATCAACCGCTTTACACTCATCCACCCATTTGGTCACCTTCTCAAAGAACTCAATAAGTTTTGTGAGGCACAACCTACCCTTCACAAAACTGTGCTGTCTATTCATAATCAACTTATTCCTTTCTAGATTATTATAAATTCTACCTCTTCTCACCTTTTCCAACACTTTACCCAAAACCGAAGTAAGGCTCACTGGTCTATAGTTACCAGGGTTATCTCTACTCCCCTTCTTGTCCACTTCCCAGATTGTTTTCTGCTGAAAACAAATCAAGTCAGAAAAGCCAATGGTGAAGGAAACTGGACAAATTCCTTTCAGCTACGGCAGAACTAAGAATTTCCAAACAATTACTCAACTGCCAAAGTCAGTGCAACCAAATGCATCCACCTTAATGGTGCCATACTTCACAATCTGTTCGTCACCGATAAGCCAAAGGCTGATTTGTTTTTATTTTCTTTTACTTATTAGACTTACTTCCCATTTTTAAACTGTATATAAGTGCTGCGTCTTGTTATCTTAACTTGTGTTTTAGTTGCTACTGAATTCACTCTCTCTCTTTAAATCAAAAAATCCTTGCTAAATTGGTTCCTTCGAAAATACATTTGAGCTGGCATAAGGTGCCAATGAGGGAAGGAATCCCCTATTAACCTTGCAACCAACAGAGGGAGAGGCTGAGTTCCAAAGGAGAGTCAGTTCATCTCTCTTCTTTAAAGGACCATAAATGTATGACGGTATCCCTTCTGAAATCATAACAAATTGGAACCCTCAGTTATCGCTGCTCAGTAGAACTAGGAGCATGCATCATGTTAGTTGACTAAATAATTGAATTTGGATCCAAACATCTATACAAATGCTCATCCCTCCCAGCTCTGTAGTCTTCTGTAGCCCTCACAATCTTCTGTAATTCTGCCCTTTTGAACATCTGTGATCTCGATCACAGCACTTACCATTCTCAATCATCTAGGCCTTAAGGAACACCTTTTCTCTACCTCTCTGCCTCTCGATCTCACTTACCTCCTTTACGATACTCTTTAAAACTCTGATCATTTGTGGGCATTGTCATTTCCAATACTTCTCTGAAGCAACTTAGCTTTAATTATCACATTGAAGGAGCTATATGTGCAGCTCGGTGGCTCTGTTATCATCACAGCTGTTTTCCAGTGCCAGGGACCTGGGTTTGATTCCAACTTTGGGCAACTGTCTGGGTGGAGTTTGTACCTTCTCTCCATGGGTTCTCTCTATGTCTGCATGGATTTCCTCTGGGTGCTCAGGTTTCCTCCCACAGTCCAAAGATGGCCATGTTAAATTGGTCTGTAGTGTCCATGGATATGCAGGATAGATGGATTAGCCATGATAAATACAGGGTTATGGGGTTAGGGTCAAGGGCTAGATTTGGTGGGATGCTCTTCTTAAGGTCGGTGTAGACTCAATGGGCCACATGATCCCAATACTGATTGGAACCTCCTTATTGCAGATGGTCTGGATGGAGTTGACTTTGTCAGGTGTGTCCAGGAGGGATTCTGACTCAATCTGTAGATAGGCTGACTAGGGGGAGGCCATATTGGATTTGGTGTTAGGCAATGAGCCAGGCCAGGTGTCAGATCTCTCAGTGGGAGAACCTATCATTGACAGTGACTACAACTGTCTCACCTTTACCATAGCCATAGAGAGGGATAGCAGCAGACAGTATGGGAAGGCACTTAATTGGGGGAGGGGAAATTATACTACTATTAGAGTATAAATTGCTGTGGAGAACAAAACACACAACAGAAATGTGGAGGCTGTTTAAGGAGCATTTGTTGCGAGTGTTGGATAACTTTGTCCAATGAGACTGGCAAAGAATGGTAGGGTGAAGGAGCCGTGGATGATGAGAGCCAAGCAGCTTCTCATCAAAAGGAAGGAGGAATCTTATTTAAGGTTGAGGAAGCAAGGATTACAGCTGGCATAGCTTAAGAGGATTACAGGGTAGCTAGGAAAGAACTCAAAATGGACTGACGAGAGCTAGGAGGGGGCATGAAAAAGCCTTGGTGAGAAGGATTAGGAAAACCCAAAGCCATTCTGCACGTACGTGAGGAATAAGAGAATGATCTTAAGGGGGTAGGGCCAATCAGGGATAGTGGAGAGAACTTGTGCCTGGACTTTAAAGAGATAGGGGAGGCCCTAAGAGTTTTTTGCTTCCGTATTCACTAGAGAGAGGGACCTTATTGATAGTGAGAACACCTTGGACTAGGTTAATATCAATCTGCTCAAGCCTATTAAGGAAAAAGATGTGCTGGAAATTCTGGGAAGCATCACGATAGATAAGTTCCCAGGGCTGGACCAGATATATCCAGGATTACTACAAGAAGCGAGGAATGAGATTGCTGCACCTCTGGCAATGAAGTTTGCATCCTCACTCTCCACTGGAGTAGTACCGGCTGATTGAAGGGAGGTGAATGTTGTTCCTCTGTTCAAGAAAGGGAATAGGGAAATCCCTGAGAATTACAGACCAGTCAGTCTTACATCTGTGGTAAGCAAGGTACTGGAAAGGATTCTGAGAGATAGGATTTATGACTATTTGGAAAAGCATGGTTTAATTAAAGATAGTTAGCATGGCTTTGTGAGGGGCTAGTCATACCTCACAGGCCTTATTGAGTTCTTTGAGGACCTGACAAGTTGACGAAGGTCGAGCAGTGGATCTGATGTATATGGATTTCAGTAAGGCATTTGATACGGTTCTCCACAGTCGGCTCATTCAGAAAGTTAGGAGGTAAAGGATACAGGGAAATTTGACTGTCTGGATACAGAATTGGCTGGCTGAAAGAAGACAAGTGTTAGTGGATGGAAAGTTTTCCACCTGGAGGGTCGGTGACCAGTGGTGTCCTGCAGGGATCTGTTCTTCGTCCTCTACTGTTTGTAGTTTTTATAAATGACTTGGATGAAGAAGTGGAAGGATGGGTTAGTACATTTGCCAATGACACAAAGGTCGGTGGTATTGTAGATAAGTGTCGAGGGCTGTTGTAAACCTCAACATGACATTGACAGGCTGCAGAGCTAGGCTGAGAAGTGGCAGATAGAGTTCAACCTGGATACATGTGAAGTGGTTAATCATGGAAGGTCGAATTTGAATGCTGAATACAGGGTTAAAGACAGGATGCTTGGCAGTGTGGAGAAACAGCAGGATCTTGGGGTCCACATACATAGATCCCTCAAAATTGCCACCCAAGTTAACAGGGTTGATAAGAAGGCGTTTGGTGTTTTGGCTTTCATTAACAGGGGGATTGAGTTTAAGAGCCGTGAGGTTTTGCTGCAGCTCTATAAAACCCTGGTTAGACCACACTTGGAATAATGTGTCCAGTTCAGGTTGCCTCATTATAGGAATGTTGATGCTTTTGAGAGAGTGCAGAGGAGATTTACCAGAATGCTGCCTGGATTGGAGGACTTGTCTTATGAAGAGAGGTTGAGTGAGCTTGGGCATTTGACACTGGAGAGAAGATGGAAGAGAGATGACTTGATAGAGGTGTACAAGGTATTGAGAGGCACAGATAGAGCAGATAGCCAGAGACTTTTCCCCAGCACAGAAACGGCTGTCACGAGGGGTAATAATTTTAAGGTGATTGGAGGAAGGTATAGGGGAGATGTCAGAGGTACGTTCTTTATGGGTGCATGGAATGCACTGCCAGTGGTGGTGGTAGAGTCAGAGACATGAGGGACATTTAAACGACTGCTTGACAAGCAAATGGATAGCAGTAAATTGAGGGATGTGTTGGTTAGGTTGATCTTAGATTAAGAAGATTAAGATAAATGTTCAGCCCATCATCGAGGGCCGAAGGGCCTGTACTGTGCGGTACTGTTCTATGTGTTCAACGGATTTTTTTCACTATTGTATCTTGTGATAATAAGCAACAAGCCCACTGCTGAACACCATGTGATATTTTCTTGACTGATTCTCAGGGCCCAGTATTGTACAGTGATAGAGGGACAGCACCACTGAGTATTAACAAGAAGAGGTTTTTGTTTTAACATTATGTAGTTAATTGCATGATAGCAAATATATACAAGTTACATTTGCTAGTTAGCCATTGCTACTAAAACTAGGAAGACGCTGTTGACACATCTGCCTTCTTCAAAATCCCAAGTTCCCTATCCAGGCTTGCATGACATCATCGGTATGGTTAAAATTTAATACAATCTCTAGTACTGACCCTTTCAAGACCATTATCTTATGAAGCATTTGTAATGTAAGTCATATAACCTGCGAGCCCTAGCACATATATTCTTTCAGTATTTTAAAAACCTCTACTTTTGCTAGCTCTCAATCTTCAATTCATTGTGGCCTTCAAATAACAAACCTAAATGTTAACTAATGTAGGAGCAGGCTTTGTTAAACTTGTATTGCAAAAAAAAATTCCAGTTTGATTCCTAATTTGTGCAGTGTTACCTGATCTTGTACCTGAGTGGCATATTCCTGTTTCAGGAAGAAGAAATCAATTTGACATTTCCACTATTAATATCTAACCAGAAATGAACATTTGGAGATCTGTAGATTTTGGATGAAAGCAAAACCAGGGAGCCTTGCAATTAAATATGCTGCTGGAAATTATTTTCAGGATTCTGAACCATGGCACTTTCCTGACTTCAGGAAATCTGATATTACGTACCTCACTTTGAATGTGTAGAATGGACAAATTGTGAAATAGATCTCATGATTTTCAGCTCTGTTGTATAAACTACGTGCAGTTCTCAATATCCTGTTTTTAATACTAATTTGTGGGACATGGGCATCACTGACTGGCCAGCATTTATTGACTGTCCAAAGTTGCCCTTGAGGTGTGGTAAGCTGCCTTCTTGAACCACTGCAGACCACCTGCCATGGATTGACACATGATGCAATTAGGGAGGGAATTCCAGCATTTTGACAGTGAAGGAACCCCGATATCCATTTCCAAGTAAGGGCGGTGAATGGCTTAAAGGGGAACTTAAAGGTGATGATGTTCTTGTCCTAGAAGGAAGTGATCATGGGTTTGGAAGGGGCTATTGAGGATCTTTGGTGAATTTCTACAGTGCATCTTGTAGATAGTACACACTGCTGTTACTGATCATCGGTATTAGAGGGAGTTGCTACTAGTAGAGGTAGTGCCAATCAAGTGAGCTGCATTGTCTTAGATGATGTCAAGCTTCTTGAGTGTTACTGGGGCTGCACCCATCCAGGCAAGTGTAGAGTATTCCATTACACTCCTGTCTTGTGACTTGTAGATGGCAGATAAGTTTTGGCGAGTCAGAAAGTGAGTTACTCACCACATTATTCCCAACTTCTGACCTGCTGTTGCAGCAACTATGATTGTGGTAAATCCAGGTGAGTTTATGGTAATGATAACCCTCAGGTTGTTGACAGTGGTGATCTGTTAATTTGCTACCCAATAGAACTACATACTTGCAAGGTTGGTCCAGAACCCATATTTTACTTTTCCCATTGTCTCATTACTATAACTTGTTTAGGCTATGCTTATTCAAACAATCTTTGATTTGCTAGTGATTACAATAGAAGATTGAGATGAGTTATGTTCATTTAAAGATCTTAAACATGGACATACATGTACAAATCAAGTATAAAAGAAAAGACAATCCGTTTAATTTGGCAAAAAAGATGCTTTTAAATTGGCACGTTGACTATATTTCTGTTACCAAGTGGATCTAGATTTCTCATGCAGTATTTTCCACAAGTGTAAGTCAGGAATGGAAATAGGAGGAAAAAAAAAGCATGCGAAAGGGGTTGTAAAACAATTTTTCTACGAATTTTCAGACATTTTACCCTTAGTGTTGAAAATGCAACAAGAAGAAATCTACAGAACTCACACAAGAAACATTTCTCGTGTGGAGTTACACAATGAACATTTGTGTTTACTTAATTATGTTCACACCTGATTCTTTCTTCAGTTGATGCTATATACATGAAATTTTCAGATATGACCAGTAAATAATGATTCCATAAGACACAGGAGTGGAAGTAAGGCCATTTGGCCCATCAAGTCCACTCTACCATTTAATCCTGGTTGATGGGCATTTCAACTCCACTTACCCGTACACTCTCCATAGCCCTCAATTCCTTGCGAGATCAAGAATTTATCAATCTCTGCCTTGAAGACATGTCTCCTCATTTCCATTCTAAGTTGACCCCCTCTAATTGTATGGTCCTAATCTCCCAGCGTCCACCCTCTCTAAGCCATGCATTATCTTGTAAGTTTATATTAGATCTCCCCTCAACCTTCTAAACTTTACTGAATACACTCCCAGGATCCTCAGCCATTCATCATATGTTAGGCCTACCATTCCAGGGATCATCCATGTGAATCTCTGCT
Organism: Chiloscyllium punctatum; assembly: GCF_047496795.1. Taxonomy (NCBI): domain Eukaryota; kingdom Metazoa; phylum Chordata; class Chondrichthyes; order Orectolobiformes; family Hemiscylliidae; genus Chiloscyllium; species Chiloscyllium punctatum. Next base: position 23,737,138 of record NC_092770.1, on the reverse strand, counting down.
GGACACGCTCTAGTGGCAGTATGTCCTTCCTGAGGCGTGGGGCCCAAAATTGGACACAGTATTCCAAATGGGGCCTAACTAGAGCTTTATAAAGTCTCAGAGGTACATCGCTGTTTTTATATTCCAACCCTCTTGAGATAAATGACATTACATTTGCTTTTTTAATCACGGACTCAACCTGCAAGTTAATCTTTAGAGAATCCTAGACTTACACTCCCAGATCCCTTTGCACTTCTCCGACTGCCGTTCTGAAAAAGAACCATCTCTCTGCCTTCTGTCAGACAGCCAATCTTCAATCCATGCCAGTGGCTCACCTTGAACACCATGGGCCCTCACCTTACTCAGATTCAATCCCTTATTCATTTTAATTTCTTTAACTCAGAGAATTTGGAGCAAATCATAGCACCATCTCTAATCCCAGTTCAAATTGGATCAATAAACTCAGCACAGGTTGGGAATGAAATCTGAAACTTTATAGATTGCATGGTTCAATGACAAACCAGGCAATTTATTTATCCAGTGAATCAGTAAAGAGTAGCTATCGTCAAATTAAAAGGTAGTTACAGGATCAGTAGAATAAGGAAATCATTAACATTATTTAAGAAACGTTTTGCTGTTACTTCATCTTGCCACAAGGGTGCAAGAGATAGCAATATCACGTGACATTTCACCATCTTTCTAAGTAAGAATTAAACCCTTATACTACCTCTCCCCAATTCTCCCCATTAAAGTACATCTCTCCCACTTGTTAATTTTGCAGGGACAACCTTCAATCGTTTATCCAAACGTTCTCAGATACTTTGGAAGAAATTGTAAAGTTGAGTCCTCCAATGCAGTCTCTACAACTCTACTATGCAGAAGAAGAATTGACAGATGACTGTAATTAAGCAATCAGAGTTTCATGTGGATCTCTCTATGAATCCGGAATCTCAGGTCTGTTTGACGTTAGCGATGGCTGCTTTGATTCTGTAGAAAATTCCTTCTGTGTACATCTGTTATCACCATACCTTTTCAGTTTGAATAAGGAAGGACCTTGAATGTGGTGTCTGTTCTACCAGTTGTCCAGAATGAGTTTCATTTTGAATGCAAACTAGCTGTGCTGGTTGGAGGTCTAGTAAGATTTGACATAGTTTCACATCTGACTGGAACAGTACTCACTACTTTTTCCTCAGTTTTTTCAAGTTCATGTTGTACACACATCAAGAGTATAGCTGGTAGAATAGGGAGAATTCTCATTCTTGTTCGTATGAAGCTAAACCATTTTGATTCAGTGATAAAATCACCATCTTAGATGTTTGACCCTGCAAGTACTTGACTGCTATCCAAATGGAGTACTAGTTTATTACTATCCAGAACATTTTACCTTTGTTCGATGAGATCCATCATAAGATATTCACATGGTTTTGATGTAAAGGAAGATTACATCAATTGTTCTGTTATCCCTAGAAATAGCACAGTAGTACAGCTTGCTTCCAATGATTTTGAGACACCTGACCAAACAGAATATCTTGCTGTAACTTGATATTTGTAATATCCAGATGCCCTTGATACAACTGTTGTAGCACATAGAGTCTCGGAATTCCCAGAATGACCAACCTCTTATCACTGGATCAAAATTTTAAAAGTCCCTCCCTATCAGCATTGTGGGTGTATCTACTACAAATGGACTGCAGCAGTTCAGGAAGGCAGATCACCACCACATTCTCAAGAACATGTCGGTTTGAACACAACACCCATATCCCTTAATTAAATAAAAAATGAGTAAATAACTAAAATGTTCTCTTTGTTCACAGTACTAAGAGTGTGGTTGTGGACCATGTATACTGGTCATACTTTGAAACAATATTCTCTGACCTGAGCACAATCTTGTTAAGATTTCTGTAACAGGTCTGGCCTATCCCCAGGACCTGTGCCACCGCAGTCACCCGGGCCATCTTCCAATTCATTTGGAGATCAAAGATGGACCGGGTCCGAAGAGACTCTATGTACAAAGACCGGTGCAATGGGGGAAAAAACACGCCCAATGCCACCCTCACCCTGATGGCCACCTTTGTGTGTGGCTGCATCAAGCTGTGCGTGGATCTCCGGTACGCAAACACCAAGTGTCACTACGTACTGAGGTTCTACCTGTCCCCGGTGTTGCGAAGGATGGGCCTGGCCTCGCTGCCGCGGAACGCTCCGAGTAGTTGGACCGTTCCGTATCACCTGTCCTTCGTGGAGAAATTTATGAGGAAAAACACCTTTGACCACAAGTCCATCAGGAAGTGGTCAGCACATAGCGTCCTTGAGACCCTTCGGGAAAAGGAGAGGGCGGATCCTGTTGAGCGGTTCCCTGAGCAGACTGTCAAAGCCATTTGGCAGAATGCCTCATCGCCAGAACTTTCCAACAAGCACCAAGACGTGGTTGCAGGTAGAGATGTTGTTATTGATATAAAAGTTTCGATCCATCAACAAAAGCTACACTCTTGCTCAAGCCTTGTCACAGGCATATAGCTCAAACTCTGTGTTGTAGGCTCTACTTTCCTAACACATACTGTTTTTGATTCAGACCTCAACATCCACAGTATGAAACACTGTACTCATGGAGGCAAACTTGCTAACTCAGAATTTAGAAAGGTTATTAGGGGTTTTGGTTTGTCTCTACCTGCAAACTTTTCACTAGCCTACGTAGCAGCTAATGTTTCTTGTTCTATCATCTGTTAGTAAACTGCTGTATGAATGTTCTTTAGAAGTCAGTCACATTTTGAGGAGTTGCAAACTGCTCAATTATTCTTGTCTTCTATAGATTAACTCTGGCACTAAGTTCATCTACAATACACCCTAGGAATCTGATGGTCAGATACAAGAATTAATATTTGTCATTGACTGCAAGTCCTGCTTCTTGTAGGTATTGCTGCACAGAGCCTCATGTTATGCTCTGCCTGAGAGGATCCATGAATCAGGACATCAGCTGTGTGACATATAATTCCATCAGTCCTTCTGGATGTTTTATATTGTCCTTGGATGAATTTGATGTTGATGTGATTCAAAGGGTAATCTGTTGAAACAAAATCTGCCAAACATTGTAATGAATATTGTGAGCAACTTAAGGTTCTTCATCAAAGGGTAGTTGCCAAAAAATATAATTTGCAGATACCTTCATGAACTTTGAACTTTTCCCCAATTTTTCTAAGCTCTTATCTACAGAAAATGTGGGAAGCCCTTTCAATTGCTTTGTTCAGCTGTCAATTTCCATTTTTAGATTTGGCAAGAATGGATGAGGAATTTTCTGGATGTTAACAAACACACTAGTCTTGTTTTGGGAACTAGACTGAGATGGTATACTATCTTCAGTTTTCCTGGTCCTGTGAACAACTGTGGAAATTCAGCTCTCTAATTTTTGAACTGATGTTCCTTTATTCTGCAAATCAGATGATAGATGCAAATCAGTCAGTACAGGCTCTCCTTAAAAATGAACAATTTTCTTTTAAGATCACATATGAGGTTTCAATGATTTTCTCTCTTTATATTAAAAGGGTTTGCATTCACTTGTCTCATGACCATCAGTTTCTTATTTCCTGGTCCATGTAGTATTGTGTGTGACGGTCGAAGATATCTTTTCTCCAACTTCAGTAGATATTTTCTAATCAAAATATTCATAGGTGTTATTATACACCTCTGACATAGGTGCAACTTGAACTCAGGCCTCCTGCTCAAAAGCAGGGACACTACCATTGCACAAGAACCTTCACTATAGTTACTTGTAATTTAACTTATCTTTCCTAATCAACCTCTTCAGCTATTACTACAAAACTCTGGAGCAGGTTGGACTTGAACCCAGGCTTTTCAGCAAAGGGGTAGGGACACTACCATGAGTGCCACAATAGGGATTCCCCCCACAACATTTCAGTATCTGAATGAAATAAATCTACAACACCTGTATCTAATTTAAAACATTTTTCTCCGACAGGGCAGTGTTTTAGTAGCTTCCATTGGTCTAGATTTGGCACACGGGCTCAGTGGTTAGCATTGCTGCCTCACAGCACCAAGGACCTGGGTTTGATTCCACCCTTGGGCAACTGGCTGTGTGGAGTTTGCATTTTCTGTCTGCGTCTAAGAAGGCAGGCCCTGGATTCTTCTCATTCCAAAGATGTGCAGGTTAGGTAGATTTGCCATGTTAAATTGCCCATAGTGTGCAGGGTGGGTGAACCAGCCATGGGAAATGCAGGTTTATAGAGTAGCTCGGTGGGCCTGGTGGGATGCTGTTCCGAGGGTCAATGTAGACTTGATGGGCTGAATGGCCTGCTTCCACACTGTAGATTCTATGATTTCTCTCAGGAAAGGCATTGTCAACATCATCGTATCTTTTATTTTGTGGATGTTGTTATCTTTTGGAGGTTTTTAGTTGATTAGATTACATTACAGTGTGGAAACAGGCCCTTCGGCCCAACAAGTCCACACCGACCCGCCGAAGCGCAACCAACCCACCACATATACCTCTTACCTAACACTATGGGCAATTTAGCATGGCCAATTCACCTGACCTGCACATTTTTGGACTGTGGGAGGAAACCGGAGCACCCAGAGGAAACCCACGCAGACATGGGGAGAACGTGCAAACTCCACACAGTCAGTCGCCTGAGGGGGGAATTGAACCCAGATCTCTGGCAGCAGTGCTAACCACTGTGCCGCCCACCATTTTGTTTATTTTGTACAGCCTTCTTGCTGCAACACTGCTTGAAAGTGACTTCTCATAGAAATGGCATTTGGATTCTTTATCAGGATAATTTTTGGCCTTTCTTTTTCCTGCAACACAATAGGCTAGTTAGGATGGTTGATGCACACTGTCCCTGCCTCTCCTGACTTTGCACAGCCACACCCCTGCTTTGAAACTTTACATATTCCTGACTCAGTTGTTGGTTTTGGATACAGAATTCGTGCTGAGTCACCAACAGAATTGCCTGGTTGATGTTAAGTCATCAAATTCAAGTAGTTTGACAACGCTTCATCTCAAGAGTCCAATTAATTTCCTGATTAGTTCAACTTTTAAACTGCCATACTCACAAATCTTGGTAAGTGTATATTAATACATTCATTGGGTAATGAATTGAGCCCACCAGACAATCACATTTATTTTCACAGATTGAAATAAACATTGAGTATTGTTTTATTTTCTCATACATAGCTTGCCTTACCACTCCTCCACTGCCCTCACCTCTTGCCTCACTACATTGCACACAATCGCATACTGAATTGTTCAGTGCTCAGCTTCACAGCAAGACCAGATGCATTGCAATACTTTGTAAATCTTCAGTACTTTTGTGGTGCCATTCATAGCCTTGTCCTGGCACAACCTTCCCTCATCGCTACTAGCCCATTTAAACCCCATGCCTTGATTCAGAGCATCATATTCCTAAAGGAATATGAAGAGGGTCAAGATGCTGGCCAGTATGGATATCCATCTATTCCAGTTTTGGAGAATGAGCTGATCCTAATTAAACATAAGAGATTCTGAGTGGAACTGCTAAGAAAATGATTTCCCCTTGTGGGAAAGGGAAGAATTAGGAGACAAAGGTTAAAAATTAAAGATCTCCCACTTAAGATGGAGATGAGGGGATTTCTTTATCTTTCAAAAGGTCATTGATCTGTAGAAATCAGATCTCCAGAAATCAATGGTCATTAAATATTTTTAAGGCTGCATTGAGTGATAAAGAAATCAGAGAGTACTAAACTTAAGAGAGGAAAATGGAGTTGAGGCCACAATCACATCAGCCACAATCCTATCAAATGGCAGAACACTGGAACGGAGGCACTGGAACGGGTGCAGAGGAGGTTTACCAGGATGTTGCCTGGCCTGGTAGGAAGATCATATGAGGAAAGGCTGAGGCACTTGGGGTTGTTTTCATTGGAGAAAAGAAGGTTTAGGGGTGACTTGATAGAGGTGTACAAGATGATTAGGGGTTTAGATAGGGTTGACCGTGAGAACCTTTTTCCACGTATGGAGTCAGCTATTACGAGGGGGCATAGCTTTAAATTAAGGGGTGGTAGGTATAGGACAGTTGTTAGGGGTAGGTTCTTTACTCAGCGAGTCGTGAGTTCATGGAATGCCCTGCCAGTAGCAGTGGTGGACTCTCCCTCTTTATGGGCATTTAAGTGGGCATTGGATAGGCATATGGAGGATAGTGGGCTAGTGTAGGTTAGGTGGGCTTGGATCGGCGCAACATCGAGGGCCAAAGGGCCTGTACTGCGCTGTATTCTTCTATGTTTTATGTTCTATAACAGATTAAAGGAGCCACATTGCCACTGCATCATCACCTCCCTCAGGAATTATGAATAGTAGTAGGCAATGTCACAAGACTAATAATCCAGAACCCCAGACTAGTGTTCTAGGGACATGGGTTCAAGTTCCACTGTGGCAGATATACAGTAAAAAATCTGAATTTAAAACACTTCCCTTAATGGCGACCATTAGTTAGTCTAATATTAAATGACGTAAAAAACCATCTGTTCACTATTGTCCTTCAGAGAAAGGAAATCTGATGTCCTGACCTGGTCCACCCTGCATGTGACTCCAGACCCACAGCAACGTCATTGATTCTTAACTGCCATCTGAAATGCACTGGCAAGTCACTCAGTTGTATCAAACTGCTACGAAATCTAAAGAAAGGACGGAAATCTAACAGATCACTTGCAATCAACCTGTGCACTGGAAAGGACAACAATAAACACAACCCTATCAATCTTGCAAAGTTCTCCTTATCAACGACTGGGGATATGTACCAAAATTAGACAGGGAATGTTGACCCATAGACTAGTTAGGCAACAACCTGTTATAATTGTGTGTTACAGCAATGTCCCACAAAGCACCATAGCCATATCTGGATATATGTTGAAAAGTGTGGCACTGGAAAAGCACATCAGGTCAGGCAGCATCTGAGGAGCAGGAGAATCGACATTTTGGGCATATGTCCTTCATCAGGAACATATACATTATCTAGATATATGTTCTGTACCGTCAGCATAGAAAGGCAAATCAGGACAGGACCGAATCACTTAAAAAGACAATAGACAATAGGTGCAGGAGTAGGCCATTCTGCCCTTCGAGCCTGCACCACCATTCAATATGGATCATCCTTAATCAGTATCCTGTTCCTGCCTTATCGCCATAACCCTTGATTCCACTATCCTTGAGAGCTCTATCCAACTCTTTCTTAAATGAATCCAGAGACTGGGCCTCCACTGCCCTCTGGGGAAGAGCATTCCACACAGCCACCGCTCTCTGGGTGAAGAAGTTTCTCCTCATCTCTGTCCTAAATGGTCTACCCCGTATTTTTAAGCTGTGTCCTCTGGTTCGGCACTCACCCATCAGTGGAAACATGTTACCTGCCACCAGAGTGTCCAAACCTTTAATAATCTTATATGTCTCAATCAGATCCCTTCTCAGTCTTCTAAGCTCAAGGGTATGCAAGCCCAGTCGCTCCAGTCTTTCAGTGTAAGGTAATCCTGCCATTCCAGGAATTGACCAAGGAGGTTGAGTGAAATGATTACGCCACAGCTGAAGAGGGTGAAGACATGACTGCCAAGCTGGTTCAGTGTGCTACGTGCTTAATGTGGGAGGTCAACGACTCTGGTGTATCTGGCTCGTATAAGTGTGGAAAGTGTGTGCACATTCAGCTACTGACAGAGCCTATTGCAGAACTGATGAAAGAACTCGAGGACCTTAGGCTCATCCGAGAGAACGAGATCTTTCTGGACAAGACCTTCAGCAAGGTTATTACATCAATCATACCAGAAGAGAGCAGACAATGAGGAAGGCAGAGAGGAGACAGGTGCAAGAGACCCCGGGGGAAGTACCTGTCAGGAACAAGTTGAATCTTTTGGAAACAGTAGAGACAGATGATACTGGCAGTCCGTGAGGCGGCCAGGTTTGTCAATCAAACGTTGGCGCAGAGGCAGAGCGGAAGAGTCGGACATCGCACAGAGCCGTGGTAATAGGGGATTCCATAGTGAGAGGAACTGACCGGGATTTTTGTGGCAGCAGACGGGACTTAAGGATGGTGTGTTGCCTTCCTGGTGCCAGGGTTAAAGACCTCACAGACAGAGTGCAGGAGATCCTCAAGGACGAAGGTAAAGAGCCAGAGGTGGTGGTATATGTCGGCACAAATTATGTCGGGAAGAGGAGGAGGAACATACTACAGCAGGACTTCGGAGAACTAGGAAGAAGGCTGAAAAGCAAGACATCCAAGGTGGTTATCTCCGGTTTGCTTCCAGTTCCTTGGGCTGGTGAGGCCAGAAACAGGGAGATAATGGACTTGAATGTGTGGCTGGGGAACTGGTGCAGGAAGCAAGGATTTAAATTCTTGGATCACTGGGGTATGTTTTGTGGTAAGCATAAATTCTACAAGAGAAACGGTTTGCACCTTAATAGGTTAGGGACCAGCATTCTGGCAGGCAGGTTTGCTACTGCAACACAGCTACGTTTAAACTAAGTAGACAATAGACAATAGACAATAGATGCAGGAGTAGGCCATTCTGCCCTTCGAGCCTGCACCGCCATTCAATATGATCATGGCTGATCATTCCTAATTAGTATCCTGTTCCAGCCTTATCTCCATACCCCTTGACTCCACTATCTTTAAGAGCTCTATCCAATTCTTTCTTAAAAGAATCCAGAGACTGGGCCTCCACTGCCCTCTGGGGCAGAGCATTCCACACAGCCACCACTCTCTGGGTGAAGTAGTTTCTCCTCATCTCTGTCCTAAATGGTCTACCCCGTATTTTTAAGTTGTGTCCTCTGGTTCGGCACTCCCCCATCAACGGAAATATGTTCCCTCCTGCCAGAGTGTCCAGTCCTTTCATAAGCCTATACGTTTCAATCAGATCCCCTCTCAGTCTTCTAAACTCAAGGGTATACAAGCCCAGTCGCTTCAGTCTTTCCGTGTAAGGCAATCCTGCCATTCCAGGAATTGACCTCGTGAACCTACGCTGCACTCCCTCAATAGCCAGAATGTCTTTCCTCAAATTTGGAGACCAGAACTGTACACAGTACTCCAGGTGTGGTCTCACCAGGGCCCTGTACAGCTGCAGAAGCACCTCTTTGCTTCTATACTCAATCCCTCTTGTTATGAAGGCCAGCATGCTATTAGCCTTCTTCACGACCTGCTGTACCTGCATGCTTGCCTTCATTGACTGGTGGACAAGAACACCCAGATCTCTCTGGAAGTAGCAGGGGGGGAGGGGACAAACTGGCTGTTTCAGAAGGAAATTGAAGGGAAAGTTAGAACAAGAGAAGTCAAGAAAGACAACTGTATCAATGAGGCAGAAAACTCAGAAAGGGATCATGCTGTAAGGTTGAGTGAAATAGGAGTTGATGGGAAGGCTGAGGGCAGTAACAAATTAAAAATACTCTACATGAATGCACGAAGCATCAGAAATAAGATGGATGAGCTTGAAGCTCTTTTGGAAATTGGCAGATACGATATTGTGGGGATAGCTGAGACGTGGCTTCAAGTGGATAGGGCCTGGGAAATGGATATTCAAGGCTACATGTGCTACTGTAAGGAAAGACTGATGGGCAGAGGGGATAGGGTTGCGATGTTGGTAAGGGATGATATTCAGTCCCTGGCGCGGGGGGACCTAGAATCAGGGGATGTAGAGTCAGTGTGGATAGAGCTGAGAAATACTAAGGGTAAAAAGACTTCTTGGGAGTCATCTACAGGCAACCAAACAGTAGTCTGGATGTCGGATGTAAATTGAATCAGGAGCTGAAATTGGCCTGTCGCAAAGATGTTACTACAGTTGTTATGGGGGATTTCAACATGCAGGTAGACTGGGAGAGTCAGGATGGTATTAGACCTCAAGAAGGAGACTTTGTGGAGTGCCTCAGAGATGGTTTCTTAGAACAGCTGGTGCTGGAGCCGACCAGGGAGAAGGCAATTCTGGATCTGGTGTTGTGCAACGAACCAGAATTGGTCAGGGATTTAAAAGGGACCTACGGAGCAACTTTTTCACATCGAGGGTGGTGCATGTATGGAATAAGCTGCCAGAGGAAGTGGTGGAGGCTGGTACAATTACAACATTTAACAGACGTCTGGATGGGTATATGAATATGAAGAGTTGAGAGGGATATGGGCCAAATGGGACTAGATTAATTTAGGATATCTGGACAGCATGGACGAATTGGACCAAAGGGTCTGTTTCTGTGCTGTATACCTCAATGACTGTCCTTGACATCAAGGCAACATGTAGTGAACAGTCCGAGTCATAGAGATGTACAGCACGGAAACAGACTGGTCAGTCCAACTTGTCCATGCTGACCAGATTTCCTAAATTAATCTAGTTCCATTTGCCAACATTTGGTCCATATCCCTCTAAACCCTTCCTATTTATATACCCGTCCAGATGCCTGTTAAATGTTGCAATTGTACCAGCCTCCACAATTTCCTTTGGCAGCTCATTCCATAAATGCACCACAGTTCACGTGAATAAGTTGTCCGAAGTCCCTTTTAAATCTTTCTCCTCTCACCCTGAACCTATGCCCTCTAATTCAAGACTCCCCCAAGCCAGGGAAAAGACCTTGTCTATTTACCCAATCCATGCTCCTGATGATTTTGTAAAACCTCTGTAAGGTCAGCCCTCAGTCTCCAACACTCAAGGGAAAACAGCCCCAGCCTATTCAGTCTCTCCCTATCGCTCAAACCCTCCAACCTTGGCAACATCTTTGTAATTTTTTTCTGAAGCCTTTCAAGTTTCATAAAATCTTTTCTATTGCAGGGAGACCAGAATGAATGCAGTATTTCAAAAGTGGTCTAACCAATGTCCTGTAAAGCCGCAACATGACCTGCCAACTCCTATACTCAGTGCTCTGACCAATAAAGGAAAACATACTAAACACCTTCTTCACTATTCTATCTACTTGAGACTCCACTTTCCGAGTAAATTTTGAGTCACTGGGAATCACTGGAGGTGGGGGGATGCTCTACTAGTTGAAGTCACAAGAGAAGATGGTTCTGATTGTTGGAGCCAATTATATCAGTCTCAGGACATCACTGCACAGCTGTGTCCTAGAGTCTATCATCCTCCATCAGTTATTTCGCCCCATATTATGGTCAGATGTATGGCTGTTCCTGTATGATTTTACAATATGCAGCAATATTTGTGATAGCTCAGATACTGAAGCAATCCATATCAATTTGCTGCAAGACCTGGCATGGGCTGTTTTGTGCCAAGTAACATTGGCACCTCACAAGTGCCAGGAAATGACCATCTCCAACAAAAGAAAATCTAATCATCATCCTTTTATGTTCAATAGAATTACCACTGAATCTCCCAATATGAACACCGTAATACCATTGACCAAGAAATGAATTGGGCAACTCATATAAATACTGTTAGAACAGCAGATCAGAAGGTAAAAAATTCTTTGGCAATTAACACACTTCACCTCCCCAATCCTTACCATCTACAAGGCACAAGTCAGAAATGTAAAAGAATATTCTTCACTTGCCTGGATGGGTGCATTCAACAAGCTTGACACAAGCCAACACAAAGCAGCCTCCTTGATTGGCACCCTTTCTTCACTTCCTTCCCCATCACTGTGCGTCCTATCTACAAGATGCACTGGTTCCTCCAATAGCACTGACAGCAGATGCATGAGTACACAAATACCTGCGGGTTACCCTCCAGGACACACAGATATGGTCTTGAAACTATATCACTGCTGCTTCATTGTCATTGGGTCAATTTCCTGGAATTTTCTACCGAATAACACAATAGGTGTCCCGATATCTGAGGCGTACAGCAGTTCAATAGCAAATCACAATCACTTTCTCCAGGACAATCGGATGGTCACACATCCCACGAACAAATAAAAAAAATTGGAGTACGTGCAAGTTATCTGGAATATATTGGTGTTTGTGAGCGCAAATCAGTTGCCACTTTTACAATATCACAGCAGTAACCGCATTTAAGAAGCATTTAATTTTCTGGAAAGTAATTTGAGACATCCAGTGATCTTGAGAAGTGCTAAATATTCTTTTTGGTAACGTGGATTTAGAAGCGTAAGCCTGTGGGGTTTCTTATAACTTCAAATGCATGGATTACTACGAGAAAATTAAAAAGTAAAGCAGCTTCCCAATACTGCAATGTGAAAGACCATTGTCTGAAGCATTTAGCATATTGTACACATCTACCGTGCGAAGTGAAACAGCTTTGTTTTTTTTGGATTATTTAAAAGATCAAACTGTTATATAACGCTTACAATATCCTCTTACCTCCGCTTGTAAATAGTAGTTTTACAAGGGGGTCATAAACACCATAAGGCACCAAAATGATTTCTTTCTAAGCAAGGTTGAATAGTCACAGCCAGAATGGGATTACAATTAGCAGCAGCCCATGTGGGATGGTGGACTTCTGTTTGGGATCTACTGATTTGCATCAAAATTACACGAACGGTACAACACTACTTAATGGTATAAATAAACAGGCAGGCCATAGCTCAATACTAACCAGTAGGATAGCACAAAGTAGAATGCGTCCTGACAATAGTCAATTCTCAAGAGGAAAAATGTGGAATTTAAAAGATATACCATAATATATGTTCTATATTTTATACCGTTAATCAATGCTGCTCTCAGGACTAAAGCTTTGTATGGCTTCACAACTCTCAATTCTTTCAAATATTAGCATTCAATGTTATTACGGTGAAAGCTTTTGCATTTACTGCTACTACCTTACGTCCGGGACACAATTTACTACTGCAAGAATGGCGCGCATTCTGAGGCTAGTCACGTGCCGCGCGGTTTCAGTGGGGGCGGGGCAGGGAAGCCGCATGCAGATGAAGTGGGTGGGGCCGCACCATGACGGCGTTCCGATTGGCTCACGTCCGAGGGGCGGTTGCGGGAATAGGGTGGAGAGGAGAGGCCTAGGCTGGCTCGGCCAGACGTAAGGACAGCGGAGAAGAGCCGGCAGCGTATCGAGGAAGCGAGTGTTGGTGGGGGGTTAAGCCGCCTTTCTTTCTTCCCCGCCTGATACCCAGATTAATTTAAAAATAAACATTGGCGGAAATCGAATTGGAGGGTAACAGAAAAAAGTGGGTTTTTTTCCATTTATTGTAGTGAGGGTGAGTTGAATTTTTTTAAAAAAAGATAGTAGAGGAGAGATGGGAAAACTCGCTTTCTTATTTTTCTCTCACCCCCCCCCCCCCCCCCCCCCACGATACTGGTACCGGTGGAGCGGGAAGGGGATTTTTCTTTGGCGTGTGATTTCTGATTTCTTCTTACCTCACGGTTTCGGTCCCGCCTTGTTCCTTGCCGCGATGGCCGCTGTATTTTTTTTTCCACGCGGCGGCTGTCTCCCCGCGCTAGCCACCATCCCTGTACCTCCCCCCTCCCTCCCTGGGCGGTGTGTTGGGTGAGGGGACTGAGCTCGCGGCCCGGCACGGGGCACGTGTTTCGCAGGGGCTGAGCTCGCGCCTCCTTTCTCTTCCCACTCCCCGGCGCTCGAGCGGCAGCCGTTAGGGCGACCGTTGGCTGTTGAGAGGAGGGAGGGGGAAACTCCCTCCATCCAAGATAACAACGCCACCGATCCCTTTCGAAATCCTTATTATCCATGATTTCTGACAGATTCCCAGCGGAAGATTAGTCGCTTATTCTCCGGCGTCGCTTTCCCTCCCTTATGAGGTATGTACGGGCTCAGAATTAATCGATCTTTCTTTAAAACGGCTTTAAAACTTAACGGTGCCCGGAGCTGAACCGCCCCAAATAATGCTTTTTAAAAATAATTTCTCTCGCCCTTTCTCCCTCTCTCTTCACCCCCCCCCCCCCAATCCTTATCGTTAGTGATGAATGAAAGTTGATAATAGTTGATTTATAATGTAGAGGCTTTCTTTCGAGGAGTCAGAAGCTGGGCCTGTGCTCGCTGCGGTAATTGCATTTGTTGGCTATCGAGCTTTTTTTTTGTTACGTGAATGATTGATCCAGTCGAGTCGTCTTTGAATCGAATGCACCTTCTCCCCAGGTCGCAGACGGATCAGTGAAAACTGGGCGGGGGTTTGCAGTTGGAGGGGGGGGGGGGGAGTCCATTGTCCGCTGTTAAGAGATGGACCTGCCCTGGTGTCTTTTTAATGTGTATTTGTTGCGTTCAGGATTTTTCCACGCCGCCTCTGGATTTTTTTTTTCTGATCAGTTCACTGGCTGAGGTAGTAGTTTGTGTTGTTGGAAGGGTCTGTGACACTGCCCAGTATGGAGATAACTGCGCAAGCTACTGCCTTGCTAGTGCTGGTGATAACTCGGCGGACACCATCTCCAATGTGAGTTCTTTGCAGTTTTTAAAGAAAAATCTGCCATAGTATTTCGAATGAAAATCGAGACTGCAGTATTTCAACTGTTCTGGGACTGTACCCGATCTAGTTGGTGTTTAGAATTAAAAAAATAAAGTTTATGCATGTTTTAACGAATGTGAAATTAGTATTTGTGGTTCAGTTTGAGCACGCCTAGACTCAATCCTGGAACATACGGACAGAACGCCACTGACGTTTAAGCTCTTTAATGCCTGAAAGTCTCTTTTGACACAACTTTTTCTAATCTATTACACTTATGCAGTTGCCTTTATCTTTTGCGAAACGAGCGAACACTATCAAGAATTAGTTTCGTACAGGTAGATTTTTGGAAGAGAGGAGCAAGTTCAATTATGTTAGTGTTTTTCGTAGTTGGGTTGTTTCCTCGTCCCTCCACTAAATATTTGTCACTGATTTTGATTTGTTTTAGTCTCCATGCAGTGACAAAATCAACTGCACTTAAGAGCAAGGAAGGAACCAAACTATAAAGTCAGTTACAGTATAACATGCTGCCTTTTTATGCATTGGTCTGTTTAGCGTTCTCTGTATGGAGATCAGATTGGGCCGTCTGGTGCAGATGAGTTGGATCAAATGATCTCTTTCTGTATTGTATGCTCATCCTGATCGTATACTGTTTGTTTTCACAAGAAAAGCTTGTATCTATCAACTGTTACAAATTTCGCTTTCTAATTAAAGTGGCTTAAATGTTGCAGTGTTTTTTTTGTGTGGAGAATGATTGCTGAAAATAGTTGCACTGAAACAGCACTTCAATAACATTGACTCTTCTGTTTGTTGCCTTATGGTACAGACCTGCTTTGGCAGGTGCACACACTTGAATGGCACAGGTAGACTGACAACTCTTAAACCTTTCCAGTTGGTCACAACAAACAGCATCCAGCTTTGCCTTTCTCCAATCTGAATATATTTTTTATTATAGTGAGGATCTAGTCACACTTAGAGTAAGCTTGTTTACCTAACCTGAAAGTAATGTCAGTGTTATGCCCTTTGCATTTATAAATACATCAGAGGGCCCACGTGCATAGTTAAAAGGGCTTAGTGTACAGTAAGAAGACTTCTAAAGGTCCTGAAGCATAAGGTCTAACCTTGAAACACAGTTGGATTTTTGACTGCTTGGGTGTGATCAACAGTTAGAAGTATACATTGTTTTAGTTCTTATTTTGACTTTTATGTTTGCACTTGGCTGTAAGTGCGTGCTTCTCTATCCAAGCAAACTTGTTTCTTCAGTCTAAAATCTCTCACCCTGGTTCTGCCAAAGAGCTGCTTTGACGTAGCTTGTTTATAAATTCCATTTATGATTTCATTGTCTAATCTTGAAGTGCAGATACAATGTTTCAACTCTGACAATGATTTTCATAGTATAAACCAAAATAGATGAGGGACTTTTAACACTGCAAGGGATGTGCTAACTGGCTTCAAGTCTTTTTGATATCTTCTGATCAATCAGAGGTTTTACACATCTGAAATAGGTAGGGATACTGTCACTGTGCCACAAGTATTTTTTTCAAATTTGCTTTAGTGAATGTTGGAAGACTTTGTTTTTATCTGCCAAGTGTATTAAAGCAACTTCTCGGCTGAAATAAAGCCATGAAAATCCAGAATTAAATTGGACTTTTAGGGTCAGTGCTTAGTATTTTGTAGGTAGCTGAAGTTCACTGTATTGTATGAGGCTGATGTCCTTTCATATAAGTCAAATTACAAATAACTGCAGTTCACCTGCCGACCCTTGGAGCCTAGTGGCTCAGTGAGCACTGCTGCCTCACTGTGCCAGGGTCCCTGGTTCAATTCCAGTATATGACTCTGCAGTTTGCACGTTGTCCTGATGTCTGAGTTTCCCAGTCCAAAGATGTGCATGTTAGGTGGATTGGCCATACTAAATTGCCCATAGTGTCTTTAGTGTAAGCTAGTAAATTAGCCGTGGGAAGTGTGGGGGCTGGATATGAGTGGGATGCTCTTTGCAGGGTTGGTGTGGACTCTGACTCAATACTGAATGGCCTGCTTCCTTACTGTAGGGATTCTGATTCAAAGAATATATCTGACCATGTTGGATTTAATAACTGGCTGTAGCTTGCAACACTATTGTGAAATAGTTGCAAGCATCCAAATTATCCCTTTTATGATAGGATCAGTGCTTTTTGGGAAGGTTTCATGAAAATGAAGTTAATTCATCCGCAATATGTATAAAGTGTGCTGTTTTATATGTGAGGTGATGAATGGAGGATATTGTAACAGCTTGCTTTTGAAAAGTGTTGATTTAACTAAAACCAAAATACTAGTGGTAAAATATAAATAAATGTGGGAAATACTCCTGTTTGACCTTTCAATCTTTGGTTATTTGGAAGTATGATAGCTGCTCGAAGATTTGATTATAAACAATCTTTTGAATGCAAAATAACTGGTGGTTTTAGTTTAAATTACCACCCTGTTTGAAATTAAGACTCTGCAACATGCTCTGGATAGAAAATGTTTTGGATTGAAGAGGGTTTTGGTGAGGTGCAGTATCAAGGTAAGGGACGTATGGGGTAACAGTAAGAGGATTGGTTAGCTCATAGGAAACAACAGGATAGTGATGACTTTCTCAATATGCTGAGTCATTTAAGTGAAATGTCACAGGATCTGCATAAGTCCCTACGACTGCACCACAAGAGCTCTTTTGTGTTCTACAGAAGACCTGCATTAAAGTCTGTTCTCGAAGTGATAAAATTTCCAAACATTGATTGGAAAAAAATATATATTTTATCATCAATATTATTGGTAGGAGTGGTGTAAACAAAGTACATTACCATTCAATGAGCTGTTGGCTAAAGCAGGCAAAAGTTTGTTCTTAAGAAATGCCATTAAGACCAGCTATGTAAGACATCAGAGCTGATGTAGGCTATTAAACCCATCAAGTTTGCTTGCATTTAAAAAGATAATGTTGATCCTATAATCCCTAACTTCAGGTATCTGCCTTCTCTCCCATCACATGCCTTGATTTCCTTACTGAAGGCGGAAAAAAACTCAGCCTTCTATAGCAGTTAATAACCCAGCCTCAACAGCTCTCTGCAGTAAAGAATTTAAGATTTGCTATCTTCCACAAAATTTGTGATCTTTTGAGGTTATGTTCTCTGTTCTCATTTTTTCTTTAAGGGAAAACCATTTTTCTGTATCTACCCTTCCCAGTCCCTCTAATAACCTTATATATTTCAATAGGTCACCATGAGACAATCTGCTTGAACTCTCAAGTCAGGTCTTAACAGCGCAGGAAAAAAAGGTTCTCCAGCCCCTGAGTCCCACTGGTCAATCAGCTACTTAAGAATTCTGATTCCACTTTGCAGCTCTTGGTTCATATCCTTATGTAGGAAAATGTGAGGACTGCAGATGCTGGCAATCAGAGTCACTGTGGTGTTGCAAAAGCACAGCAGGTCAGGCAGCATCCAAGGAGCAGGAGAATCGATGTTTTGGGCAAGAGCCCTCCTTCATACATGTCCTTGTATGCCTTAGCATTGCTGATTTGTTTTTAAATGCTTCCTTGCATATCCTCCAAATCTCTTGCTCTTAGCTTAAATCTGTGCCCTTGGGTCACTTCTCTAAAGGGTTTCTTCCTACCTACCTTGTCTATGCCCATAATTTTATACATCCTACTCATGTATTTACACACACACCCCACTCAGATCATCTCCAAATCTCAAATAAAAACATCCAATTTTGAGTAAAACTCTCGAGACCAGGTAGTGTCCTAGCAAATCTCCAACAAAATTCCTTCTATAACTTGGGTTCTAGAAGAGAACTGAAGCTTTTTGCTGTTGCAGGGAGAAACGTATGGGCAACTTCCGTAGCCAACTTCAAAAACCCTAACAACAAGGGTGGCTCAGCAGTTAGCACTGCTGCCTTGGGGACCCAGGTTCGATTCCAGCCTTGGGCAACTGTGTGAAGTTTGTACTTCCTCCCTGTGTCTGTGTGGGTTTTCTCCGCTGCTCTGGTTTCCTCTCATAATCTAGAGATGTGTAGGCTAAATGAATTGGCCATACTAAATTACCCATAGTGTTCAGGGATGTGTAGGTTAGGTGCATTAGTCAGGGATAAATGTGGAATAATAGGGGAATGGGTCTGGGTGCAATACTGTTTGGAAGGTTGGTGTGGACTTGCTGGGCCAAAGGGCCTGTTTCCACGCTGTAGGCATCCTTATGATTCTAACCGTATACAATACTCTAGCTGTGGTCTAACCAATATTTTACACAGTTCCAGCATTACTTATTGGTCTTGAACTCTGCCTCTGCTAATAAAGACAAGTATTCCTATTTGTCCTGCATTCTTGAGGGACCAGTAGTCATGAACACCAACGTCCTGCTGATCCTCAGTTCTTCCCAAGATCTTTTTGCTTATCATTCATTTCTTTACACTTGCGTAGGACAAACAAAGCATCATAACTTAAGACTAGAAGCATAAGTAGGCCATTTGGCCCTTCATTAAAATTTTGAGCTGAATTCAGGAAAAGCTCAGCATAACTATCCACCTGCTCACCATAACCCTTCATTCTTTTACTGTTAAAATCTATCTATCTTAATTGCTTCACTGGGCAGGGAATTCAGAAATTCACAATCATTTGTGAGAAGGTCCTCCTCAACTCAGTCCTAAATGTGCTTCCCCTTATTTTGAGGCTATGCTTCTAATTCAAGCTTCACCTGCCAGTGGAAATAACCTCCCTGCTTCTTTCTATTCCCCTGATAATTTTATCTTTGTATAATTGAATTTATTGTCATGTGTACTGAGGCACAGTGGAAAGCTTTGCCTTGCGAGCAACGCAGGCAGATCAGAATACAAATGAATGTAGTCCCAGTCTTCTTAATCTCTTCTCACAAGGCAGCCCTCTCAATTCTGGCATCAACTTTGTGAGCCTCTATACTCCCTCCATTACCGGAACATCCTTTCTCAAATAAGGAGACCAAAACTGTGCACATTACTCCCAAGTGTAGCCTCATCAGCATCTTGTACAGCTGTAGCATAGTCTCTATTTTTAAACATAATGCAGAAGAGCTGATGTTCGACTGGGGTGGAGAAAGTTAGCAATCAGCACCAGTTTATAGACCAACAGGTTTACTTGGAAGCAGTAAGTTTCCTTGACAACCACCTGATGAAGGAGCAGTGCTCTGAAAGTCAGTGCTTCCCAATAAACCTGTTGGACTATAACCTGGTGTTGTGTGATTTCTATTTTTAAACACCCATCCCTCTAGCAATCAAGGACAATATTCTATTTGCCTTAATTACCTGCGCCTGTAAACCATTTTTTTATGATTCATAAACAAGGACACAGGAACCTTTACACAGAAGCATGCTGAAAATTTTCACAATTTTTAAAGCAAAGATCATTTTTTTTGACAGTGAAGGAGTAAGGGTTATGAATGGAGCTGAGGCAATGACCAGATCAGCCATAATCTTATTGAATGGCAGAGTGGGTTTGAAGGCTCAGATGGCCAACCCCTGCTCCTATATTTTATGTTAAACAATAGTCCATTTTGCTGTAACTTCTACCAAAATGAATAACCTCACATTTACCAACATTGTATGACCATCTTCCAGGCCCTTACCTTCTTACTTAACCAATCTATATCCCTCTGCAGACTTTCTGTCATCAGCTCACATTGTTCTACCATTCAGCTTAGTGTCACCTGTGAACTTTGATATACTACACTTGGTCCCCAACTCTAAATCATCTGTAAATTATAAGCAATTGTAGTCTTAAGACAAGCTACTAATCACCAACCAGAAAAACACCCATTTATCCCTACTTTTTTTTTGTTAGTTAACCAATCTTCTGTCTATGCTAATATATTATCTGTAAGGCAGTGTACCTTTATCTTGTGCAGCAGCCTTTTATATCTTCTGGAAATCCAGATACACCACATCCACCAATTCCCCATTGTCAACCATACTCATAACTTCCTCAAAGAGTTCCAGTAAAATAATTAAACATGACCTGCCTTTAATGAACCCATGCTGTGTCTGCCTGACGGGACAATTCCAATCATCTCAATTAATCTAGATTGAATGGACTTTGCTACTGACCTTCCTGTAATTTCAGGCTATCCTCAACACTACTTAGCACCACACCAGTTTTCATATACATAATCAGTAAAAGATTTCCATTGGGGTAATGTGGCTGGGAGGGAAACTTTTGAATTTCCATATGTAAAGATAATATTATAATGCATTTCTTTACAGAACAATGGTGAACTCTTTCTAATTTAGGAAAAGAAAAAAAAACAAATCAAGGAATAAGAAAAGTAGTTTTATGCCAAACATGCAATTAGGAATAGGAGTGTTGACTAAGTAACAAACTCAATATTAGTCTTCTCAATATAAAGAAAAGTAACTAATGTGGATGGGACATTGGAAGAGATGATTAGGAGCAAGAAAGAATAATAAATGAATCAAACTAGATTGATCCTGGATGTATGCTATTAGTGTTTTTTTTAAAAAATGTTATTTGAAATGACCTGTTTCTGCTACATTGTCTCATGGTGTTAAAATGTCAGAACTGGTTTGTGAAGTCTTGAGAACCATAATTAACTTCACACAACATAAGAGGTCTTTCAGTCCATCAGGTCTGTATTGACATATCTACAGCAATCTTGTTTTCTAAAATTTGGTACATATTATGAGTCTAATGTTGAGGAAAATTAACGGTTTGTTATATTCTGTAGGGTATCCTTATGAACAGGTAATCAGCAGAGTATCTCCTTAATTAATGTTGAATAGTTATTTATAAAAGCACACACTGAACCTAACAGTTACAAGTTAGAAGGGCAACTTCAATGTTAAATTGAGCACTTTTTTTGGAGTTGTGGCCATTTCAGACACATAGATAAAACAGGGACAGGAATGATTGTTGCAGGTTGAGGGGTTCAGCTGTTTCAGTAAGAACAGGGAAGGTGGTAAAAGAGGGGGAGGTGTGGCATTGTTAGTCAAGGACTATTATGTTGGCAGAAAGGACATTTGCTGAGGACTCGTCTACTGATGCAGTGTGGGCTGAGGTTAGAAACAGGAAAGGAGAGGTCACCCTGTTGGTAGTTTTCTATCGGCCTTCAAAAAATTTCAGTGATTGCAAAGATGATTCTGAATAAGAGAGGAAGTAACTGGGTAGTTGTTATGGGGGCTGTAAATCTCCAAATATTGACTGGAAACCCTGTAGTCTGAGTACTTCAGATGGGTCAGTTTTTGTCCAATGTGTGCAGGATGGTTTCCTGACACAGTATGTCAATAGGCCAATAAGAAGCGAGGCCACATTGGATTTGGTACTGGGTAATGAACCAGGCCAGGTGTTAAATTTGGAAGTAGATGAGCACTTTGATGATAGTGATCAAAATTTGGTTAAGTTTACTTTAGCGATGGGAAGGGATTGGTATGTCCTGCAGGGCAAGAGTTATAGCTGGGGGGAAAACTAATTAGGCAAGATTTAGGCAAGATTTAGGATGGGGAAGGAAGCTCCAAGGGATGAGCACAATTGAAATGTAGAACTTGTTCAAGGAACAGTTACTATGTGTCCTTGACAAGTATGTACCTGTTAGACAGGGAGGAAGTGATGGAGCGCAGGAGCCGTGGATTACTAAATAAGTTGAATCTCTTCTCAAGAGAAAGAAGAAGGCTTATGTGAGGATGAGACATGAAGAATCAGGGTGCTTGAGAGCTACAAGTTAGTCAGGACAGACCTAAAGAGAGAACTGAGAAGAGCCAGGAGAGGACATGTGAACTCTTTGGCAAGTAGGATCTAGGAGTCTAAAGCTTTGTATAGGTATGTAAGGAATAAAAGAATGACTAGAGTAACATTAGAGCCAGTCAGAACAGTGGAGGGGAGTTGTGCGTGGCATCTTAGGAAATAGGTGAGGTGCAAAATGAATATTTTTCGTCAGTATTCACACTAGAAAAAGACAAATGTTATTGAGAATAGTGAGATACAGGCTATTAGACTAGATAGGATTGAGGTTCATGAGGATGTGTTAGCAAATTTGGAGAATGTGAAAATAGAGAAGTCCTCTGGGCTGAATGGGATTTATCCTAGGATTCTTTGGGAAGCTAGGGAGGAGATTGCAGAACCTTTCGCTTTGACCTTTTTGTCATCCTTGCCGACAGGAATAATACCAGAAGACTGGAGGATAGCAAATGTCCCCTTATACAAGAAGGGGAGTAGGGACAACCCTGGTAATTATAGACCAGTGAGCCTTACTGTGATCATGGGTGAAGTGTTGCAAAAGATTGTAAGGGATGGGATTTATAATCATCTAGAAAGGAATAACTTGATTAGGGATAGTCAACATGGTTTTGTGAAGGGTAGATCATGCCTCACAAACGTTATTGAGTTCTTAGAGAAGGTGACCAAACAGCTGGATGAGGGTACAGCAGTTGATGTGTGTTTCTGGATTTCAGTAAAGCATTTGATAAGGTATCTCACAGTAGGCTATTGCAGAAAATATGGAGGTATGGGATTGAGGGTGATTTAGCGGTTTGGATTAGGAATTGGCTAGCTGAAAGAAGGCAACGTGGTGGTTGATGGGAGATGTTCACCCTGGAGTTCAGTTACTAGCGGTGTACCACAGGGATCTGTTTTGAGGCAACTGCTGCTTGTCATTTTTATAAATGACCTGGATGAGGCGTGGAAGAATGGGTTAGTAAATTTGCAGATGACAATAAGATTGGTGGAATTGTGGACACTGTGGAAGTATGTTGCAGGTTACAAAGAGGCATGGATAAGCTGCAGAGGCAAATGGAGTTTAATGTGGAAACGTGTGAGGTGATTCACTTTTGAAGGAGTAACAGGAATACAGAGTACTGGTAAGATTTTTGGCAGTGTGGATGAGCAGAGAGATCTCAGTGTCCATGGACTTAAATCCCTGAAAGTTGCCATCCAGATTGATAGGGTTGTTAAGAAGGTACACGGTGTTTTAGCTTTTATTGGTAGAGGGATTGAGTTTCAGAGTCATGTTGCAACTGTACAAATCTCTGGTGTGGCTGCACTTCAGTATATTCAGTGGTTTTCAGTATATTCATCAACAGTGGAGAAACCTGGACAATATGCTGAGCAGGAGAAAAGCTTGTACAGCTTTTATTATGATAGGTATTGATTATATTTCTTGGCAGGATAAGTTATTGACTGAGGTGCTGGACCTTTAACTACACCAACTCACTACTATGTGTTGACTTGGTTCTTTCATTGGATGAATGACAATTGGATACCTAAAGACCTTCTCTACAGTGAAGTAGCTGCTGATTTGCTTAGCATTTTATTAATGTCTCCTAGCTTTGGATTTCCGACAAGTGAGAACACCTTTGTCTACCTTGGTGAATCTTTTTTTAAACTTATTTTAAAATCTTCTATCAAATCACGTTTTTTCCCTTACAAAGAATTTTAGCCTGTTTAGTCTTCTTTATCCTTTTACACAATAATTTTACAATTTTTAATGTAATTGAGTAGTGAAGCAAAGAGCAATGTGCTCTTTTCAGGAAACTAATAGTAAAGTGATGTATCTTGAAAGTTCTGTGTTTCACTGAATCTACTATGTGTTTTGTATAAGTTGGGGCAAGTCCATTAGCCTTGCTGTTCCTTTTTATAGGAATTACTAGTTTTAATGAAGGTGGCATATCCCTTAAACTGCAAAGTCTCACTGCTTATCAAAAAGGTTAATTTCAGTGCAGATAGCAATGAGAGTAGCATCATTAAAAGCTCTATTTAAGAGACACAACATTTTTTTTGTATATTGCAAATGGTTATTTTTAAATGACAGTAATTACTTACGATACCTGTTGCATGTTCTTCATGAATTCTATCTGATCTGACACATGGCTCCATGGTCTGTAACAAAGCAGATTCTGAATCAACTGCATCCAGAGCAGGGATTTAACCCCACAATCTGATCCATACCACCAATTTAACCAGCCGAATTCCTCAAGAAGTCCAAGTCGCTGTGGCAGGATAAGCTTTGCTACACTTCATTAATAGCATAAAGCTCTGGAAATGGTTGTAGGTGCTATTTTATTTCCATCTCGCGGCTGATGAAGAATTTCTCCCACTTTTACTACCTGTTATGTGTATATGTTCAAATAATTTACAAATTGATGCTCCATCTGTTTTGACTTCATTACAAGTGGGCCCTCCTTAGCCA
Organism: Chiloscyllium punctatum; assembly: GCF_047496795.1. Taxonomy (NCBI): domain Eukaryota; kingdom Metazoa; phylum Chordata; class Chondrichthyes; order Orectolobiformes; family Hemiscylliidae; genus Chiloscyllium; species Chiloscyllium punctatum. The sequence goes on along the minus strand of NC_092770.1, from coordinate 23,712,670 downwards.
TCAAGTCCTGGAATGAGATTTGAATCTGGACCTTCTGGGTCAGATGCTACTCTCTAACTTTTTAACTGATGCTACGTAGCCTCCTTTACATAACTGAAGTATCCAGAGATGTTCTCAGTTTTATGAATCAAACACATGAAGTTCAACCACATTGGGACAATATTAGGACAGATGGCTAAAAGCTTGGTCAAAGTGATATGTTTTAAGGATTGTTACTCTTTTTAAGGCGGGGCTCAGGGAGAGAATTACAGAGTTTAAGAACTGGGTAGCAGAAGACCTGGTCACTACTATTAGAGAACATGGGGATGTTGAAAATACATGCAAATATTTGGGTTGGTTGAGATTAAAATGGAGAGGTATTTGAAAATGATTTTTTTAAAACAAGATGTTGTTTAATTGAGTACCAGTGGTAAGACAATGAACAGAAGGTGACGAGAACAAGACTTGCTGCAACTAAGTCTAACTAAGTATATGCAGCATTTGACTGCACTTAGTTTATGCAAAGTAGAATATGTATTAATAACTGGAAACAATGGAATAACAAGTTGTAGAAATAAAACAATAATTATTTGAGCATAAAGAGCTGAGGAAGGTGTAGTTTTGGGCGATGTCACGGAGATGGAAATAAATAATTTTAGTTCAGTGATTTTACAGATAATTGACCAGGTGTTTGCAAACTGTGGTGTAGCTTCAAGTGTCAGGAAATGTGATGCAGTTAGGGGCTAAGAACAGATTATAATGGAATCAAATGCTACAATTCCCCGAGAGACCGTTTCAAATTTACAGGAATGCCATGTTGAGTTTTCATATTATAAAATTTGTTGTAACAAAGACTTAATTCTAAATTGTATTTGAGCCATTGCTGACTCTCCCTTCCTCAACATCTCTTTCCATCTCTGGGAATAGACTGGCCATCTCTACTTCAAGCTAACCGACTCCTTTAATTGCCTGGGCAATACATCCTCACATCCTGCTTTCTGTAAAAACTATGTTCCATTCTCGTAGTTTCTCAGTCTCTGTCGCATCGGCTCAGATGATGCTATCTTCATTGGGGGTAGGGGGGCCTCAAATGTTCACCTTTTTCTTCACCCAATGATTCCCTGCCGCCATGATTGATAGGTCCTTACCATTTCCTGAACTTCTGTCCTCAGCCCTTCTCTTCCTTCCCACAACACCAATGGATCCCCCTGTCCTCACTTTCTACCCTACCAATATCCACATCAAAAGGATCATAAGCTGCTTTTTTCACCACCTCCAGCAGAATGCCACCACCAGTACATGTTCACTTTCCTTCCTTTGTCAGCATTCTGCAGGGATGGTTCTCTCCAGCAAACCTGATCCACTTCTTAAAAAAAAACTTTTCATGAGATGTGGGCATCATTGACTAGGCCAGCATTCATCACCCATTCCTAATTAACCATAATCACAACTGTGCATCTGGAGTCACATGTTGACCAGACAAGATAAACATGACAGTTTCCTTCCCCTAAGGTCATTAGTGAACCAAATGGGATTTTCCTGACAAGCAATAATGAATTTGTGGTTATCATTGGATTCATTTTTTAAAAAATTCAAATGTCACCATTTGCATGGTGAGATTTGAACCTGGATCCTTCAATGGCTTTCAATGAATAGTGTAATAATAATGCCACCAGGCCAATACTTTCTCACACCCAAGACCACCCCACACCTCCATGTCACACTGGGCCTGTTTATGTCCTCCCTCCTTGCTATCCAAGGATGCAGACACACCTTCGCATTTCACTCAACCTAGTCTACACTATTTACAATTGGTCCCTACACTGGGGAGACAAAATGCAGACTGTGAGATCACTTTGTGGAACACATACATTTTGTCTACAACAATGAAAGTTTCTGGTTGCCTCTCAGTTCAACACACCACTGTGTTCCCTGGCCAACATTTCTTGCTCAGGCCAGAGGTAAATTAATATGATCTCATAGCCATTACAGAAACATGATTACAAGGAAATCAAAACTGAGAACTTGGCATGCAGGGAAACATAACCTTTTGGAGAGAGAGGATGGATGGATATGGTAGTGTTGTACTATTCCTAAAAGAAATGAGCATGCTTGTGAGGGATGGTATAAAGTCATGGCAGAGGTTAAAAAAAGCAAAGGAAAGAAGACATTAGTAAAAATACAGACTTCCTACAAATGCTTGTCACTCTATGGGGAAAGGCGATAAATTAACAAATAATAAGAGTATTGAAAAAGAATAGAGCAATAATCATGTGTGACTTTAATCTTCATATTTATTGAGTTAATCAAATTAAAAAGGTTATCAATGACAGTCAATTCATAGAGTACATTAGGGCTAGTTTCCTTGAGCAATATGTCTGGAGCCAACCAGGGAGCATGCTGTCTTGGTTCTGGTAATAGGTAATGAGGCAGGTTTAATAAATTACTTTACAGTAAAAGATCCCCTGGGAAGTAGTAATCATAACATGAGAGAATTTAATGTTTAGTTTAAGAGTGAAAATCTTGGGTTAGAAACAACTGTATTTAAAAGGAATTATAATAAAATGAGGATAGAGTTAGCTAAAGTGGACTGAATAGCTAGATGAGCAGGAATGACAGTAAGCAAGCAGTGATATTTCAGGGGTAATTCATGACAGTCTGCAAAAATACATCCAGTAAGGAGGAAAGATTCTGAGTGATAAACCAACCACAGCTAATCAAGGAAGTTAAGGAGAGTTAAGTTGAAAGAAAGCATGTATATAAGGAGACTAAAGTCTGTGATAGCCCTGAAGACTGGGTTAAATTCAGAATCCAGAAAAGTAGAACTAAAAAGATAATAAAGACATAAAATGTACTACCAGGTAAAAACAATGACTGCAGATGCTGGAAACCAGATTCTGGATTAGTGGTGCTGGAAGAGCACAGCAGTTCAGGCAGCATCCAAGTAGCTTCGAAATCGACGTGCCTGAAACGTCGATTTCGAAGCTACTTGGATGCTGCCTGAACTGCTATGCTCTTCCAGCACCACTAATCCAGAAAATGCACTGCCAGGCAAACCAGTGAGGGATATAAAAACTGACAATAAGAGCTCTTTACATATTTAAAGAGAGGGAGGTCAAAGTGAAAATAGATCCCTAGAAAATGAATCTGAGGAGACAGTTTTGGGGAATAAGGAAATGGCAAAGGAGTTAAATAGCTTTTGCATCAAGTTTTATGGTTGAAGATACTTTGAACATTCCATTAATACTAACGAATATGGAGGAGGGATTAAGTAGCATCACCAAAGAAGATATATTGCACAAACTAATGGGGCTAAAGGCAAATAAGTCCCCTGGTCTTGATGGCTTCCTTAGAACATAGAACAATACAGAATAGGCCCTTTGGCCCTCGATGTTGCACCAATCTGTGAACTAATGGAAGCCCATCCCCCTACACTATCCCATCATCATCCATGTGCTTATCCAAGGATTGATTAAATCTCCATAATGTGGCTGAGTTAACTACATTGGCAGGCAAGGCATTCCACGCCCTGACATCTGTCTTAAATCTATCACCCCTCAATTTGTAGCTATGCACTCTCGTACAAGCTGACGTCATCATCCTAGGAAAAAGGATCTCACTGTCCATTCTATCTAATCCTCTGATCATCTTGTATGTCTCTATTAAATCCCCTCTTAGCCTTCTTCACTCCAATGAGAACAGATCCAAATTCCTCAGCCTTTCCTCATAAGACCTTCACTTCAGACCAGGCAACATCCCAGTGAATCTCCTCTGCACCTTTTCCAATGCTTCCACATCCTTCCTGTAATGGAACGACCAGAACTGGACACAATATTCCAAGTTCAGCTGCACTAGCATTTTGTATAGTTGCAGCATGACATTATTGCTCCGGAACTCAATCCTTCTACTAATAAAACCGAACACACCGTATGCCTTCTTAACAGCAGTATCAACCTGGGTGGCAACTTTCAGGGATCTATGAACATGGATTCCAAGATCCCTCTGCACATTCACACTACCAAGAATCTTTCCACTGACCCAGTGTTCTGTCTTCCTGTTATTCTTCCCAAAGTGAATCACCTCGCATTTGTAATGAACTCCATTTGCCACCTCTCAGCCCAATTCTGCAGTTTATCCAAGTCCCCCTGCACCCTGCAACATTCTTCCATATTGTCCACTACTCCACCAACCTTAGTGTCATCTGCAAACTTACTAACCCATCCACCTATGCCTGTGACTAAGTCATTTATAAAAATGACATACAGCATGGTCCCAAAACAAATCATTGTAGTGCACTACGAGTAACCGGACCCCAGGCTGAATATTTTCCATCAACCACCACTCGCTGCCGTCTTACAGAAAGCCAGTTTATAATCCAAACTGCTATTTCACCCTCAATCCCATGCCTCTGCATTTTCTCCAACAGCCTACCATGTGGAACCTTATCAAAGGCTTCACTGAAGTCCATGTACACCACGTCAACTACCCTACCCTCATCCACATGCTTGATCACCTTCTCAGATAACTCAATGAGGTTTGTGAGACATGACCTGTCCTTGATGAAACCAAGTTGACTATCTGCAATCAAATTGTTGCTTGCAATATGATTATAAATCCTATCTGTTATAATTCCTTCCAAAACTTTTCCTACAACAGACATAAGGCTCACTGGTCTATAATTGCCTGGGTCATCTCTATTGCCCTACTTGAACAAGGGCACAACATTTGCAATCCTCCAGTCCTGTGGCAGTAAACCTGTGGACAATGATGACTCAAAGATGAAAGACAAAGGCTCCAACACCTCCTCTCTAGCTTCCCAGAGAATCCTCTGATAAATCCCATCCAGCCCAGGGGACTTGTCTACCTTCACTCCTTCTAGAATTGATAACACCTGTTCCTTACTAGCCTCGATCCTTTCTAGTCTAATATCTCAAATCTGATTCTTCTCCTCTACAATATTCTCCTTTTCCTGAGTGAAAACCAATTAGAAATATTCATTTAGCACCTCTCTGATCTCCGCGGGGTCCATACACAACTTCCCACTTCTGTCTTTGACTGGCCCAATTCTTACTCTAGTCATTCTTTTATTCCTCACATACCTTTAGAAACCTTTACGGTTCTCCTTTATTCTACCTACTAAACACTGCTCATGTCCTCTCTTTGCTCTTCTTAACTGTCTCTTTAGCTAATCTGTAACTCTCCACTGCCTCATCTGAACCATCTTGTCCCAATGTCACATAAGCCTCCTTCCACTTAACAAGAGATGCAATTTCTGTAGTAAACCAAGGCTCCTTTACCTTATCACATCCTCCCTGCTTGATAGGGACATACCTATCAAAGACATGCAACAGCTGTTCCTTAAATCAGCTCCACATTTCGATTATCCCCTTCCCTGCATTTTGCTACCCCATTCTATGCATCCTAAGTCTTGCCTAATTGCATTAAAATTGCCCTTCCCCCATCTATACTTCTTGCCCTGTGGCATATATCTGTCTCTTTCCATTGCTAAACTAAACGTAACCAAATTATTGCTACTCTCTCCAAAGAGCTCACCTACAACTAAATCAAATACTGGCTTGGTTCATTACCAAGCACCAGATCCAGTGTGGCCTTCCTTCTTGTCAGCACTTCAACATACTGTGTCAGGAAACCCTCCTGCACACATTGGACAAAAACTGATCCATTTGACATACTAAAGTTATAGCATTTCCAGTCATGATCTATCTGACATACTAGACTTATAGCTTTTCCAGCACCACTCTCATCTAGACTCTGATCTCCAGCATCTGCAGTCCTCACTTTTGCCTGATAGCATTTCCAGTCAATGTTGGGGAAGGTAAAGTCCCCCATAGTGTTCACCCTGTTCCTTTTTGCTCCTGTGCAGAATCGTTTTGCCGATCCTCTCCTCCACACCCCTGGAACTCTGCAGAGGCCTATCAAAAACCCCCAGCAGTGTGACCTCCTCTCCTGTTTCTAACTTCAGCCCATATTACCTCAGTAGATGAGTCTTCATCAAAAGTTATTTCAGCCACTGTTATACTGTCCTTGACTAACCACACCTCCCCCTCTTTTACCGCCTTTCCTGTTATTAATGAAAGATCGAAACCCTGGAACTTGCAACATGCATTCCTGACACTGATCTATCCATGTCTCTGAAATGGCCACAACATCAAAATCACATGTACCTATCCATGCTACAAGCTCACCTACTTTATTTTGAATACTTCTGGCGTTGAAGTAGACACACTTCAAACCAGCTTGCTGTCTGCCAGCACATTCCTATGACTGTAAAATGCTGTCCATCCCCTCCCTATTCTAATCTTCCTGTGCACTGGAACTACACCTCAGTTCCCGTCCCTCTGCTGAGCTAGTTTAAACCCACCCGAATAGCACCGCAAATTTCCCACCCAGGATATTAGTACCTCTCTAGTTCAAGTGAAGACCGACCTGTTTGTAGAGGTCCCACCTTCCCCAGAATGAGCACCAATTATTCATGTACCTGAAGCCACCCTCCTGCACCATCCCTGCAGCCATGTGGTCAGCTGATATCTCTCCCTATTCCTTGCCTCACTATCACGTGGCACAGATAACAAACCAGAGATAACAACTCTGTTTTTTCTAGCTCTCAGCTTCCACCCTAGCTCCCTGAAATCCTGCCTTACATCCCTATCCCTCTTTCTACCTATGCTGTTGGTATCTACATGGACCACAACTTGGGGCTGGTCACCCTGTCCCTTCGGGACCCCAAAGTCACGATTCAAGACATCATGGACCCTGGCACCTGGGAAGCAACACACCAACCGTGAGTCTCATTTGTTCCCAACAAACCTATCTGACCCTCTAACTACTGAGTCCCAAATGACTAATACTCTCCTCCTTTCCCTCCTTCCATTCTGTGCAACAGGGACAGACTCTGTGCCAGAGACCTGGACACCACTGCTTGCCCCGGTAAATCGTTCATCCAGCTCCCACTCGAGTTCCTTAACGCAGTCTTGGAGGAGCGAAAGTTGCGTGCACTTCCTGCATATGTACTTGGATGGGACATTAATGGCGTCCCTCACTTCAGACGTGATACAGGAGAAACATTCCTTTCCCTGCACTGCCATTCTTCTTAGGATTCTAAAAGAGGGAGCTACAGAGGTAGGGAGTGCTTTGGTTGAAACTTTCAAAAATCGCTCCATTCCGGAGAAGATTGAAATACTACTAATGTGAGCTCCCCTATTCAAAACGGAATGGAAGCAAAAAGTGGGTAACTATAGGCTGACTAGCCTAACGTCTATTTTTGGTAAAGTATTGCAATAGACTATTCAGAAAGTAATAGAATATTTGGAAAATCATAATTTAATCAAATAGTCAGCTTGTCTTATGAAAAGGAAATCATGTCTGACTAATTATTAGAGATTTTCTAGGAAGTCTCAACTAGAGTCAATAGAGACAATAAATAGACATATTGTAGTTGGACTTCCAGAAGGCATTTGACAAGATACCTCACAAAACATTGAGTAATAAGATAAGAGCCCGTGGTGTTGAAGGTAGTTTATTGGCATGGATAGAGATCTGATTGATAAGAATCAATGAATGGGATAAGCGGTCCTTTTTCAGGTTGCACGATATGGTTCCACAGAAATCCGTGCTTGGACCATAACTATTTACAATATATTTGATTTTATTTATTGTCATACATATTTTGTTACAAAATACAGTGAAAAGTGTTGTACAATGTCGTCACTTTTTGGCATCTTAAAACAAAACTTTTGGGGTGGCACAGTGTCTCAGTGGTTAGCACTGCTGCCTAACAGTGCCAGGAACCTGGGTTCGATTCCCACCTTGGGCGAACTGTCCGTGTGAGTTTGCATGTTCTCCCTGTGTCTACAAGGGTTCCCTCCGGGTGCTCCAGTTTCCTCCCACAATCCAAAGATGTGCGGGTCAGGTGAATTGGCCATGCTAAATTGCCCATACTGTTAGGTGCACTAGTTAGGGGTAAATATAGGGTAGGGTAATGAGTCTGGGTGGAGGGTCAGCGTGGAGTTGTTGCACCAAAGGACCTGTGTCCATACTGTAGAGAATCTAATTTAAAAAAGCCTAAACATAGAATATAAAGGCAGAAAAATGAAGAAAAATGTTCAGCTTTACAGTTCTTGTTAAGTGCTCCAACATAGGCCTGATGGCAAGATATGAGTCCCCTTCGCTGCATTGTCGCTGCTAGAACAAAAGTTGCCATTTTTCCATCTCACCACCACTGACACCCTCCTCGCTGTAAGTCCTCAATGGAATTTGCCAATGCAGATGCCACTGGCAGCCTGAACTTGACTCTACCACTGCCATGAGTCCACTTCATGCCCACCTCACCAATGCAGTCTCATTTTGGGCCCAAACGTACTTCTGCCACCACTTCCATTAATCTGCGCTGGATGCAAATACAGACACTATCAGTAACCCAAACTCTCCTCTGCCGCAGCAGTCATGAGTCAGCGCTAGGACTACATTGTCAATGCAGAAGCTGCCGGGAATGCAAACTTGCTGCCGCCACAATTCCACACTGCTGGACTGACTTCAAATCAGGGCCCACTTGAGTCTGCGCAATGCTTGCATACTCACCACCACCAATGCTGTTGCAACCGGCAACAAGAGGTAGTAAAAATAAGTGGGGAGAAAAGGGAAAAACCACAAACAAAGTGGATGAGTGCCAAACTCACAAGTACTACTGCACCATGATCTTGCCAGAAGATTATGTTAATATATATTAATGACCTGAAGGAACAAAGTGAATGTATTATAGCCAACTTTGCAGACTATGCAAAAATGAATGGGAAGGCAGGTTGTGAGAGGGATACAAACTGTAGGGATTGATGGATTAAGTAAGTGGACAAAAAGTTGTCAAATGAAGTGTAATGTGAGAAAATATGAAGTTGTTCATTTTGAAAGGGAAAACAAAAGAATGGGATATTATTTAAATGGAAAAAAAATCTGCAGAAAGCTGCACACAAAGGGAGTGGGGTACTTGAGAAAGCTAGCACACAGGTGCAGCAGGTAATCAGGAAGGCAAATGGAATATTGGCCCTTATTTCAAAGGGTTTGGAGTATAAGAGTAGAGAAGTCTTCCTACAACTGTATAAGGTGTTGATGAGACACACCAGAGTACTGTGAGCAATTTGGATCCTGTTATTTAAAGAAAAATTTGTTTCATTGCAGGCCATTCAGAGGACATGCACTAGGATGATCCCCAGTATGGAGGGATTGTCCTATCAACAAAGACTAAACTGGTTGGAACTCTATTCACTGGAGTTCAGAAGAATGAGAAGTAATCTCATTGAGACATGTAAAATTCCTAAGGGGCTTGACAGAGTAAATGCTGAAAGGATATTCTTCCTCCTGGGAGTATCTAGGATCAGAGGGCATAATCTCTGAAGAAAGGAGTGCCAATTTAAAACACAGGAGGAATTTCTTCTCTGAAGATTGAGTGTCTTTGGGACTTCTGTCACAGAGAAGTGGGGGTAGAGTCCTTTTGTATATTTAAGGCTGAGATAGATTCTTGATCAGAAAGGGTATCAAGGCTTATGGGGAAATGGCAGCAAAGTGTACATAAGGAGTATCAGACCAGCCATGATCCTGAGGAATTGGTGAACAGGCTTGAGGGGCCAAATGGCCTACTCCTGTTCCTATTTTTCATGGTCTTATGGCCTGCTGCGAGGCTCAGTGCAAACTGGAAGAACAATAACTCATTTTTCACTTGGGGTCTTTGTAGCCTCAGGATGTAATGTTGAGTTCAATAATTTTAGGGCCTGAACACCACCTTACCTCTCCTATACCCACCCCTATTCTTCTGGTCTATCATGACATGGGGTGCTTTCAACATAACCAACTGATTGTCACCTACCAGTTGTCCCTATTATCAGTTACATCCATCCTTTTGTCTAACCTTTGATCTCACTCTTGAGAACTCAGGAGTTCCAAGTTAGATAAATCTCCCAGCCTCCTCTAAATCCTCATGAGATCAAACTTCAATTTGAGCAAGAGCTCCCTCCTGTTTTCTGAACAATGAAGTCTAATTCAGCTACAGCCCTGGTAACTTTCGCAGCATACCTTTTGGATGGCAGCATAACATGATATTCTGTCTGATATTCATGGATTGATAGGGAAGCCTATAACCTGACCTCAACAATGACTTCCTCTACCACTTCTTATGGAACAGGAAACATTAATTTCCTATTTTTAAATAGAAATGCTAATTATCTTTTGATCTGAACTCTTTTATCTTTAAAGTTAAATAGATAGTTTACAATAGTATTTCTTGGAACATTGATGCCAATACACTTTTTTCTGAGAGTTTCATGGTATACTCAGACTGCATTCATTGTCTCCTTGCATGAATACCTTACACTTGTTGTGGTTCTGTTTTCCGAGCTGGGAATTTGTGTTGCAGACATTTCGTCCCCTGTCTAGGTGACATGCTCAGTGCTTGGAAGTCTCCTATGAAACGCTTCTGTGATGTTTCCTCCGGCATTTGTGGTGGTTTGTCTCTGCCGCTTCCGGTTGTCAGTTCCAGCTGTCTGATGCAGTGGCCAATATATTGGGTCCAGATCGATGTGTTTGTTGATAGAATCTGTGGATGAGTGCCATGCCTCTAGGAATTCCCTGGCTGTTCTCAGTTTGGCTTGTCCTATAATAGTAGTGTTGTCCCAGTCGAACTCATGTTGTTTGTCATCTGCATGTGTGGCTACTAAGGATAGCTGGTCGTGTCGTTTCGTGGCTAGTTGGTGTTCATAGATACGGATTGTTAGCTGTTTTCCTGTATGTCCTATGTAGTGTTTTGTGCAGTCCTTGCATGGGAATTTGTACACTACGTTGGTTTTGCTCATGCTGGGTATTGGGTCCTTTGTCCTGGTGAGTTCTTGTCTGAGAATGGCTGTTGGTTTGTGTGCTGTTATGAGTCCTAGTGGTTGTAGTAGTCTGGCTGTCAGTTCAGAAGTGTTCTTGATGTATGGTAATGTGGCTAATCCTTTGGGTTGTGGCATGTCCTCATTCCGTTGTCTTTCCCTTAGGCATCTGTTGATGAAATTGCGGGGGTATCCGTTTTTGGCGAATACATTGTAGAGGTGTTCTTCTTCCTCTTTTTGCAGTTCTGGTGTGCTGCAGTGTGTTGGGGCCCTTTTGAACAGTGTCTTGACGCAACTTCTTTTGTGTGTGTTGGAGTGGTTGCTTTTGTAGTTCAGGACTTGGTCTGTGTGTGTGGTTTTCCTGTATACCTTTGTGGTGAATTCACCGTTCGGTGTTCTCAGTACCATCACGCCTAGGAATGGGAGTTGGTTGTCCTTTTCTTCCTCTCTAGTGAATCTGATTCCCTGTGAGTGTGGCATTGATGATCCGGTGTGTGTTTTCTATTTCTGTGTTTTTAATGATTACAAAGGTGTCATCTACATATCTGACCCAGAGTTTGGGGTGTATTTGCGGTAAGACTGTTTGTTCTAATTTTTGCATTACAGCTTCTGCCATGAATTCAGAGATAGGTGAGCCCATGGGTGTGCCATTGATTTGTTCATATATTTGGTTGTTGAATGTGAAGTGTGTTGTGAGGCACAGGTCTAGTAGTGTGAGTGTGCAGTCTTTGTTGATAGGTTCCCCGTTTTGTTGTCTGTTCTGTATGTCCAGCAGGTTGGCTATTGTTTCTCTGGCTAGGGTTTTGTCGATAGAGGTGAACAGTGCCATTACATCGAATGAGACCATAGTTTCTTCCTTGTCTCTATGTATATTTCTGATGATGTCCAAGAATTCCTATGTTGACTGTATAGGGTGTCTGGATCTGCTGATCAGGTGTTCCAGTTTCTGTTGTAGTTCTTTAGCCAGTTTGTGTGATGGTGTCCCTGGTAGTGATACTATGGGTCTGAGTGGGATGTCTGGTTTGTGCACTTTAGGTAGTCCATAGAATCTGGGGGTGGTGTTGCTTTCAGGTTTCATTCTCTGTAGGTCAAACCTGGTTATCTGTCCATTTTTTTGCAGGTTCCTCAGTGTGTTGTTTATCCTATTGGTGAGCTGTGGGATGGGGGTCAAACTCTCTCTTTTGGTAGGTAATGGTATCTGCAAATAGTTGCTGCGCTTTCTGGATGTACTCTGCTTTGTCCAGGATGACTGTCATTCTGCCTTTGTCTGCTGGTAGTATGATTATGTTCTTATCCTTTCTCAGTGTTTTTAGTGCTTCCCTCTTCTTGGTGTTGAGGTTGTGTGTTTGTCTTTTCCTTGTTATCAGGGTACAATATTTTGTCTCACTGTTTGTTGTTTCTCTTCTGTCAGTCCATTGTTTCTGAGTATGCATTCTCGTGCTGCTAGGAAGTCTGCTGTCTTGGCGTCCCTGTGGTTGTAGTTGAGTCCCTTGGCCAGTAATGTTCCTTCCGTGTCTGTGAGTTGTCTGTGGGAGAGGTTTCTAACCTAGGTATGTGTTGTGGTGTCCTCTCTGTTGTGTGTTAGTTTGGCCATTTTTTCTTTTAGTGCCCTTTTTTTGCGGTGTGTGGTCCTGTTCTGTCCTATGGTGATGGCCTGTTCTATGGTCCGGGTCCATTCTTGATTGATGGTTTTTGAAATTAATGATTTTTGGCGCGGAATTTCTTGTCTGTATTTGTGTAGTCTGTTGTGTGTGTCTGTAATCATTACCTGGATCATCCTGAATCCGTTCTGTCTGGCTGTGTCTCTGGCTTGTTGGGTTGTTGACTGGTGGTCTGTATCTGACACATGGTGGAAAGATTCGATTCTTTCGGCATTCTTGCAGGAACTGGAGATGTTCTTATGTGGCGCTTAGGTGGTTGGCACAGGATTCCCATTTCCTGGCTTGTCTTAGCATCTCTCGCCCGTAGGCGTTCAAAGTTTCTGAGAAGATTTGTAGCTCGGGTGCTCGTTGTTGTGGTTCTGTTTGCTGAGCTGGGAATTTGTGTTGCAGATGTTTCGTCCCCTGTTTAAGTGACATTCTCAGTGCTTGCACTTCCTTGCACTTCCAATAATGGAAAATCTGAATTTTTCTTTTGTCTCTAACAATCAAACCACCCAAATTTAGTTTCAGGCGGACTCCAGAACAGATTACATGACTCTTTTCTGGTTAACACAGATTTAAAGCTACAGCCACTAAATGTAATAATTGTCTAATTCTGGATTTTGCTTCAACTTGCCAATGGATCTCATGGGCTTAAACCTTTCTAACCTACTGCTATGCAGAACATTTCTAAAAAGAATTATTAAAATCTGTGTCACCTTTATCAATTGTGTAATTGTTATCAACTCAGCTAGTTTCTCAGTTGATCCTATTAAATTAGCCAGTCATGACGTTTTGTTAACAAATTGGTGCTGACTGTCCTTCATTTAAGCTGTGCATTTCTAAGTGATCATTTGTAATGAACTTTCACATATTTTCAGAAATACCAAAATTTTCACCACTGACATGGGGCTGACTGATTTGGAATTATTAAATATTTCTCTTTTTTAAAAAAAACAATGTATAACATCAGTCTTTCAGTCCTCTGAAACTGTACATGTAGCCAGAGAGAATTGGGAAATGATGGTTAGACTAGGATCAAGGTAAATCCTAAGGTCTTCTTTAGGTATATCAGGAATAAAAGAATGACGAGAGTAAGATAGTCGTGGAAAGTTGTGTGTGAAATCTGAGGACATAGGGGAAGCACTTAATGACTACTTTTCTTCAGTATTCATATTGGAAAAGGGCAATGTTAGTTTAAATATGGGGATACAGGCTATAAGATTAGATGTGATTGAGGTTGACAAAGAGGAAGTTTTAGCAATTTTGGAAGATTTGAAATTAGATAAGACCCCTGGGCCAGATGGGATTTATCCTCTGATTCTCTGGGAAGCCAGGGAGGAGATTGCAGAGCCTTTGGCTTCGATCGCTATGTTATCATTTGTCGGTAGGAGTAGTGCCAGAAGACTGGAGGATAGCAAATATGATTCCCTTGTTTAAGAAGAGGAATCAGGACAACCTTGGTAATTATAGGCCAGTGAGTCTTACTTCAGTTGTGGGTAAGGTGTTGGAAAAGGTTACAAGAGATAGGATTTATAATCATCTGGAAAGGAATAATTTGATTAGGGTAGTCAACATGGTTTTGTGAAGGGTAGGTCGTGCCACAATAACCTTATTGAGTTCTTTGAGAAGGAAACAAAACAGGTGGATGAAGGTAAAGTGGCTAATGTGGTGTGTATATGGACTTCAGTAAGGCATTTGATAAGGTTCCACACAGTAGGCTATTGCATAAAATGCGGAGTTTCGCATTGAAGGCGATTTAGTGGTTTGGATCAGAAATTGGCTAGCTGAAAGAAGACAGAGGATGGTGGTTGATGGCAAATGTTCATCCTGGAGCTCAGTTTCCGGTGGTATGCTGCAAGGATCTGTTTTGGGGCCATTGCTGTTTGTCATTTTTAAAAATGATCTAGATGTGGGCGTAGAAGGATGGGTTAGTAAATTTGCGGATGACATTAAGGTAGGCAGAGTTGTGAATAGTGCCAAAGGATGTTATAGGTTACCGAGGGATGTAGATAAGCTGCAGAACTGGGCTGAGAAGTGGCAAATGGAGTTTAATGCGGAAAAATGTGAGGTAGTTCACTTTGGAAGAAATAACAGGAATGCAGAATACTGGGCTAATGGTAATATTCTTGGCAGTGTTAAACATATTAAAATAGACTGTCATTGGTTAAGCTTCAGCAGGTCACAACTCTCCGGGTTGCTCTTGACTCAACGCACACACAAATGGCTGAAAAAGGGGTCTCCTTTGCCAAACAAAGACTGTTTGAATTTGGAGATAAGCCTGGTAAATATCTTTATATTTGACTAGGAGGAAAAAATCTTCCCAATCTATTACTTCTGTAAGGGAGAAGGCTTGGTATGATTCGCAAATTGAAAATGATTTTTAGGTTTAGGGAATACTTTGAAGAGCTATATTGGTCGGATGGGGCTGGACACAGTACAATGGGAATGCAATCCATTTTTGAAAATCTGGATCTCCCCAATATAAGTAAGGAGCAGGCTTCCCTTTTGAATGCGCCTTTAATGGTACAGGAAGTGCAGGAAGCAATAAGACATCTCCAGGGTGGCAAAGTATCAGGGCCAGATGGATTCCTAATTGAATTCTATAAGGAATTCATAAACATGTTAGTGAAGCCACTTCTGGGGATATACAAATATTCTAATACACAGGATTGTCTGCCATCTACTCTTAGGGAGGCTAATATCGCTCTTATTTTAAAGAAAGGAAACGATACCGAAGAATGTACTTCATATAGATCAATTCGCAGTTGAATGTAGATTTCAAACTTTTATCCAAGATGCTGGTTCTGAGGTTGGAGAAGGTCCTGCCCATATTATAAAAGGAGACCAGATAGTTTTGTTAAGGGCTGTAGCACCTCCAACAATATTAGGAGAGTACTGAACATAATACATGCATGCCAGCAAAGATTGATTTCGGGTTTGGTTGTCTCGTTCGACGCAGAAAAGGCAATTGATCGGATAGCATGACTGCATCTATTTGAGGTTCTAGAATGTTTTGGTTTGGGGGATCCTTTGCCAGATGGGTAGCAGTACTGTATAATGATCCTAAGGCGGCAGTCATTACAAACAGTATTAAGTCAAATAACTTTAATATTGGAAGAGGTAGTCGATAGGGGTGTCCTTTATCACCCCATTGTATACCTTGGCAATTGAACTGTTAGCTGAAACGATCAGGAGGGATCAATAGCGCCAAAGATGGGAATGGGGTAGCATAAGATCACCCTATATGCTGACAACATCCTTTTATTTTTGGCCAATCTGGAGAGGTCTGTACATGTACTGTTCCAAACAATTAATTCATATGGTGGTTTCTCGGGTTACAGGATCAATTTTACAAAATTGGAAGCCATGCCGGTAGGAGGATTAGTGGAGGTGCCTAACCTGAAGGACGGAACGCAATTCCTATTTAGATGGTCGCCAAAAGGTTTTTTGTATTTGGGAATTCACAGGCTGAGGAAGGGGTGGATCTTTTGGATTTGAAGAAATGCCAAATAAGTGCTCTGTTAACATATGTTGGTGAAGCCTCAGCAAGATGGCAGCGATTCTGTAGAACTGTTGCTTTTTGCCATTCCTGGCCAACATATGTGGTGGAATTATTAGTTTAAAACCTTACAGAACACATATTTGTTAATATTTGGGAGTGGGAAGGATGCCAGAGGGAAAAAGGAGTGAGTAAACAGCAGCATGGAGGACATTCCCCTGCAGCACCAGGCATACAGCAGCAACAGCAGCTTCTACTGATCCCCCTGGGGACCTGACAGACTCACAGGAATTGGCTGCAGTGATGGAGAGATATACCTTGAAAGTTGGGGCTGTGATTGAGGAGATCCGTGGAGAGATTCGTGCCCAGGTCCAACCGATTACATCCATGCTGCAGAAGCATGAGCAGGAGATCCTCCGAAAATCAAGGTTGGAGGATAAATCTTTGAATTGTTGGGCACCCTGAAGGTGAGGAAGGTGAGCAGCCAGTCAGCTTCTTTGAAAGCTGGCTGCCAAAGCTTTTGGGCCTTCACATCAGTCCAGCAGGCTGCAGACTGAAAGGATTTATCGTGTTACAGTGCACAGGTCAGGGCTAGTGCACTGTCCCCGCTGGGTTCTAGTGCACTTCCACTCATATAAGGACAAACAAAAAGTGATAGAAGCTTCTAGACTACTGGGAAATGATCTACAGGCACTGCTGTACAATGGGTCAAAAATCATGTTTTTCCAGGATTTCTCTGCAGCTTTGATTCAGACGAGGAAGTCCTTCAATGAAGTTAAAAAGAGGCTGAGAAACCTGGGCATTCAGTACTCCATGAGATACCCTGCAGTGCTCCGTTTCAGCCAAGAGGACTCAGTTTATACATTTGATTCAGCAGATAAAGCTAAAAACTTTGTAGATACTTTAAATTAGATGGATTGGCCTGAAGACTATGGTTAATGTTTGTTCTCTTTTCCTTCTTTCCCCATGATTTCCCTTCTTTTTTAAAATTTATTTCTTTCTCCCTAATAATTTCTTTTTTGGAAAGGGGTGAAAAAGCCTTGGAATAAGTTGTTTCTTTTTTTTAATAATGGATTTTCTGATGGGAAATTTTGTGGATGTTCTTTGTTGTCTCTCCTTTCTTTTTTGTTTGTTCTATTTCTCTTTTAGTCACAAGTAGGGGTGACATGAAGCCAGGGATGGGTGGAGTGCTCATCCTGACTTTGTCTTTTTTCTGTTTATTTAAGGATCATCTCCTTGCTTTTATTTCTGGCCTAAGGCTGGGACATAGTCCGGGTTTGAAGGAGCTGTGAAGGAGGGAATGGGTAGGGTGAGTGCCCCTATGGGCTGGGGAAAGAGTCTTCCATTCAGGGTTTTATAGATGGTTTTCTTTGTATTTTTTGGTAGTAATTGTTGTTTATAGTTATGATAGAGTAATTTTTGTACATATAGTTCTTCAACTCTATGAGTGTTTATTTACTTGTGCTCAGCGCTTTGTAAGCAGGGTTCTCCCTCCGAGGTGTTCAAGGATGTCTGAAATGGGATATGGTTAAGTGTCTTATTAAATGGGGCACCTGGAACATTAAGGGAAGTCATTCGCCTGTTAAAAGGAAAAAAAGTGCTTTCTAGCCTTAAGAAGGAAAGGGTTGATATTGCTTTGTTGCAGGAAACTAACCTTGATGACGGGGAACACCTGAAATTACAACTGGGGGGTTATGACTGAGTATTCTATTCATCTTTTACTACTAAAAGTAGGGGAGCAGCAGTACTTATTCAGAAAAATCTTCCATTCACATTATTAGAGCAGGTGAAAGGTGAGCAGGGATGGTTTGTGATACCTAAAGCCCTGATAAATGGGGAGGGATATGGCATTTTAAATGTCTACTGTCCTCCGGCACATCCCCTCAAATTTTTGATTAGTGCTTTCTCTAAGTTGAGTGCTTTTGGAACATGGCACATTATTTATAGGGCGGGATTTTAATTGTCTTTTGGATCCGATATTGGACAGGATGCCTTGTGGGCTTCCAACTATTTCTTCGCAGACCAAGCAGGTGGTTGACTAATGCAAGGAGTTGGGGCTGGTGGATATTTGGAGATGTCTTCACCCTACCGGCAGGGACTTCACCATTTTTTCAAACCCACATAAATGTCACATGAGGATTGACCTCTTTCTGGCTCCCTTGGCCCTTCTGGATTCGATTATAGGTTGTAAAATTGGGAATATAGCTATCTCTGATGATGCAGCGGTATATTTGGAGGTTAAGGCCAAGAGTGAAGGGCTAGGTTTGCGGCATTGGAGTTTGGACCCCTCTCTCCTTAAGGATTCCAAATTTGTGGAATACCTTTTGAAGGAGTTTCAGGAATTCTTGACTATCAACTCAGGCACGGCTAGTAGTCTGTCTATGCTATGGGAGAGTGCTAAGGCCTTTGCTAGGGGATTAGCTATTTCCTATTCAGCTAGCCAGAAACAACAGAAGGAGGAACAGCAGCGTCTACTTGAGGCGCGGTTGAAAGCTGCCGAAGTGGCACATTTTGTGCGGCCTTCAGTGACTAAGCTATACAGTGGATCACGGCCTCCGGGCTGCCTTGAATTCAATACTGACACAATACGCAAAGAAAGAACTTGCTTTTGCTAGACAAAGGCTATTCAAATATGGGGATAGGCAAGGGAAGTATTTAGCGTACCTGACTAGGAAAAAGCGTGCTCCCCAGTCCATTACTGCAATCAGAGACAGCGCCACAGTCCTTACATACGATGCTAAAAAGATTAATGAGGCTTTTTGGAGCTTTTACTCTGAATTGTATCAGTCTGAAGGTTGCGAGGACAGGAGGGCTAAAATGGAGACCTTTTTTAAGAACTTGGACCTCCCGGGGTAACCTTAGAAAATGCCTCTCTCCTTAATGCCCCCTTGACAGTTCAGGAAATACAGGAGGCAACTAGGCAACTTCAGAATGGGAAAGTGCCTGACCCCTGATGGTCTCCTGGGTGGGTTTTATAAGGAATTTATAGGGATTCAGTCAGGCCTGATGTTGGAGATGTACAATCACTCCTATATGCATGAATGCCTACCACCATCTTTAAGGGAAGCTAATATTTCTTAAGAAGGGGAAGGTTCCTGAGGATTGTGCCTCATAGAGGCCCATCTCCCTATTAAATTCAGATTTCAAGATTTTTTCCAAAATCCTGGTGCTGAGATTGGAAAAGGTGTTGCCCCATATTGTTAAAGAGGACCAAACAGGCTTTATAATATTAGAAGGTTGTTGAATATAGTCCAAGTTTGTCAGCAACGATTTATTCAGGGGTTGGTGATTTCCTTAGATGCAGAGAAAGCATTTGACCGGGTGGAACAGACATATTTCTTTATGTCTTAGAACAGGGTTGGGTGGGGTCTTTGCTAGGTGGGTGGAGGATTTATATCGCCACCCTCTGGCCACGGTCATCACCAATAGGGTGAAGTGTGGGAATTTTAGGATTGGTAGGGGTAGTCGACAAGGTTGGCCCCTCTTACCATTGTTGTTTACTTTGGTGATAGAGCCACTGGCAGAGGCCATTTGTCAGAAAGTCCACATAACCGCTCCGGAAGTGGGATCGAGGGCACACAAGATTACACTGTATGCTGATGATGTCCTTCTGTTTTTATCGAACCCGATGACCTCCGTACCCCTTTGATACAATGTATCAATTCATTTGGGGCTATTTCAGGATATCTGATTAACTTTGCAAAATCGGAGACTATGCCTTTGGGGAACCTTAAGGATATGCCAGAAGCTGAAAGTGGCCCTAAGTTCCCTTTTAAGTGGTCGCGGGTAAGGTTCCAATACCTAGGCATTTTTATTGCCCTCAGTTTGATCTGTTATTTCGGACTAACTTTGCTCACTTGCTCGACAATATTAGGCGAGATCTCCAGAAATGGGAGGCTCTTCCAATTTCATGGCTGGGCTGAATATCTCTCATCAAGATGAATGTTCTTCCTCGTTTCTTTATGCCATGTGTATGCTCCCTATAATGTTTCTCAGGTCAACGCTGTGGAAACTTATGGGATGGTTTGGTTCCTTTGTCTGGTATCATGGATGGCCCCTCTCAAACTTACTAAATTGCAGTTGCCTCAAGGAGGGGGAGGAGTTGATTTCCCAGACATCAGGAGGTATTAATTGAGTTCCCTGCTGTCCTTTGTCTGCGATTGGGTAGGTAATGATCCAAACTCAATATGGCTGGATATTGAGGCCTCCCAGGCAAAGTGCCCTCTTATTAACCTGTTGTTCATGGATAACATGAGGACAGTTATGGACCACTGCTGGAACCCCATTGTCATTAGTACAGTCAAGACATGGAGGGCGATGCGTCAGAGTGAGGGTTTCTTATCCAAGACTTTGCCACTTACGACTATAGTTGGCATACCAGGGTTCCGACCAGGGATGATGGACTCAGGGTTCAAACTATGGGCAGCGAGAGGAGTTCTTGTTTGGGAGACTTGTTTGAGGGGGAGGTTATGATGTCTTTTGAGTAACTTATCTCCAAATACGGGTTGTCCAGCAGAGATCCTTTCAGTTTTTTTTCAGGTTAGGGATTTCATCCAGAAGAAGACCACGCTTCTCACTCAGCCCTATAACCCTGATACAGAGAGGTTGTGCTACATTCCACAAGCACCCTTTCAGTAGTGCCCTCTATTGTCTGCTAGGTGGCAGGGCCTGGCAGGATATTAACCAGTTATGTGAGGTCTAGGAGCAAGAGGTGGAGTGGAGATCTCTTCTGAAACATGGAAGAACATATGGGAGAATGCTCGAAAGATTTCAATCTGTAATAGGACATGCGCTACACAGTTAAAAGTTCTGCACAGGGCTCATCTGGCACCAGACTGTCTGGCAAAGTTTAAAAAAGGGGTATCTTCAGTGTGCCCCAAATGTAAAATAAGTGTAGGTACTCTTACCCATTGCTTCTGGACATGCCACAGGCTCTGTTTTTATTGGAACACTGTGGCGGGAGAGATAGGGAGGGTATTGAGAACTGAAGTCAAAGTAGACCCGATATCTCTCCTCTTAGGTCTACCAAATTTACCATCTTTAGACAGGCATGGGAAGAAACTGTTTAATATTCTTGCATACTGTGCACAGACGAATATTCTGATGAACTGGCTGTCTGAGAACCCACCGGGCTTGCTGGGATGGCAGAAATTAATTATGGAGCCCATTCCCTTGGACTTATTTTTACAAACATGGTGCAGCACGCAACAGACCATTTTTATAAGACATGGCAGACTTATTTGAGTTATTTGGATATAGATTTGTCAGTTATCTTAAGTAGAGCATTTGGTTAACCAGGATGGTTAGGTTTGTCAAACCCTGGGCCCTGGAGGGGGTCTCCTGAATTAATACAGATATATATACAATGCTCCCGTTCCTTTGTTTGGGAGCTTTGCACTGGGCATAGCTGTTTTGTATTTTGTGGGTTTTTTTTGGATTTTTGATTTTCTTTCTTTATTTTTTGATCTATTAGTTATTTACTTATTTATTGGTGTTGCTTTGTGCAGTGTTAGGGTTTGTTTTGTATTATAGGGTTGGTTAGTAGTTAGTAGACAGTAGTTGTATTGTAATTTGTGTTTTTTTCCTTATTATACTGATATTTGTTATTGATTGTACTTTTCAATAATTTTATATGTGTATAAAGTTTAAAAAATTTGCTAATAAATATATTTACAAAAAAAATGTTGGTGACTGGGTACGGGGGAATTCAGAATCGATTTGGCTTGATATTGAAGCGTCGCAGTCGAGATGTCCTTTAATTAATTCATTATTCATGGACAAGATGAAATCCATGACCCAGCAGTGTAAAAGTCCAATTATTTTAAATAGGATAATGAGGCAAGACGAGGGCAATTAGTCTCAGACTTCGCCATTTACCCCGTTGGTGGGAGCCCAAGGATTTAAATCTGGGACAATGGACTCAGGCTTTAAGGCATGGGAGAATAAGGGAATCTTCTGTCTGGATGACGTATTTGAAGGGGAGGTCCTGATTTCATTTAGTCAGGTAAGTCAGAGATTTGGATTGTCTACTAGCGACCTTTTCTGATATTTTAAGATAAAGGACTATATGCAGAGGAAGACCACGCTCAGTATTACAAATCAGACGTGGAGAAAAGAATACTCCAGTGTATGGGTCCTCTTTCACTCAGTGCTTTATATCATTTACAGAAAGGTCGTGCCTTGGGGACATGGAAGGACTCTGTAGGACGTGGAATCAAGAGTTAGGAGAGGATATCCCATCGGAGGTATGGGAAGACATCTGGGGGAATGTAAGGAAAATCTTAGTATGTAACAGAGCGCAGGCCATGCAATTGAAGATCTTACACAAGGCTCATATGGCGCCAGAGAGGCTAGCTAAGTTCAAGAAAGGAGTATCATCAGGTGTCCCAAATGTAAAATTAGTATAGGCACTCATACACACTGTAACTAGTCCTGTTGTAAGATCCAGAGATACTGGAATGCTATAGTAAGGGAGCTAAAGGTTATCCTAGGGATTGAAATTAACGTGGATCCGGTATTTCTTCTTTTGGGGCTACCAAATTTGCCCTCTCTGGGGGAACATGGGAAGAGATTATGTAATATTCTCATCTACTGTGCGAGGAAGAACATTTTGGTGAACTGGACATCAGAAAAACCACCAGGTCTTATGGAGTGGCGTAGACTGGTGATGGAGCATCTCCACCAAGACTACATTACAAATATGGTGCACCACAAAACGGAACAGTTTGACAAGATGTGGCAGCCTTTTTAAATCATATTGACGCTGACTTATCGGCAATATTAATCAGGGCTGTGGTGTAACTATCGGAATCAGTATGGGTGCCTGTGGGGCCCTGTGAGAAGGAGATTTGGGGAAGAGAATATGGGTACTGTAGATCGTGCTGCCAGGGATGGGAGCCTCAGGGGAGGTGTGACAAGTGAGATAGAATAAAGTAATGAGATATTATTTAATTTGGCAGTTCATGCCACATATGGACAACCCTCTGAGACCCCGGCTTATTCACCTTATTTATGCCTGTCATGATTTTATAAGTCTCTATAAGGTCACCCCACAAACTCTTACGCTTCAATGAAAAAAGTCCCAGCCTCTCCTTATAATTCAAAACCTCCATTCCTGGCAACATTCTGGTAAATCTTTTCTGAATCCTCTCCAATTTAATCATATCCTTCCTATAGCAGGGCGACCAGAACTGCACGCAGTACTCTGGGAGAGGCCTCACCAACATCCTGTACAACCTAAACATGATGTCCCAATTCATATACTCAAAGGTCTGGGTAATGAAGGCAAGCATGCTAAATACCTTCTTAACCACCCTGTGATGCAAGTTTGAAATAATTATGTACCTGAACCCCTAGGTCACTCTGTTGTACAAAACTACTCAGGGCCCTACCATTAATTGTATATGCCCTGCTCTTGTATTTTGGTAAAACAGACAATACCCCGCATTTATCAAATTAATCTCCAACTGTCACTCAGTCCATTGATCTCTTTGTAATCTTAGATAACTTTCTTTGCTGTCCAGTATACCACTATAATTTTGGTGTCATCCACAAACTTAGTAACCATGCCTCCTATGGTCTCATCCAAATAATTTATTTTAATGAGAAACAAAAGATGACTCAGTACTGATCTCTAAAACAGACTAAATGAGTTGGTAATAAGATAACAAATGGGATATAATGTGGAGGACCATGAGGTTATTTATTTTGTTTGAATAGAAAAACAGAACATGGACACAGTCCCAGAATAAGGGAATGATAATTTAGGGCTGAAGAGGAGAAATCTATTCACTTGCAGCCTTGTGAATCATTGGAATTCTTTATTCCAATATTTGGAAAATTTTAAGGCAGTGGGAGTCAGATTTCTGGTCTCTCAGAATCAATTTATGGGAAGCGCTAGAGGAAAGTGGAGTTGAAGCCTAAGATCAGCCATGACCACTTTGAGTGGTGGACCAGACTCTAATGAACTATTACATTTTCAACACCTGCACCTATTCTTGTGCTTTTGTCTTCAATGTTCACAATTCTCCTTCTTAACATAAATATAGAAACACAAGATTGGGGATTCCAGAAATTTGAGATAAAAATATTTCTTCCTTTTTGTCCATTGTTGGTGAGGCCAGCATTTATTTTCTGCCCTTGAAAGTGATGTTGATGATGATAGGCCAACAATCTGAAATATAACTTTTTATTTCCCCAACAGATGATGCCTGATCTGTTGAGTTTTTTCCAGCAAATTTATTTTAAATCCCTAGCTTCAATGTCTGCATCATCACCTTATTCTGTCAAGAAGGACCTGAAGAATTTGTGAAGAAATATGCCCACATTTTCCATCTTGACACAAATGTTAACCTTTTGTCTCTAATAGGTCCTTCACCTTTCTCACTTGTCCTCTTTCTCTTTATGAATTTATAAAAAGTCTTTGCATTATCCTTAGTTTTACTTGGCAATAATTTTTCAGACTCTTTCTCTGCCACCTTAACTTTAAGTTTAAGCCTTACCCTATCATCAAGTTTTGTTCGTAGTATCTAGCTCTATGTATGGAATGTAAATTTTAAAAAAAGTTCTACCCAATATTGTCTTTGACATCCAAAAGACTCTACATTTGAGTTCCACATGTTTTCTCTACGGGTCTGTACTTGTTTGAAATCCTCATTAACCCTTCCTTGAACACATCCCACTGTTCCAACAGTGGCTTACATTTGAGTATCTGTTTCCAGTCCACTTTTGAGAGTTACATCTCTGCTTAGTAAAATCGATCTTTCCACAATTAAGGAACTTTTTATTCCTTATCAACCGCAATCCTTTTCCATAAATACTTTGACCACATAGGGATAGCAAGCCAGACCAAATCAGACTCACTAACATTGGATTTGCAACACAGTGAAGTTCCCTCAATTGCCCAATTGATTATTAATATTATAATCTGCACAAAAAAATCAGTCAAAACTAGTTCAATCTATGCTTTTCTTTCTTCCCACATTCTCTCTGGTTGGATGGCCAGCATTTGTCTCCACTTTATTGACCAATGCAACATCCAATCCATTGCCAGTCTGGAGCATAATATACAAGTACAACTCCAAATTGTCTGCAGTGTTCTTAGAACAATAATTAGCCTGCAATTATCTTTCCAGACCAGTTCCTGTAAATCACGTCAGTTATTTTCTCTCTCCTTCATTCCAACATTAGCAGTTCAAAGTTTGATTCTCCACTGCAACTCACAGTTCCGAACCAAAAATGAGAAAAATAAAAAAAAGGGATGTTCTTAACAATGCACTAAAAACTCCATTGTGCTCACTGCCACTATAGCCTTAACTGATATATAATCCCCCTGTCAAATGTTCGGACTTTTTTTCCAGAACAGCCCTCCTCTGGAAAGCTCCATATTAGCTAAAATTTTCTTTTTGTAATTTAAAAACTTTACAGCATCTACACTGGTTTATCCTACTTAATATTAAGGCAGCTATAATCCTTTACTAATATTTGCCTATATTTTTGCACTTCTCTATACTTTGCAAAATATTTATTCTCCTATTTCCCTTTGACTATTTTGGGACACCTAGTGTATCCCTTTTGATGTGATTGCCCTTCTTTCTATTCTTCAGTTCAACCTATTTAGCCTCACTTGACGATCCTCCAAGCAGACCATCGCACCTCATAGCTGTAAATGATTCTTTAATAATTATTCTGATCCGTCCTTTTTTATGCCTTCAACTTCAAATGTATCACTACATATGACAAAACCCACTTATCTCAAATTTGTAGTAATATTTCCAGCTTTTTAATTGAAGGCTGTGCAAAAGTAATTTGCAGTTGTCTCCCCACTCTCAACACACATTTCTCTGCATGCAGAGTCTGGCATTAATTGTGTTTCACTAAAATGATAATTTGTCCATTTACATGGTTAATTTGCACTGCACCTGAATAAAACATAGTTTGCTTTCTTAATAAAATATGGGTGTACACTTTATTAAGATAAATGGCAATTGCGATTTAGTAATCATTAGCTGATGTGATGGAATCAGTTTTTAAATTACAAATATCTTTCATGAACAACTTTCATGACTTTTTAACTTACCCATAATTTATCAAAATAGTCTTAATTCTACTTTGCATCTCACGTTTCAGGCACCACATTTTAAAGTCTTGTTTAAAGCTGCAAAACATTTTAGCAGGAAGAATAGTAGTAATTGTCTTTCAATCTGAAATGTAGAGACAATTTCAGCAGCTTTTTGTTTGATCATAATGGTTAGATAAGTAACTAGTCAGCTGGCATTATCTATTACAAACAGGCCTAAATATTACTTAAAATTAAAAGCTTCAGATCCCAGGATGCTGATAAACATCACCACCAAAAGAAACTCCAAAGTAAGTGCAAGACGGTAATGAACATCTTTGTCACTGATTGAGACCATTTGATCAGCTGACTCTGCTCTTCCACTAGCCCATTTAGTAAAATTTCTCATGTTCCCACCTGACCTGAACAGTCACCTTTCTCTGCTCTCTGTCCTATCTGCCTTCATGCCCTCTTTGAGTTTAATTTGTTTGTGATCTTTTGAATTTTCAATCCTATTCCTATTAAATCATTGACAACTTAACTTCACTTCCCCAGTCCCCATGTTAGGTGATATTTTTATACTTTGTGGTTGTTGCTCTTCTTTCAATCTGCTGAAATATCCCTCAAAAAGTAAACAGCTTTTGATCTCATCATCCCTGTAAACAAGCATCCGATTGCTGATTTCCCTTTTTTCTTCAAAGTCCTTGAGCTTGTTGTTACATTTGAAATTTCTTCTGAGCTGCCATAGAACTCTATGTGTTAATCTTCCTACATTTCCATCATTTCCATAGTACCAAAACAATTTTTATCAAGTCACCGTGAAAGAAAACTTCCTTTCTTCATCCTCCTTAACTTATCTGCAGTCATTGACAAAATTGACCATACCATTCTCTAACACTTTTTCACTGATATACAGCTGGTGGAACTGCTGCCAATTGTTACATTCTTATTTATCTAACCATAGCCAGGTTATGACTGAAATGAAATGGGGAAAGGATTTTTTTTAAAAGCTGGGATTATGGAAGGGATTGCTGCACTTTTTATATAAAAAGAACAAGCTCCCAGTACTTATTGTAACTGCCATTTACATTGTTGTTTGAGCAATCAGTGAGGAAAATTTAGTTTCAGGTGAATTGGCACCAGGGATTATGTACAAAATGAGATTTGTTTGGCAACAATTACCTGATTGTGGAGTGATGAAAGCTGATGATGCCTTCTGTCTGCCAACAACTGTGTTTGGCTCCCAGGTAGCTGAACAGCTTGTGAATGAGATAGCCAGAAGCCTTCAGACCTCCACAACAATAGGTGGTTTCAGTTGCTCTCAGTAAAGCAATATCTAAAGTCTGAAGAAAGCCAGTTTATTTTCCTTAAAATTGCAGTAGGCTTTTGCTATTAAGGAATATGACAGGGACTTTATAACTTATGAACTCATTGCCTTCTGTAAACAAGCTCGAAACTATTTATTTGTAATAAATAATTAACTCTTTTCAGCACAGAAATTGCTACTCCATGCTTTGGTAACTAGGGTCTAAAAGACTGTTGAATTGAGGCATTTTGCGCACACAATGGTGTGGTATAGTGGCTCAGTGGTTGGCACTGTTGTCACACAGTGTCAGGGACCCAGGTTCAATTCCAGCCTCAGGCAACTATCTGTGTAAAGTTTGCAATTCTCCCTGTGTCTACATGGATTTTCGCCAGATGCTCTAGTTTTCTCCCACAGTCCAAAGATGTGCAAGTTAGATGGATTTGCCATGCTAAGTTGCCCAGGAACCTGCAGGTTAGATGTGTTAGCCATGGGAAATACAGGGTTGCAGCACTAGGGTAATGGGTGGGATGCTCTTCAGAGGTTCAATGTGGACTTGTTGGGCTGAATGGCCTGCTTCCACACTGTAGGGATCCTATCAAAAAAATTAGTTTTTTGGTGACTCTAGGAGGCTTTATTCCAGTGTGCAACCCCAGTGAAGTGAGGCACAGTAAATTTAAATTCTCTCATTGCTCAAAGATTTATAAAAGAGGATTTTTTTTTCCACTGGCATTAAATCTTTATATATCTTAATAGAAAAGTATAACTTACAGGAATGAAGTGTACACACAATTGATATTTGGCCTACATTGTAAATCCAACAGGATATGGTTGGGGCTCAGTGATTAGTATTGCTGCCTCACAGTGTCAGGGACCCTCAGGTCTATCTGTGTGGAGTTTGCACTTTCTTCCTGTGTCTGTGTGGGTCTTTGTGTCTAGTTTTCTCCCACTGTCCAAAGATGTATAGGTTAGGTGCTTTAGCCATAGGAAATGCAGGGTGACAGATTCTGTGACTGTTGTACTGTTAACCTCAATCAGTTATGTCGCAAATTCAGTTGGAGGATCTCTTGCAGCTAATTTCCTAAGAGCACGTAATATTGATTATCTTGACATGCAGACACAGAAGGGAATTTCCCTTCTTCTGCCTTCTTAAAATCAGCAGATTTGCCTACATAAGAAATAGGAGTAGGAGTAAGCCATTCAGCTCCTCCACAATTCTATATGGTCATTACTGATTTTCTCCAGCCTGAATTCACCTTTCGTGTCATCTCCTCATAGGCATAACATCAGTTTATTTTAAAAACAATCCATCTAGCTCTTCTTTAAATACTTTCTAAGAAGGAATTTGTTCAAATGTAAGTTTTAAATGAGTGTCTCCTTATTCTGTAATTATGTCCCTTAGGTTTAGACATCCCCCACCACTGAAAACATTTTCTCAACATCTACCCTTCTAGCCACACTCAAAATCTTGTATATTTCAATAAGATCGCCCCTCACTCTTCTAAATGCTTATGAATAAAGACCTAGGTTGTTTAGCAGTTCCCAACAAGTCAACCCTTTCATTTGGGAATCTGTCCAGGGAATCTCTTTTGAACTGCCTTCTATGCCAATCTATCCTTTATTAAATCTGAGGATCAAAACTGTGTACACAGTACTCCAAGGGTGGCAGCAAACAACACGCTGTACAATTGTAGCATGACTTCCTTATTTTTAAATTCCCAGCCCCCAGCACTAAGGCCAAAATTCCATTTGTCATCTGTTGTGGACCAGGCAAGACCCCCCCCCCCCAAACATTCCAGGAGGGTAGCCCAGAGCCTAACTTTCCTATTTATTTTAAGCAGGTGAAAGGTGTATGTACCAGGAATGATGCAGCTGGTCCAACCATTCAGTTTTAAACAAAACAGAATTAATTTGGACATAAACAAAAGACAACAGAATATACAATAACATAACATCTGAAAACTCAATCGACTCTATCGCAACTCTATCCAAATACTTGCAACATCCACATAAACACCCTATTGGCAAAAAAAAGGTAAAATCAAACACAGGTTCTTACAGGAGAGATGTCAGAGAGAGAGAGAGGATCAGCATGGAGCTGTTCCTTTGACCAGAATCCTCAAACAAAACTGACAGCTTGCGAAAACCAAACCGACCCAAATCCTGAACCAGGAGAAAGACTTAAGAGCATTCTCAAGTACATAAACTCAGACATATCGAAACCTCTGACATTACGATCCCTCTTAAAAAAAAATCCAAGGACAACGTAACCTTGTTGAAGGAGGAACTTTTTAAAAAAAAGGTTTTGTGATTTACACATGAAAGAAGTGAAACTATCACTGTATTCTAACAGATGAAAGGCAAAACAATCAATTTTTCAATGTATAATTTCAGTTACATCACACTGTAAATTTTTGCTATAAATTCTATGTTAGGATTGAGCCCTCCACTATCACTTGATGAAGGAGCATCGCTCCGAAATCTAGTGTGCTTCCAATTAAACCTGTTGGACTATAACCTGGTGTTGTGTGATTTTTAACTTTGTACACCCCAGTCCAACACCGACATCTCCAAATCATTGTTAAAGGAGCAGCATTGTCACACATCTTAATTACTTTCAGTGCCAGCATGCTAATTTATTTGTGTTGCATGTACAACAAAGTCAAGGTCCCTCTGTGCTGCACTTTTTTTGGAGTCTGCTTTTTGATTCTTCCTACTAAATTACATAATCTCACACTTTCCTACATGAAACACCAAGTGCCAAGATTTTACCTACTTGCTCACTCTACCAATATCCCCTTGCAGAGTCCATGATCCTCATCACAATATGCCTTCTCACCAATTTTGCATCATCAGCAAATCTTGTTACATTACATTTTCCTCTGAGAGAAAATATTCTTCCTGATCTGTCTTAAATGTGCAATCCCCTATTTGAGGTGATGCTGTCTAGTCCTAGACTGTCCCACAAAGGTAAACAACCTTTCAATATCCATCTTGTCAAGTCTCCTAAGAATCTTGAATGTTTCAATAAACTAGCCTCTTTCTTCTAAATTCTATTGAATACAGGCCCAACCTACTCAGCTTCTCCTCATACCTCACTCCATACCTGGTATCAGCTGAGAGAACTTTCTCTGGACTGCCTCCAATGCCAGAATACTCTTCCTTGGATCAGGGGCCCAAAACTGTTCGTAATATCACAGCCAATAGTCTAATTAGTGTCTTGCATACTTTTAACAACACGTTCCTATTTTTATACTCTATTCCCTTTACACTGCATTCATTCATTCAGGTAATGAGCCTTAAACTTGGACTTATTTGCCATTATGTAAAAACAGTGACTGCAGATGCTGGAAACCAGAGTCTAGATTAGAGTGGTGCTGGAAAAGCACAGCAGTTCAGGCAGCATCTGAGGAGCAGTAAAATTGACGTTTCGAGCAAAAGCCCTTCATCAGGAATACAGGCAGAGAGCCTGAAGGGTGGAGAGATAAGTGAGAGGAGGGTGTGTGTGGTTTATTTGCCAGCACTCAGCTACTTATTTTCTGCCACTTGCTGCCACGTTTTAATTATTGTTCGCGTCTTCACTACACTATATATCTGCTTTTTCATTTTTTAACCATCCGTCCAATTTAAGACACCGTCCCCCCAATCCTCCTCCCCATCGCCCCACCACCCAATTACTTTAAAGCTCTATTTACAACCCAAGTTATGTCATTTGTCAGCACACTGGTATCGGATTGGTTCACTTGAGGTCCATCCTAATGCAGCAGCTCTCCCCTTCACCAATACAGTTGCCAGTGTCCTATTTATCAGAATCCATTCTATAGCCACACAGTTACCCGTCTATCCTTATTTACTTCACACAAATTTACACATGACTTGGGTAGTAATCGGAGAGTATTACCTTTGTGATTCTGCTTTTTCCATTTCGGGTCAAGAGTGTGGTGCTGGAAAAGCAAAGCAGGCCAGGCAGCATCCAAGGAGCAGGAAAATCGACGTTTTGGGCAAAAGCCCTTCACCTGGAATGAGGCTGAGAGCCTCAGGGGTGAAGTGATAAATTGGGGCGGGGGATGTGGTGGGGCGGGTTGGGGGGGGGTGGGGGGAAGGTTGCTGAGCGTGCAATAGGTGGATGGAGGTAGGTGTAAAGGCCATAGGTTGGAGGGGAGGATGGAGCAGATAGGTGGGAAGGAAGATTTACAGATGGGACAGGCCATGAGGATGGTACTGAGCTGGAAGGTTGGAACTGGGGTAAGGTAGGGGGAGGGGAAATGAGGAAACTGGTGAAATCCACATTAATGCCATAGCGTTGAAGGATCCTAAGATGGAAGATAAGGCATTCTTCCTCCAGGTGTTGGGTGGTAAGAGAGTGGCGATGAAGGAGACCCAGGACCTGCATGTCCTTGACAGAGTGGGAGGGGGAGTTGAAGTGTTCGGCCATGGCATAGTGGGGTTGATTGGTGTGGGTCTCAGAGATATTCACTGAAGCACTCTGCGAGTAGGCGTCCTGTCTCCCCAAAGTAGAGGAGATCGCATTGGGAGCATTGGATACAGTAAATGACATGTGTGGAAGGCTCCTTTGGGACCTTGTATGGAGATGAGGGGGAAGGCAGGTTTTGCAGTTCCTGCAGTGGCAGGGGAAGGTGCCGTGGATTGTTAGGGGTGTGGTCCTGACGAGGTAGTCACGGAGGGAATGGTCTTTACGGAAAGTGTTGGGGTGGGGAGGAAAATATATCTTTGGTGGTGGGATCTGTTTGTAGGTGGCGGAAATTGCGGAGGATGATGTGTATGCGGAGGTTGGTGAGTGCAAGGTGAGGACCGGGGGTTCTGTCTTTGTTGTGGTTGAAAGGATGGGGTTCAAGGGTAGAGGTGCGGGACATGGATGAGATGCACTGGAGGGCATCATCAATCACGTGGGAGGAGAAATTGCAGTCTATAAAGAAGGAGGCCATCTGGTGTGTTCTATGGTGGAACTGGTCCTCCTGGGAGCAGATGTGGTGGATGCGGAGGAATTGGGAATAAGGGATAGCATTTTTGCAGGAGGCAGGGTGGGAGGAGGTGTAATCCAGGTAGCTGGGGGAGTCGGTGGGTTTGTAGAAAATGTCAGTGTTGAGTCGGTCACCGTTGATGGAGATGGAGAGGTCCAGGAAGGGGGGAGAGGTATCAGAGATGGTCCGTGTGAATTTAAGGTCAGGGTGGAATGTGTTGGTGAAGTTGATGAACTGTTCAACCTCCTCATGGGAGCACGACGTGGCGCCGATGCAGTCATCAGTCTAGCGGAGGAAAAGATGGGGAGTGGTGCTGGTGTAACTGCGGAAGATAGACCGTTCCATGCAGCCGACAAAGAGACAGGTGTAGCTAGGGATCATGCGGGTGCCCATGGCTATCCCTTTCATCTGGAGGAAGTGGGAGGGTTCGAAGGAGAAATTTTTGAGGGTGAGGACCAGTTCAGCCTAATGAATAAGAGTGTCAGTGGAAGGGTACTGGTGGGGACGTGGGGGGAGGAAGAAACGGAGGGGGTTGGAGCCCCTGGTCATGGTGGATGGAGGTGTATAGGGAGTGGATGTCCATGGTAAAGATGAGGCGTTGGGGGCCAGGGAAACAAGAAGTCTTGGAGGAGGTGGAGGGTGTGAGTGGTGTCCTGAACGTATGTGGGGAGATTCTCGACCGGGGGATTGGATGGTATCAAGGTATGTGGAGATGAATTCGGTGGGGCAGCAGCAGGCTGAGACAATAGTTGGCCAGGGTAGTCAGGCTTGTGGATCTTGGGTAGGAGATAGAATTAAGTAGTGTGGGGTTCCCGAACTATGAGGTTGGAAACTATGGGTGAGAGTTTGTGATGAGGTTGTGTACGATCTGGGAGATGATGGTTTGGTGATGGGGGTGAGGTCATGGTTGAGGGGGCATTAGGACGAGGTGTCTTCAAGATGGTGCCTGGCTTCAGCTGTGTAGATGTCAGTGTGCTTCAGAGAATATCTCTGGGACACCTGCATCAATCAACCCCACTGTCCTTGGGCTGAACACTTCAACTGTCCCTCTCACTCTGCTGAGGACATGCAGGTCCTGGGCCTCCTCCATTGCCACTCCCTTACCACCTGACGCCTGGAGGAAGAACCGCCTCAGGACCCTTCAACCCAATGGCATCAATGTGGATTTCACCTGTTTCCTCATTTCCCCCTCCCCTCCACCTTACCCCAGTTCCAACCTTGCAGCTCAGCACCATCCTCATGGCCTGTCCCATCTGTCAATCTTTCTTTCCACCTATCCGCTCCACCCTCCCCTCCGACCTATCACCATTACCCCCACCTCCATCCACTTATTGCACTCTCAGCTACCTTCCCCCATCCCTACCCCTTCCATTTATCTCTCCACCCAAGTGTCCCAACCTCATTCCTGATGAAGGGTTTTTGCCCGAAACGTCGATTTACCTGCTCCTCGTATGTATCCTGACCTGCTGTGCTTTTTCAGCACCACACTCTTGACTCTAATCTCTTGCATCCACAGTACTCACTTCGCCTTTTTCCATTTAGAACCAGGCTGCTCACAATCCCCCAACAATCCTTTCAATCCCCCAACAGAACTTTTTCCCTTGTTCTACCTATGTCATTGGTACTTACATGGACTGCAACAACAAAATCCTCCTCTTTCACTCCAAGTTCTTCTTGAGCAGAGAAGACATGTCTTTAACTATGGCACCAGGCAGGTAGCACAGCCGTTGGAACAGCTTTACTCCCCTAACTACGCTATTGCCTAATACTACTACATTTCTCTTTTCTTGCCCCCATTTCAATGGTATTCTGTACAATCGCACTTTAGCCAATTTGCTCCTCCTTCCAGTAATCTGTACTCCTGTTCAAATTGGGAGCAAGAACCTCATACCAATGGATAAGAGAGCTGGGTAAGATTTCTCCAAAGCTAAATTCTGCGTCCCAGACTGCTTCATTGGTAGTCCCATCCCCAACCATGCACCCAATTCAATATAATTAATTTTAGCAATGTGATTGTCTCGTGAAGCAATGAGCAGGTAACACTTGCCCTCCCAGTGTCTGTGTCCACAGCTTGAACTCCAGCTTTCCTGACAAAACATCATTAAATAACTCTTTAAAAAAAAAGATACAGCACATCTATGGCAAGATGATCATCATCATATGATCAAGTGTCAAAAACATTGTCAGTAGATTTCAGCCTGCAGGACTGCAATCCAAAGAAGAAAATAACCCTGTAAGTTGTCATAACAATGGATTGTAACTCTGAATTACTTACGGACATTGAAAGTTGAAGTACACTGCATGTTTCTTTTTTTATGTAAGAGTTCATAAAACTAAAAGATGGCTGAGAATTTCAATCCTCTAACTTTCTGGGAGAATCCCTGTATGGATTACACAGTCCTGAGAGGAACCATTGAATGTCATTTACTGAAGAGTGTCATAGGAACTTCAAAGAGAGAGTAACCATTCAAAAAGATGAAATATGATCTCCTGGGGATTGTGTTGCAGATTATGGATGTGGTGAATGGAAAGAAGGGCAGTGCTGGACAAAAGTAATTTTTGTGTTTTAGCATTTTTCAGTGACTCTCAAAAGGTGGTTAAAGCCAACTGCCTTATCTCTGCTATACTGCTGGAATGCTACTGTGCTACAATGGAGGGGGGTACAAGTTCCACTACACTAAAGTGTGCTGTGAAGCTGAAAACCTCCAATAGACACTTCTGCCTGTACAGGTAGAAAGAAATACACTGTTTCTGCTAAAAACAAGCTAAGTCAGAAAAGCCACTGGTCAAGGAAACTGGACAAATTCCTTCCAGCTACTGCAGAACTGAGAATTTCCAAATAATTACTCAACTGCCAAAGTCAGTGCAACCAAAAGCATTCACCTTAATGGTGCCATACTTCCCAATCTGTTCATCACTGATAAGCCAAAGGCAAATTTGTTTCTATTTTCTTTTACTTATTTGACTTGCATCCAATTTTTAAACTGTTTGTATGTGTTGCGTCTTATTATCTTTACATGTGTTTTAGTAGCTAGTAAACTCTCTCTCTCTTTAAATCAAAAAATCTTTGCTGAATTTGTTCCTTTGAAAATGCATTTGAGCTGGCATAAGGTGTCAATGGGGGAAGTTATCCCCTTATTAACCTTGCAACCAACAGAGGGAGAGGCTGAGTTACAAAGGAGAGTCAGTTCATCTCTCTTCATGAAGTACCGTAAATATATGATCTCACTTTAGAATTCATAACAAATTGGAACCCTCTCTGAAGCAACTAAGCACTAATTATCACATTCGAGGAGCTATATGGGCAGTTCGGTGGCTCAGTCATTAGCATAGCTGCTTTCCAGCGCCAGGAACCTGGGTTTGATTCCAGCCTTGGGCAACTGTCTGTATGGAGTTTGTACCTTTTCCCCGTGTCTGCATAGGTTTCCTCTGGGTGCTCGGGTTTCCTCTAGGTGCTCAGATTTCATCCCATAGTCCAAAGATGCTCATGCTAAATAGTAGCATGGTCTTTAGTGTCCAGGGATATGCAGTTTAGATGGATGAGCCACGATAAATACAGAATTATGGGGTTAGGGTCGAGGGCTAGATCTGAGTGGGATGCTCTTATGGTCGGTATGGAGTCAATGGGCCCAATGCTCCCAATATTGATTGGAACCTCCTTATTGCAGAGGGTCTAGTTGGAGCTGATTTTGACAGATGTGTCCAGGAGAGATTCCTGACACAATATGTAGGTAGAATGACTGGGGGGGGGGGGGGGGGGGGGGGCGCTATACTGGATTTGGTGCAAGGCAATGAGCCAGACCAGCTGTTAGATCTCTCAGTGGGAGAACATTACAGTGACAGTGATCCCCACTGCCTCACCTATACCATAACCATGGAGAGGGATAGGAGCAGACAGTATGGGAAGGTATTTAATTGGTAGAGGGGAAATTACACTGCTATTAGACAGGAGCTGTGGAGTATAAATTGAGAGCAATTGTTCTACAGGAAAGGCATAACAGAAATGTGGAGTCTGTTTAAGGAGCATTTGTTGCGAGTGTTGGATAACTTTGTCCACTGAGACAGGCAAGAAATGGTAATGTGAAGAAGCCTTGAATGACAAGAGCAGAGCAGATTTTCATCAAAAAGAAGAGGAAGCTTATTTAAGGTTGAGGAAGCAAGCATGTGGCACAACTTTAGAAGATTACAGGGTAGTGAGAAAAAAACTCAAAAATGGACTGAGGAGAGCATGGAGGGAGTATGAAAAAACCTTGGCAGAAAGATTAAGGAAAACACAAAGGTGTTCTATACATATGTAAGGAATAAGAGAATGATCAGAGAGAGGATAGAGATGATCAGGGATAGTAGAGGGAACTTGTGCCTGGAGTCTGAAAATGTAGCGGAGGCCCAAAAAGAGTTTTTGCTTCGATATTCACTAGAGAGAGGGACCTTGTTGATAATGAGAACACCTTGGACCAGATTAATATAAATCTGCTCAAACGTATTAAGGTCGTAGACGTGCTGGAAATTTTGGGAAGCGTTAAGGTAGATAAGTCCCCAGAGCAGTATCACATATATCCTTGGTTACTACAGGAAGTGAGGAATGAGATTGCTGCATCTCTGGTGATGATCTCTGCATCCTTACTCTTCACGGGAGTAGTACTGGCTGATTGGAGGGAGGTGAATGTTGTTCCTCTGTTCAAGAAAGAGAATAGGGAAATCCCTGGGAATTACAGACCAATCAGTCTTACATCTGTGGTAAGCAAGGTAGTGGAAATTATTCTGAGAGATAGGATTTATGACTATTTGGAAAAACACGGTTTGATTAAAGATAGTCAGCATCGCTTTGTGAGGGCTAGTCATGCCTTACAAGCCTGATTGAGTTCTTTGAGGATGTGACAAGTTGATGAAGGTCAAGCAGTGGATGTGATGTATATGGATTTTAGTAAGGCTTTTGTTAAGGTTCCCCGTGCTAAGCTCATTCAGATATTTAGGAGGTATGGGATATAGGGAAATTTGGCTGTATAAAGACAGCGAGTGGTAGTAGATGGAAAGTATTCCTACTGGAGGTTGGTGACCAATGGTGTCCTGCAGGAATCTGATGTTGGGCCTCTGCTCTTTATAGTTTTCATAATGACTTGGATGAAGGGTGGGTTAGTATGTTTTCTGACGACACAAAGGTCAGTGGTGATGTAGATAGTGTCGAGGGCTTTTGCAGGCTACAACATAACATTGACAGAATGCAGAAGTGGCAGATGGAGTTCAACCTGGGTAAATGCGAAGTGATTATTTTTGGAAGGTCGATTTGAATGCTGAATACAGGGTTAAATTTAGGATTCTTGGCAGTGTGGGGGAACAGCAGGATCTTGGGGTCCATGTACATAGATCCCTCAGAGTTTCCACCCAAGTTGATAGGGTTGTTAAGAAGGTGTATGGTGCTTTGGCTTTCATTAATGGGGGATTGAGTTTAAGAGCCGCGAGATTTTGCTGCAGTTCCATAAAACCCTGGTTAGACCACACTTGGAGTATTATGTCCAGTTCTGGTTGCCTCATTATAAGAAGGATGTAGATGCTTTAGAGAGGGTGCAGAGGAGTTTTACCAGAATGTTGCCTGGATTAGAGGGCTTCTCTTAGGAAGAGAGTTTGAGTGAGCTAGAGCTTTTCACACTGGAGAGAAGTTGGAAGAGAGGTGACTTGATAGAGGTGTACAAGGTAATGAGAGGCACAGATAGAGTAGATAGCCAGAGACCTTTCCCAGGACAGAGTTGGCTGTCATGAGGGGTCATAACTGTAAAGTGATTGGAGGAAGGTATAGGGCAGATGTCAGAGGTAGGTTCTTTACGCAGAGAGTGGTGGTAATAGAGCCCGAGATATTAGGGACATTTAAGTGATTGCTGGACAAGCACATGGACAGCAGTACATTGAGGAGTGTATAGGTTAGATTGATCTTAGATTAAGATAAATGCTCGGCACAACATCGTGGGCCAAAGGGCCTGTATATGCTGTACTGTTCTACATTCTAGGGAACTCTGAATAACACAAATTTGGACATTGTTTCAATATATTGCAGAGATAAATGCGCAGATTTAAAAATAAACTTTCAGTTGTTTGTTACTTTGGAAGAAACATACTGCTTGTTATCACTTGATGAGGTAGGGTAATTTGGCTCTCTGCTTTTTAATCCCATTGCCATTGGTTGCAACAAATATTTTAATTTGTTTTTAGCTCACAGCTACCACACATCAATTAAAAACGTACTTAACAAGATCAAAATGAAGGAACCAATTACAAGGGTTTCTGGAGTGAAAATAATTTTATTCACTGCTAACCCTCGCATGCAGAAACACAGGTTATTAGTTTTAAAAAGATATAGATTTTTGATACAAATATGAAGAAGAAAGGTTCATAGACATTGAGGTGTTAAATCTTTAACAATACACTACAGTTGTTTACTTGTTCACTTGTATCCTTGGCAGCAGCAAAGTGTTCTAGATATCTTTGTGCTCTCAGGGAATGTTTGTCACCCACTTTTGCTTTCTCCCCCTGGCTACTATCTCCCGAAATGATGAGGAAATGGGGCAGAGTAAAAGAGACAATGCCTTTCAGTTCTTGCTTACAAATCCATTTTCCATATTTTTGCTGCTCTACTCAGAAGCTCTTGAAATATAATTTTGCATCTATCTCTGAGCCTGCCTTCATTGTTTTTTAATACTGTTATTGTTATCGTTCAGCATAACATCATGGGCCAAGAGGCCCATACCTGTGCTACACAGTTCTATGTTCTAAAACTGGATAACCTGCTGATGAGCCTTTAATTTCACAATGTATGAAATTATCATACATGTATGAATTAAAACAGGAGAGATGCAAATTTCTTGATGCTTGTTTCCTGGTTTTGCTTGATTTATTTATTGTCACTTGTACCGAACTATAGGTTGTTCTGCGATAACACACATTTCGTTAATAAAAATTCACTATAACGTGATTGATGAATTGAGGATACTTTCTAAAGTGCAAACTTTTAAAACGAGTGCTGGCTTTAACGCGCTTACATCACCAACACTTCAGTGCTGTTTCTAAAACACAATTTTTCTATAATCTGGGGTTGCACAAGAACACAACTAATGCATTATAAAGGAACTACTTGTACAGTGAAAAGCTTTGTTTATGTTAGTACAGGCAGATCATAGTAAGTAAGGACATACAAAACAAAAGATTTAAACTGAGGCATACAGGTAACATTGTACAGGGCATACAAGAGCAGCATTATTTGAGGCGAGACAATCCATTCAATAGTCTAGCAACAGCTGGGAAGAAGCTGTCCCTGACCCTATTGGTACGTATGTTCAGGCTTCTGTACCTTCTGCCCGATGAAAGAGATTGTAGGAGATCATTATTGGGTGAGAAGGGTCTTTGATGGTGTTGGGCAGCCTTTCCACGGAGTCCATGGTTGCTCCTGTGATGGCCTGGGCTGTGCACTCCACCCTCTGTAGTATCCTGCGCAGAGCAGTTGCTATACCAAGATGTTATGCATCCAGATAGTATGCTTTCAATTGTGATCTGCAGAAGTTGGTGAGGGTTTTTATGGACATGTTGAATTTCCTGAGCTATCTGAGGAGGTGTTGTGGGCAGCACAGTGGCTCAGTGGTTAGCCTTGCTGCCTCACAATGCCAGGAACCCTGGTTTGATTCCAGCCTTGGGCGATTGTCCATGTGGAGTTTGCACATTCTCCCCGGGTCTGCGTGGGTTTCCTCCAGGTGCTTCGGTTTCCTCCCACAATCCAAAGATGTATAGGTTAAGTGAATTGGCAGTGCTAAATTGTCCATAGTGTACAGGGATGTGTACGTTGTATGCATTAGTCAGGAGTTAAATATAGGGGAATGGGTCTGGGCAGGATACTCTTTGGAGGGTCGGTGTGGACTTGTTGGGCTGAAGGGCCTGTTTCCGCACTGTAAGGATTCTACTCTATTCTGTTGTGCCTTCTTGACTGTCACAAATACATGGGAAGACCAGGACAGGTTGTCAATTATTGTCACTCCAAAGAACTTGATGCTGTCAAACCTCTCAACCTCCACTTAGTTGATATAGATGAGGACGTGTTCTCCTCCTTTCTTAGTAAAGTCAATAATAAGTTCTTTTGTTTTCCTGATGTTGAGAGAGAGGTTGTTCTCATTGCAACGTGACACCAAACTCTCTATCTCCCTTCTGTAATTTGACCTGTTG
The DNA here is from genome assembly GCF_047496795.1 of Chiloscyllium punctatum. Classification (NCBI taxonomy): domain Eukaryota; kingdom Metazoa; phylum Chordata; class Chondrichthyes; order Orectolobiformes; family Hemiscylliidae; genus Chiloscyllium; species Chiloscyllium punctatum. The sequence continues at coordinate 23,672,128 of NC_092770.1, read as the reverse complement.
TTGGATTCTGTATTTTGACTCGTTGTTGGATATATAGATGGCATTCATCTGGAATTTGGCAACATAGTCGTGGCTGCATAGGGAGTACAGTGGGAGGCTGGAGATGCACCCTTGGGTGGCTCCAGTTTTGAGTGTTATTGTGGAGGAGCTGCAGTTACCTATCTTCACAGATTGCAGTCTATGGATCAGAAAGCTGAGGATCCAGTTGTAGAGGACGGAGCCGAGACGAAGGTCTTTATATAAATTACTTTACATAAAATGGTAATTTCAGTCAAGATGTTAATTCCACATGAGTATCATGGACATATCTCAATTTGTGGTCAGGTGATAAGAGCCAATTTAGTTCAATATGTGTCATTTTTAAACCATTTTAGACCATGAAAGTACTTGGGTATTACAATCAAATGATAGTAGTTAAAACTGGATAGTCCACATTTACCACTATCTTAATTTAATACTGGGACTTCTGATCAGTTTCAAAGCTCCACCTGCCAATTTTTCGAGTGGTTCAGGGACAATATGAAGATTAGATTACTTACAGTGTGGAAACACCTTCGGCCCAACACGTCCACACCGACCCGCCGAAGCGTAACCCACCCATTCCCCTACATTTACCCCTTCACCTAACACTACAGGCAATTTAGCATGGCCAATTCACCTGACCTGCACATCCTCGGATTGTGGGAGGAAACCGGAGCACCCAGAGGAAACCCACGCAGACACAGGGAGAATGTGCAAACTCTACACAGTCAGTCGCCTGAGTCGGGAATTGAACCCAGGTCTCTGGCGCTGTGAGGCAACAGTGCTAACCACTGTGCCACCGTGTCGCCCCCATGACTATGTTACTACTTTGCCTGGAGGAGTTGTATTTTTGTAATTTTAAAAAAGGACGGAATACTAAACTCTTCCTGAATAATTAGGAGGTTTTAAACCTCCCAGAGAATCTAGAAATTACTTGAGATCTTTGAATGTTGTTTCGTATTGGCTGCAGTTTTAGTACAGCCAGTTGCAGTGAATATAATCTGAGGCTATCTCTTTGAGATCGAGAGTGTGGTGCTGGAAAGGCACAGCAGGTCAGGCAGCATCCGAGGAGCAGGAGGATCGACGTTTTGGGCAAGAGCCCTTCATCAATCTCGACTCTGATCTCCAGCATCTGCAGTCCTCACTTTCTCCTATCTCTTTGAGATACCTCATGTTGCTTGAAATGACTCTGATTCAATAACTTTGCGAAATAGTTATGCAGTATATCTTGAAATCAAAATGTCTTTGTATCGATGACTTTGTATTGATGTAATGTATGTGGTATAACTAACCTCTTATAGAGGACTACTAAAAGACCTTGGCAAGTAGGGTGAAAGAAAATCCTAAGCTATGCATTCTATAAATACATTATGAACAGGAGGATAACCAGGGAGAAGATACGACCACTCAAGAATAAAGGAGGGAACTTGTGCTTGGAGGCAGAGAGTGTGGGTGAAATCCTATCTGAGTACTTTGTGTCAGTATTTGTCCAGGAGAAGGATATGGGAGGATAGTGAGATTTGTGTGGAGCATGCTAATATACTACGGCATTTTGAGATCAAGAAAGAATTGGTGTTGGGTCTCTTGAAGAACATTAAGGTGGGTAAGTCCCCAGGGCCTGATGGTATCTACCCCAGGTTATTGAGAAAGGCAAGAGAGGAGATCACTGAAGCCTTGACCAAGATCGTTGTATCTTCATTAGCCACCACAGAGGTCCCAGAGGACTGGCGAGGAGCTAATATCGTTCCTGTTCTCAAGAAGGGAAATGGGGATAATCCAGGAAACTGTAGACTGATGAGTCTCACATCAGTGGTTGGGAGGTTATCGGAGAAAATCTTTAGAGGTAGGATTTATGTGCATTTGGAAAAGTGTGGCCTAGTTAGGGACAGTCAGCATGGCTTTGTGCGGGGCAGGTTATGTCTTACTAATTTGATTGAATTTTTCAAGGAAGTAACAAAATGGTGATCGATGAGGGTAGAACAGTGGATGTTGTCCACGGAGGAACCTCGATTTTCCGGCATTCGATTATCTGAATTTTGGATTATCCATACAAAATCTTAAGGTCCTGATGCTTGGCTAAACTGTGTTATCTGGCATTTGATTATCCAAGCATTCGATTATCTGAACAAAATACTCCCCGCCTGAGGTGTTTGATAATCGAATGTTCGGATAATGGATTTGAGTAATGCTTTCAACAAAATCTCTCATGGTAGGCTCATCCAAAGGATTAAGATACATGGAATCCACAGTGACTTGGCTGTGTGGATTCAGAATTGGCTTGCCCTTAGAAGGTAGAGGGTAGTGGTGGAAGGTTGTATTTCATGCTGGAGGTCCATGACTGGTAGTGTACTGCAGGGATCCAGACTGGGACCTCTGCTGTTTGTGACATATATAATTGATTTCTATGAAAATATAGATGGATGGGTTAGGAAGTTTGCAGATGATACAAAGATCAGTGGAGTTGTGGATAGTGTAGAAGGTTGTCAAAGGATATAACGAGATATAGATCGGTTGCAGGTATGGATGGAGAAATGGAGTTTAATCCAGGTAAGTGTGAGGTGCTGCACTTGGGAAGATCAATGTTGAGGAAAACTATACAGTTAACAGCAGGATCCTGAACATAATTAACGTACAAAGGGATCTTGGGGTTTAAGTCCACAGCTCCCTGAAAGTGGCCACACAAATAGATAAAGAAGGCAATGGCATGCTTTCCGTTATTGTTTGAGGAATTGAGTACAAAAGTCAGGATGTCATATTGCAGCTTTGGTCAGGCCACACTTAGCATATTGCATTCAATTCTGGCTGCCACATTACGGGATTACGGGAAGGATGTGAAGGCTTTGGAGAGAGTGCAGAAATGGTTTACCAGGATGCTGCCTAGATTAGAGGGTATGAACTATAAGGAGAGACTAGAACAATTCGGGTTGTTTTCCCTGGAGCAGTGGAGGCAGAGGGGAGACTTGATAGAAGTCTATAAAATTATGAGATGCATAGATAGGGTTGACAGTCAGAATGTTTTTCCCAGTGCTGAAATGTATAAAACTAGGGGGCATACATTTAAGGTGAGAGCGGGAAAGTTCAAAGGAGATGTGAGGCCCAAGATTTTTACGTAGAGAGTGATAGGAGTGTGGAGTGCACTACTGGTGGTTGTGATGGAGGCAGATACGATAGGGGCGTTTAAGAGACTTTTAGATAAGCACATGAATATGCAAGGAATGGAGGGATATGGACCAAGGGCAAGCAGCAGAGATTAGTTTAATTTGGTGTCATGTTCGGCACAACATCATGGGCCAAAGGGCCTGCTCTGATACAATATTGTTCTATGTACATTTTCAAATTAAGGATTGTACAGTACTTCATTAACTGATGCCAAAATTGATAATTTAAAAAAAAATTAGTTCATGGTTTATTTTGTAATCTAGTGTCTCATTATTTCAATTGCAATTGCGGAAAGTTGTTCCATGCTGAAGCATTAAGCTGAAAATATTTCACAAATGCAAATATAATTCAAACAGAAAGTCATCAGAGTAACTATTGACTGATTATGCTTACATCTGGGTCTTACAGACTGCTTGCTCTTCAGATGGCACCAATGTTTCAACTGAGGCAAAATAAATCAGTCTCATGCTATTAAATCCATGGTAATAAATCAGAGTGTTGCTTTTATAGCCCCTTGTGAAAAATTCACTGGCTACCATTTTTATCGCAGCTGCATAAAAGTTCAGCTTGACCGATTAAGCTAGTTGTGAAGAAAATATATTTAATCCTTGTTTTAAAAACAACCCTGTCAATGTAGTTTTACATCAAGCATAATACATACTATAGCTCCACACCATCACGCCCATTCTTGTATAAATTGCACACAGCTGCTTAAATTCTGCTGCATTGATTGCTTTGGTCCCCAGGTACAGCTTCTCCATCTGCACTAGTCTGAGAGACTATTTACAGAAAATGGATAGGCCAGTGATTGCTGGGATGGAAAACTAATTTCTCGCCTGGCTTTTATTCACCTGATATTAAATATCCCTTCACTCATGTTGGGGATTGCAATGAGGTCCTGGATCTCTGCCAGACAACAAAAATTAGTGTTGGTGACAGATGGATGTTTTCATTGTAACCTTTCACCTATATGTATGAGAAAGAAAATGTGACAATTCCTAAAGGGCTGTTGGAGAGGCAGTGTTAGGGGTGCGTAGGGTAAGAGTGGGAAAGGAAATGATCAACGATGCCACTGAAATTGATCAAACATCATGTACAGTTTTAAACATATTTGATTTTTTTTAACAAATCCAGTTATTGTCATAGACAAAATTGCCTCTACAAGTTTAGATCAGAATTCCATCAAATTCAGAAGCATAAGCACTACCAAATGATAAATCACAAGAGATGTGGATAGGATTTAAATTCTGGCATAATAATCAGAATGCTAGTCTCCATAATTAGATGACTTTTTAAAGGTGTATATATTTATCTTTCATATATTAAGTAAGACCTAAAATGGACATGCAATTTTCAGTCATGAGTCTGGCTACCCAGAGCTTACTTTCGTCACATGGTTTCCTGACTTGTTACATAACCATACCAGTGCAAATACAAAATGGTTGATATCAGTATGTAAGTTAATTTTCTGCACAATTCTTTTCCAATGCTGGTCATATAATGCTGCGTTGTAATTTTAGAGACAATATTTACCCGCTAGACTACCACTTGTTTTCATTTGAAGGAAGCTGCACTAAAGGTATTTCTTTAGAGACATTAAAATTATTCTTCTGTTTCTGATTAGCCAGTGAGACCAATTTTATTATTGTTCCATATTATAAGTACCACATGGAGACCAAATAATCAAACATCTAGTACAAAAGCACTAATTCTGTTTTTTGTGTGTTGGAAAGACTATTTGTTTTAGTATTTTTCATCTGTTTGTAAACCCTGTCATTGAATTTTGGCCAAACTAAGAAATGATTTATAGAGAGCTCATAATGAAAACCACACATGCAGTTTGTTTGAGTCAATAAATTGAACCATCGTTATAGCTTACTTCCACTGGATTTTCTCTTTTAAATTAGCATCTAAATTTCTTTTGAAAATCAACATATTGAAAAACCATGAAAAACAACATTGTGATACATTTACTGTCACAATGACTTTGAATATAGGATTAATTTAATTAAAATTGATCAATAATTGTTCAAAATTGGTATGTGGGAGTCACATATACCTTCCTATTTGTTGATACTTAAACATTTTAAATCATCAAAATAAAAATTATGTTTGTTTTTCATTTAATTTACAAAGATTTTCCTGTTATTGTACTCTTTAGGTGGGGGTGAAGTGTTTAAAAATGTGGATCGTTGGCTCCTGTGGAGGACTAAACATTTTTATAGGTGATATTTCCTACTGCTCAGTATTGACTTATGCAATAGGATAAACCAGGCATGTAATGTCTTAAGATCTTAAGTTTTTATTGTATTAACCTATATATCTAATCAACATGCTCAGAGATGTTAGTACACACCTCAGAAGCAGGTGGTACTTGAAACCCTGGTCCAGGGTAGAGACACTACCATTATACATCAAGCAGACCCTTCTTAAGACCTTAAGATCTGAACTTGACATACACTTAATCCAACTTTTTAAAAGCACAGTAAACAAGCATATAGTGAACAATGGCAATTTGTATTTATATCAACTTGAAGTAATAAATATAAGGACCAATATAAACCAAAACTTGGCAGAGTTATATAAGGAGATATTGCAATAGATGACAAATAAACTTAGCCAAGCAGCATCTTAATGGAAGAAAGATTAGAAAGTTGGAGACCAGAATTAGAGAATGCCAATTTTCATGGACAAAGTATGCAGGCTAGGGATAGTTGGCCAAGATATAAGCTCATAGGAGCTGCCAGGTATCCATTCAGTTTTTCTCTTTCAACAACTGTTGCCATCTCATTTCTTTCTGCCACATGGGAGAACAGTAAATTGCATACTAATGAGGTGAGAAAAGATAATAATACATGTTAATGCATGCGCAATCACTCCTGAATATTTACTCGCGAGATATTTATCTTGCTATTAAACCTTGAGTGAAAAATTGTACTTTTTTTTCTTGACTTGGAGACTCTTATTTTATTGATCTGCCTCTATAATTTACCAACTTACTTGCCACTGGATACAGATCATTCTGCTATAACACATTTCGTTAACGTGAATTCGCTGTAACGAGACTGATGAATTGGGGACACTGCTTCTAAAGTGAGAACTTTTAAAACATGTTGGCCAACGCTTTAAATGCTGTTTCTAAAGTATGATTTTTCTAAAATACGAGATTGCACAAGAATGCAACGATTGCATTATAGGAGAACTACCTGTATGTCATTCCAGATCTGGGAAAATTCTGGCTTTACTTTTCTTCAGCATTTTTCACAATCATTCAATATCTCAAAGTACTTTACAGCCAGTTAGATAATTGTGAAGTATTGTCACTGTAAAAATGCAGGAAGCACAGCAACCAATTTGCACACAGCTAATTAGTGTGATAATGACCAGATACTGTAGTGATTTTATGATGTTGACCGAGGCATAAATATTGGCCAGTTCATTGGAAGCAACAGATTTTTCTTCAAAATAATGCCATAGGATCTTTTACTGCTGAGTAATTGTAGCATTTTCTGTTTTTATTTATGACATACTATCAAGTCAGGCAAAGATTCAAAACAAAAACAAAATACTATGGATGCTTGCTACATTTTATCCATATCCAGAATGAAACTTCCTGTTACCTCTTAGCACGTGGTCACCTGATTTGGCTAACTACTAGCTTAAAATGGGAATATGGGGCTGGGATATCATTATAGAAACATGGTTGAGGGAGGGTAAAGACTGCAGCTCAATGTTTCGGGGTACAGATATCATAGTAGGATAGAAGGTGGGGAGGTGGTGGGTTGCGGGGGGGGAGGTGTTTGGCATTTTTGATCGGGAAAACATCAAAGCAGTACTTAGGATATTCATCAGAGGTCATCCAGTGAAGCTGTATGGGGGGAACTGAGAAATAAGAAGGAGATGATCACTTTGATGGAATTGTACTATAGGCCACCACCCCTGCAATAGTCAGCAGGAACTGAAGAGCAAATATGTAGGGAGATCATAGATAGTTATAAGAATAGTAGAGTTGTAATCATAGGAGATTTTAACTTTCCAAATAAAGATAGGGATTGCTATAATGTTAAGGACTTTGATGGGGAGGAATTTAAATGTGTTCAGGAAAACTTTCTCAACCAATATGGGTAACTCTACTAGAGAAGGAGCAAAACTCAACCTCCTCTTTGGAAATAAGGCAGGGCAAGTGACTAAGGTGTTAGTAGGAGAGCACTTTTGGAGCTCACGGGAGGCTGCTAAGTAAGGTGAAGGTCCATGGTGTTCAAGGTGAGATACTGGCATGGATTGAGGATTGGCTGTCTGACAAAAGGCAGCGAGTTGGGATAAAAGCTTTTTTGGAATGGCAGCTAGTGACAAGTGGTGTCTCGCAGGGTTCAGTTTTGGGACCGCACCTGTTCACTTTATATGTTAATGATCTGGATGAAGGGACTGGGGTCATTCTGGTGAAGTTCGCCGATGATACAAAGTTAGTCGGACAGGCAGGTAGTTCTGAGGAGGTGAAATCAGAAAGATTGAGACAGTTTAAGAGAGTGATCTAAGAAATGGCTGATGAAATTCAATGTGAGCAAATGCAAGGTCTTGCACTTTGGAAAAAAGAATATAAGCATGGACTATTTTCTAAACTCTGAGAAAATTCATAAAGCCAAAGTACAAAGGGATCTGGGAGAGTTGTCCAGGATTCTCTAAAGGTTGACTTGCAGGTTGAGTCCGTGGTTAAGAAAGCAATGTAATGTTGTCCTTTATCTCAAGAGGGTTGGAATGTAAAAGCAGCAATGTGCTACTGAGACTTTATAAAGCACTAGTTAGGCCCCATTTAGAATACTGTCCAGTTTTGGGCCCCACACCTCAGGAAGGACAGATTAGCACTGGAGCGTGTTCAGCGGAGATTCACACGGATGATCCCTAGAAGAGCAGGCCTAACATATGATGAATGGCTGAGGATCCTGGGATTGTATTCATTAGAGTTTAGCAAGGTGAGGGGAGATCTAATAGAAACTTACAAGATGGCTTTGGAAGGATGGACGCTGGAAATTTGTTTCCATCAGGCGGGGATACTAGGTCCCGTGGGCACAGCCTTAGAATTGGAGGGGGTCAATTTAAAACAGAAATGTGGAGACATTTCTTCAGCCAGAGAGTGGTGGGCCTGTGGAATTCATTGCCAAGGAGTGCAGTGGAGGCCGGGACATTAAATGTCTTCAAGGCAGAGACTGATAAATTCTTAATCTCGCAAGGAATTAAGGGATACTGGGAGAGTGCGGGAAAATGGTGTTGAAATGCCCATCAGCCATAATTGAATGGTGGAGTGGACTCGATGGGCCGAATGGCCTTACTTCCACTCCTATGTCTTATGTTTTTATGGACCAGTGACTTGGGGAAATAAATAGTGAAGTCTTGAAAAGAATTCACGTTACTTAAGAGGAGGTGCTAGAGGTCTTAAAATGCATAAAGGTAGATAAATCCCTGGGACCTGATCAAGTGTATCCCAGGATATTGTGGAAAGCCAGGGAAGAAATTGCAAAGCCCCTCACAGAATTATCAACAACCATAGGTGAGGAGCTGGAAGATTGGACGGTGCCTAATGTTATGCCATTATCTAAGAAAGGCTGCAAGGAAAAGCCAAGGAACTACAGACTAGTCAGCCTAACATCCAATAGTGGGTAAGTTGTTGGAGAGGATTCTGAGAGACAGGATATAAATGCATTTGAAAAGGCAAGGACTGACTAGGGATAGTCAGCATGGCTTTGTGCGTGGAAAATCATGTCTCACCAATTTGAATTTTTAAAGAGATGATAAAGAAGATTGATAAAGGCAGACCTGAAACATTAACTTTGATTTCTCTTTACAGATGCTGCCAGACCTGTAGAGCTTTTCCAGCAACTTCTGTTTTTGTAACATGGTAGACTGATAGTAATGTTAAATCACATGGGATTTGGTTACAAAATTGGCTTGAAGGTAGAAGACAGAGGGTAGTGGTAGAAAATTGTTATTCAGACTGGAGGCACTGTGACCTGTGGTATGCCACAAGGATCAATGCAGTTTCCATTGTTGTTTATCATTTATATAAATGATTTGGATGAGAATATATGAGACATGGTTAGTAAGTTTGTAGATGACACCAAAATTGATGATATAGCAGACAGGGATGATGGTTCTTGAAGAGTATAACAGGATCTTGGTCAGTTTGGCCAGTGGACTGAGGAATGGCAGATGGAGCTTAATGCAAATAAATGTGAGGTGTTGCATTTAGTTCAGACAAACCAGGGCAGGACTTCCACAGTTAATGGTACAGGCCTGGGGAGAGTTGTCAAACAGAGACCTAGGGGTGCAGGTACATAGTTCCTTGAAAGTGGTCTCATAGGTAGACAGAGTGATGAAGAATGTATTTGCCTTTATCAGTCAGGATGTGAAGGTGCTGGTGTTGCACTGGGGTGGACAAAGTTAAAAATCACACAACACCAGGTTATAATCCAACAGGTTTAGAACATAGAACATAGAAAAGTACAGCATAGAACAGGCCCTTTGGCCCATGATGTTGTGCCAAGGATTAATCCTAATGTAAAATAAAATAACTTAACCTACACACCCCTCAACTCACTGATATCCATGTGCATGTCCAGCAGTTGCTTAAATGTCCCTAATGACTCTGCTTCTATCACCACCGCTGGCAATGCATTTCATGCATTCACAACTCTCTGCACAAAGAACCTTCCTCTGCCGTCCCCTCTATATCTTTCTCCTAATATCTTAAAACTATGACCCATCGTGCCAGTCAGTCCTGCCCTAGGGAAAAGTCTCTGGCTATTGACGCTATCCATGCCTCTCATTATCTTGTATACCTCGATCAGGTCACCTCTCTTCCTCCTTCTCTCCTGAGAGAAAAGTCCGAGCTTAGTCAACCTCTCTTCATAAGGCAAGTCCTCCAGTCTAGGCAGCATCCTGGTAAACCTTCGTTGCACCCTCTCCAAAGCCTCTGCATCTTTCCGATAGTAGGGCGACTAATACTGGACACAATATTCCAAGTATGGTCTCACCAGGGACTTGTAGAGCTGTAGCAAAACCTCACGGCTCTTAAACTCGATCCCCCTGTTAATGAAAGTCAAAACACCATATGCTTTCTTAACAACCTTATTCACTTGGGTGAAAGTGAGGACTGCAGATGCTGGAGATCAGAGCTGAAAATGTGTTGCTGGAAAAGCGCAGCAGGTCAGGCAGCATCCAAGGAGCAGGAGAATCGACGTTTCGGGCATGAGCCCTTCTTCAGGAATGAGGAAAGACTTTCCAGCAACACATTTTCAGCCCTTATTCACTTGGGTGGCAACTTTGAGGGATCTACGTACTTGAACACCAAGATCCCTCTGTTCCTCCACACTGCCAAGAATCCTGTCTTTAATCCTATATTCAGCATTTGAGTTCAACCTTCCAAAATGCATCACTTCGCATTTATCCAGGGTGAACTCCATTTGTCATTTCTCAGCCCAGCTCTGCATCCTGTCTATGTCGCGCTGCAAAATGTTGGAGGTGCCTTTGATAGTATTGAGGACTATTTGCATTCATGACAAGGTCCCTTTCCTTAGTGAAAACTGAAGCAAAAAACTCATTTAGGGCTTCCCCTATCTGCTCAGACTCCACGCACAAGTTCCCTACGCTATCCCTGATTGGCCCTACCTTCTCCCTGATCATTCTCTTATTCCTCATGAGTGAGTAAAATGCCTTTAGTTTCTCCCTATTCCTTCTTGCCAAGCCTTTTTCATGCCCCCTCCTGGCTCTCCTCAGTCCATTTCTGAGCTCCTTTCTAGCAAGCCTGTAATTCTCTAAAGCTGTGCTAGATCCATGCTTCCTCCACCTTATGTAAGCTGCCTTCTTCCTTTTGATGAGAAGCTCCTCTGTTCTCGTCATCCAAGATTCCTTAATCTTATCCCTTCTTAACTGTCTCAAGAGGAACAAATTCATGCATCGCTCGCAACAATTGTTACTTAAACAGTCTCCACAAGTTTGCTGTGCCCTTTCTGTGGAACAATTGCTCCCAGTCTGTACTTCCCAACTCCAGTCTGATAGTGTCATAATTTCCTTTTCCCAAATTTAATATCTTCCCTTGGTAACTGCTCCTTTCCCTCTCCAAGGCTATAGTAAATGTGGATGAAGGAGCAGTGCTCTGAAAGCTTGTACTTCCAAATAAACCTATTGGACTATAACCTGGTGTTGTGTGATTTTTAACTTCATCAGTCAGAGCAGTGAGTATAGGAGTTGGGATGCCATGTTATAGCTATACAAGACATTAGTAAGACGACATTTGGAGTACTGTGTAGACTTCTGTTCCTGCTATAGGGAGGATGCTATGAAACTGGAAAGGGTGCAAAAAAGATTTGCAAGCATGTTACCGAGACTTGACGGTTTGACTTATGAGGAGAGGCTGGATAGGCTGGGACTTTGTTTCTCTGGAGAGTAGGAGAATGAGAGGTGATCTCACGATTTTATACATATTATGAAAGGCGTTAGATAAGATGAATAGCTAAGGTGGGGAATTCATAACTAGAGGAAATAGGTTGTAAGGTGAGAGGGCAAAGATTTAAAAGGGACCTGAGGGGCAAGGTTTTCCACACAGAGGGTGGTTCATAGATGGAACGAACCTCCAGAGGAAGTGGTAGAAGTGGATACGATTGCAACATTTAAAAGACATTTGGACAAGTGCGTTGATGGGAAGGGTTTAGAGGGATATGAGTCAAGTGTAAGTAAATGGGACTAGTTCAGTTTAGGAATCCTGGTCAGCATGGAAGAGTTAGGCCAAAGGGCCTGTTTCTGTGCTTTATGATTCTATAACAGAAGAGAATGACAGTGAATTGTTACTATATGTCATACTAGTGATAGAAACATAGAAACAAAAAAGGTAGGAGCAGAAGTAGGATATTCAATCTCTTGAGTTTGCTCCATCATTCAATATGATCATGGCTGATCAGCGAGCTCAATACTCTAATGCTGCCCCCCACCCTCCCCACCCCCGCACCCCCAATATCCCTTGATCTTTAGCTGCAAGAGTATATCTACTTCCTTCTTGAAAACACAACGTTTTGGCCTCAACAACTTTTGTGCCAATAAATTCAACTGGCTTCACCATTGTCTGGGTGAAGAAATTTCTCCTCATCTCAATCCTGAAAGTCCTATCCCTTATCCTTAAACCATGATCCCTGGTTCTGGACTTTCCCACCATTGTGAACCTGCTACCTCCACCTAAGCTGTCTCATCTTTTTAGAATTTTATAGGTTTTTATGAAATCCCCCTTATTCGTCTAAACTTCAGTGATGGTGTATATCGTGACAACAGGTAATCTCATTGTCAGCTTGTTATGGACCAGGCCAGACCCCCTCAAACATTTCAAGAAAGTAGCCCAGAACCTAACTTTGGTAGTTGTTTTAAGCAGGTGTAGCGCAGATATTCCAGGAAGGATACAGCTGGTCAATCCACCTCATTTTAAACAAAACAGAATCTATTTACAAGATTCTGCATGAAATGCAAAGAAGAGACCAGAATTCAGAATAACTTAAACTATCTGAAAATCCAACAGATTATACCAATTTAATGATGCTGTTCCAAATACTTGCAACAATCCCCATAAACACCCCTTGGCACAAAAGGGTAAAATCAAATACAGGTTCTTACAGGAGAGAAGTCAGAGAGAGGATCAGCGTGGACCTGCTTCTCCTGGGTCCAGCAGCTTCCTGACTGCCTCCCTGCTTTCAGTGAACAGTCAGACTGCCAAAAACCAAATCAAACCAGAATAAAACTGAGCTGGGAGAACTGGTCACTCCCCTTTCATTGTACAAGTGTTTTTTTTAATTTAAAAGCCTTTTGCCTGAGGCAGTATCTGATATCTGTAATTAAATTGGCCCTAAAGCCCTTCAAACTTCGACTTTTTGGAGCCTATGTCTTTTGTGGCCTCTCTGAAAAAAAACACAAAGACACCATAACCTTGTTAAAGGAGCAGAGCCAAGGGCAGAAATTTTCAGCCGTGAACAATGTGGGCAACAGCAAGAAAGGGAAATATGGTGAGAAATGAAACAGAGATTCCCAACATCAAGAAAAAAAGTCAGATTTTCTGCAATATTTTACCTGCGAGATGAGAATTTTGTTTGTGAAGTGAGGGGCCAACTGGCATGTATTAACATTTCATTATTTCCTAATCTTGTCTCATTTATATGCAAGTTGCAATTTCCCCAGGTATTAGATGTTGCCAATTCCCACCTTTAAAAGCCAGAATATTACCTGACAGCAGCAGCTGCCTGGCGTCTTCTCCATGCATCTACCTTGGCCAGCATTCCTCAGCATCTTAGGGTACGTTCAAGGGTAGCAAGTACTTGCACTTTCCATCCATCATGGTTGGCTTCAGCAATGGAAAGTCTTCACCAAATCATCATTCCACATCATAGACTAACTTATGCTATACTTCAGTACTTCACGTTTTGCACAGAACTCACTGGCACCTTGCATGTTAAGACCATGCACTCTAAACACAGGGATAGACATTCATCTTGAGCAAAAGTGAGGACTGCAGGTGCTGGAAATCAGAATCTGGATGAGAGTGGTGCTGGAAAAGTACAGCAGATCAGGCAGCATTTGAGGAGCAGGAAAATCAATGTTTTGGGCAAAAGCCCTTCATCAGGAATGTGCTTTCCCAGCACCATTCTAATCTAGACATCCATCTTCAGCAAGAGAGTTGGGTGGACATTAAGGCTGTTAACTCATTTTCTAAGTGCTCACTCATTTTTAACTTACTAGGATGTTGACAGTAACTCTTCCTTGTCTTTTCACAGGTTGCCACTTTGTTTAGAACATGGATTTTTAGCAAAGTCAGAAAGTTGGGGGTAGGGGTGGAAAGTAGTGTGGGCATTTTACTGTGCAGAACTATGCCATATCAATGGACACCAATTTAATATTAAGACGAGAAGGAATTTCTTCTTTCAATGGTTGCTGAGTCTTTAGAATGCCCTAGAGATCTGTGGAGGTAGAGACCTTGTGTATGTTTATGGCTGAGATAGATAGATAGATTCTTGATCAATAGGGCAATCGTGAGTTACGGGGAAAGGGCAGGAAAATGGACATGATCCAATGAATAGTGGAGCAAGTTTGAGAGACCAAACAGCCTACTCCTGTTCTTATTTCTTATTGTCTTAATATCACAGGTGGCTGGTCCAACCTCAGTCAGGAAAGGAATTGAAGTGTCCCCAGTGAGTGCATAGGAAATATAGAGGCAAGAGAGGATTTGTAGTTTGAAGGAATAAGGTGGGTGAGAGCCACTGAGGAAAGATGCTCCATACAATATTGCAAGTGATAGGCATTGAGCTTTGCTGGATGTGACTGCAATGGCAGAGTAAGAGTGAGTGTGAAGTAGCAGGCAGAATATGGTTCTACCCACAATTGCAGATTGCAGAAGATCATTACTTTCTTGTGGCATAGTTACATGTTCCTCCAGACCATGGGCACTGTACAGACCAGATGGCTAGTACAGACCAGGCAACAATGTCTGAAATAATGCATATGATGTCTGCAGTACAAACAATGTAGGTCTTGGGAATTTCTATTTGAACAAATATTGCAAAGGCCATGAAACTCCCTGAAATTGACACTTGGCCAAAAATATGGCCAAGGATGTCTGCCTATGGACAGCTACCTCTCTCCACCTCCTTTCTCATCACCCCTACCCCCAAAAAAACAGTTGGCATGGACATCTAACCAATTCTCCTCTGCACCAAAATCCAAATCTCCCTCCCCCAGACATCCCTCCACTTCCCCAAACATAGATCCCCATCTCGCCCATCTCTCTCTGAACAAAGGAACCTTGGGTGCAAGTTCACAGTTTCTTGAAAGTGGAGTCTCAAGTGGATAGGGTAGTGAAGAACACATTTGGTACACTTGCCTTTATTTGGCATTGAGTATAGGAGTTGTGATGTCATGTTGCAGTTGTATACACCATTGGTTAGGCCACTTTTGGAATACTGCATTCGGTTCTGGTCACCATTCTATAGGAAGGTTGTGTTAAACTTGAAAGAGTCAGAAAAGATTTACAAGGATGTTTCTGGGGTTGGAGGGTTTGAGTTATAGAGTGAGGCTGAACAGGTTGGGATTATTTCCTCTGGAGTGTCAGAGGATGAGGGATGACCTTATAGAGGTTTATAAAATCATGAGGGGCATCATGTGGTAAATAGCCAAGGTTTTTTCCCTGGGGTGTGGGAGTCCAAAATTAGAAGGCTTAGGCTGAAGATGAGAGGGGAAAGATTCAAAAGGGACCTGAAGGGCAACTTTTTCATACAGAGGGTGTGAATGGAATGAGCTGCCAGAGGAGGTGTTGAAGGCTAGTACAAAACAATATTTAAAAGGCATCTAGCATGTCCATGAATAGGAAAGGTTTCCAAGGATATGGGCCAAATGCAGGCAAACGCGACTAAGATGAATTTAGGATACCTGCTCAGCATGAATGAAGAGTCTATTTCTGTGCTGTACAATTGTATGACTCTCCTTCTATGTACGATTTCTCTGAGCCATACTAATATTTTCCCATGTCCAAGGACATTTCACAAAATCAACTTCCCTTTTGTAAGATAAATCATGAGTGCAATGGCTATTGATATATTGACCACATATTCAGTTTCTTTGGTGACCTCACAAGTTGTATATGACAATGCTAAACAGTACACCAGTGCACCCATCCAAGATATATGCAAAAAAATACTCTTATGGGATATTTACCGTATTACCTCTTCTCACTGTCTTTGCAGAATATACTGTTTGTGCGAGAAAATCCATGATCATTAAGTTAACGTGACTTGCCAAGGTTTTCAGATAACTCTGTTACATCTGCATGCTATTCCTCGAGACAATGGTTTACTCTTAGCAGTAGCTCTCATGTTTTGGAGACAGATCCACACAGTTGTTCCCTTTCACAATTTGACGATACACCATGCACAAATGGTTGGATTGTTGGAAGGAAGGGACAGAATTGTTCAAGGGCATGATCAATGAGCATGTAAACAGTTGTCCTATCATGAATCAGAACAAAGCATACAGAAATTGAGATTTTCATATGTACACATGGATTTGTAGGAAGATACTATCCTATTGTGTTCGGCCTGGATGGACATATGACATTGCAATGAGCAAGGTCAAGTCCTGCATCATACCGCCTGATGACTCAGACACTGAAGATATTGTGCCAGACAGCAACCACATACCTATGACAAATGATGCATATCCATCTGCAAAGTCAAATAGCACAACACAGAGTGAAGCTACATTGCCAATTTCTGCTAACAGTACAACATCCTGATCCGGTCATATTGTAATTGCACTAAAGCATTATCTGAATGAATAGAGGCAAAATGTTTACGTGCATCCTATTACATTTTATCAGAAAAGGATTCCCATTCTTTGGAAGGAAAATGGGGAATGCTGTATTACTGCACAGTTTTCAGACCAATCAGCCTTTAGAGACAGATGCTGAAACCCAAAATAGACAAACAGGAAACTAGGAGCTGAAAATGTGTTGCTGGAAAAGTGCAGCAGGTCAGGCAGCATCCAAGGAACAGGAGAATCGACGTTTCGGGCATAACGATTCTCCTGTTCCTTGGATGCTGCCTGACCTGCTGCGCTTTTCCAGCAACACATTTTCAGCTCTGATCTCCAGCATCTGCAGTCCTCACTTTCTCCTCGAGGAAACTAGGAGCACAAAGCAAGCCAGGCAGCATCAGGAGGTGGAGAAGTCAATGTTTCGGGTCAAGGCCCTTCATCAGCCGATGAACCCAAAACATCGACTTCTCCACCTCCTGTTGCTGCCTGGCTTGCTGTGTTCTTCCAGCCTCCTACTTGTCTACTAGCCCTGTACCTTTAAAACAGTTACATGATGTCCTGACTATTGTGGTATGTCTCATAATTTCATGACAACAGATCAGAACCCAAAAGTACTTATTAAATGACATACAACCAAAAGATGAATGCAGGTGTAAATTCACTTACTGATAGAAGGGAACACTAGAATGTCATACCTAGGGCACTTCAAGCAACAAAGCTTCAAAGGGAGAGAGGCAAATCAAACAAAACTGAACTATGAATTCCTTGTGGATATAGTAAAAAGGGGTTGACTGCTTTTGGCAAAATGGCATTTCCTGTGAATTATGTCACAAACTTCAGACATATTTGAATTTTCCCCACTCAAGAATACACAAGAGTGAAGATTTCCACCCTGTCTCTTCGTTCAAGTAGGTGAAACTGTCTGCTGTGAGGGTCACAGTTGAGAAATTCCCAAGTCTCCCTCATGATACACCTCGGTGAACCGTTAGCTGACAGCTCTGAACTTCAAAGCATTGAGGAAATGAGGAGGACGAATGTCTGAGAGTAGAGACATGTAAAGTTAACAGCCTGAAGGCAGAGCTACATTGTTTCTATTAAAAACATAAGTTCTATCAAGCTTGAAGCCCTGTACTTACAGTTTGCTTTCTGATTTAAACATTTTAAAATAGCAGTCAAAATTCTTGAGAATAGATGCAAAGCCTTTCCATAATAAGTAGTTTTTAAAACACTGAAAAGTAGTTTTATAAACTAACCAATCTTACCTGTCTGCAAAGGTTGATTTAGTTTGTGGCTCAGAATGGATAGTAACAAAGGACTGTTTCAAGACATGCCTGCTAAGTGGGGAGTGATTCATATTATCACTCCACTATTCTTTCGTAAATGGTCTAGCAGAATGTGCGATATGTACTGTCAAATCAATGATCAAATGTCAAGCAACAAAAGATTTTAACGTAGCATTGCTGCGGTTTATGCAGCATCAATGGAGAAGGGGCTACCGACCCCAGCATGACTTAAGTTCAGAAGGCAAGTGCGAATGACATTGCCCAGTTGTCTAACTATTCATGTAATCTGAGGGTATTTAGGGTCTCAGACTCCACCTCAACTGAGTCACTTGAAATATGATATACTGACAGATGCATGCATGCATATCTCCTGTCTCCAAAGTTGAAACCTCCTTCTCATGGCCAAAACAAAAATGCCAAGGTAAATAAATGAAAATATGCGCCTGATTTTCTGATTTAGTTGATAGGTGAATGCTCAGACAGTATTGAGTCTGCACCGACAAAGAAGCAACTCAATCTAAATTAGTCACACCTTCCAACACTTAGTTCATAGTCTTAAATGTTAAGCAAGTGCATTCTAGATTTCGCTTGTATTTGCTGCTTGGGATACAGACTTCAGTGAGGAGACCAAACACAGATTGTGTGGTGACTTTGTAGATCACCTCTATTCAGTCTGTAGGTATAATCCTAAACTTCCAGTTATTTTTGATCTTGCTGACACACTGAGTTCTCTATCCTTAGTTTCCTGTAGTGTAGCAGTGAAGCTCAACACAAGATCCAAGAACAGAGATTTGACACTTTACTGCCATCTGAACGTAACATGAGTTCATACCTCGAATTTAGTACATAACTTCTACCCTCATTTGTTTTCTTTTGTCTTTGATTATTTTGCCTTTGCTCTCTTTCTTGGCTTTCAGATGATAGCTGCTCGTTCTATACATGTATTGCCAGATCCATTATATATCTCCAAGATTTCCCATTTTTAATTAACTTAGTGAGAGTTTGTGAGAAGATTTGTGAGAAGAAAATCCCATGCAAGGACTGCACAAAACACTACATAGGACAAACAGGAAGACAGCTAACGATCCGCATCCATGAACACCAACTAGCCACGAAACGACACGACCAGCTATCCTTAGTAACCACACATGCACATGACAAGCAACATGAGTTCGACTGGGACAACACTACTAGTATAGGACAAGCCAAACAGAGAACAGCCAGGGATTTCTTGGAGGTATGGCACTCATCCACAGATTCAATCAATAAGCACATCGACCTGGACCCATATACTGACCATTGCAACGGACAGCTGGAACTGACAACCGGAAGTGGCAGAGACAAACCACTATAAATGCCAGAGGAAACATCACAGAAGCGCTTCACAAGAGGCTCCCAAGCACTGAGGATGTCACCTAGACAGGGGACGAAACATCTGCAACACAAATTCCCAGCTTGGTGAACAGAACCACAACAATAACTTAGTGAGAGTATATGTCCTCATTCATGTCATGGAGCTGCAAGGTTTTGCAACACAAAAAGTGTCAATTGTGGAGGAGAGAGTCATTAACCTGTTTTGTCTTCAATTTTAGCATGTGATTAAAGAATTATGTAACATTTAAGGCAAAAGGTTTATAACCACTGTCCCAAGTCTTATGGGAAGAGTATACTGGAAATCAAGCCCCACAACTTAATGAGTCAGCACAATATATAGAATCATTTCCTCTTTATATTAAACTACAATAGTCACTTGGTCACTAAATTATAAAACAAAACTCAAAAGCTTATGAAGCTAATTATTTAATAATGAGCTAATTAGTAAAGCTTATTAGTATCTTTGTACCCAAAACATCAAATATTTTTGCAACTCCTCCAAAGCCAACAAGTCAACAGTTAGCCATAATCCAATTGCCGGTTAATGCATTCTGCCTTTGTTGCTCTGAATATAATTTGAATTTGAAATTACGCAATTTCTTTAGATTTCGGGTGAGCTGTACTGAAAAAAAAACCAAAAACTCAGCAGAAATAAGACACCTTATATTCTTCCTGCCATTCTCAATGACAGCGCCTCCTCAACATCTGAAATATGTTGCAGGAATAATTGAAGTTGCTTCAGTCCATTAGCTATTGGCACTGAACTCTGCATCCATAGTTTGAGTTCAAAATTTAAATGTGCTTAAAACAATCAGACATCGGATGAGTTCACATTAACTTCACATTTCGAAATAAAACAGTAGCTCTAATCGTGTTATTTTATATCTCCATTTTATGGTTAAATGTTCTAAATTTTGATTGTAATTAGTTTTGAAATTGATAAAATTTTTGCAGCAAGAATCATGCTTCTGTTTGATATGTCACATTTCATGTTTTAATTCAGCTGTGAATTATGTACCACACTTGGGCCATTGCCTAATCAGATTAATTTTGACTGAACTAGTGGTATAACAGTTGCAGGCTGCTGTCATTTAAGGCCACCTTGCAACACAACAGAAGTGATAGTAATTTGTTGTGATTGTGAACGTATTTCATTCAAGTATTGTTTACAAAGCTGAATAGCCATAGGTTTGACTGTCACTTATAGTTAGGTACAATTAGAATATTAATTCTTGCCAAGGTCAAACAATTGCCAACATTTGTTTCTTCTTCAAATACCGATATACCTGTTGAAAGGAATAAAGCTAAGACCATTTTTTGCATTTGCCACAACTAAGCAGATATATTTTTCTTAAAATATTCACTTGGTTTTACTGCTAATTAACTGCTTCCTTATCATTTGCACCATGATAATCCTGTTTCGGAAATAGATACTTATATGTTTCCATATATTTCTGTTACACTTTTAAACTTGTCTGGTGATATTAAAATTATTTTCAAATGATTAATCAAATTTAATGGTTGACTAAAAATTGATCTCAATTCTGCCATGAATAAGACATAATATTCCAACTGATAACCTCTCTGATGCTCCTTACAAGGAAAACGAGTTTAGTTGCCAGTTATTGGTTCAATTAAAAACAGATTATCTCTGTTGTCATACAACTTTGACTGCTTTAAAATGAATTAATTCTCTTCATGAGTTTCTGAAAACTTACTTTTATTTGTGGATTAACAATGCTTGTTCATTTAATCAGGCATTGGACCAGCATAGTCACTCATTCCAAAACTAGTTGACCCTACTTCAATCACTAACTGATGCTAATTCTCAATTATAAAATCAAATTAAAATATCATTGGCATGTAGGATATCAATGTATACTGTTTATCATATTCACAGGATTTTATTTTGTTTTTTAACCCTTCCCTATCTCCAGGAATGTCTGTCCCTCTTCTCAGACCATGGTACTGATCTAGCCAGGGATATTCCCCAAACTCTGATGTTGCCTGATGTGAAAAGTGCCTCCAACTTTAAATAAGTTCTTTAATGTATGTGGTTATGAAGCACAGTTAAACAGATTTCTGTCTTTGGAAACACAGACAAAAATAATGGAAATACAGTTGAAAATTACACACCCTTTCTTTCTTGTACCTGGTGTTGCGGGTCTAATTCTGTGGTCTCAGTGCTATACTTTATGCATGTTTGCTGATTGTATTCTACCCCAACAAGTTCACAAGATCATTTAGATGATCAAACATTCATTCTGACCCAAGTGCAGGGAGCATTCTAATGGAGAGGTTGGGATAGATATTGCACACGTTTATAGAGTTATAGTCATAGACTTATACAGCAGGGAAACAACCCTTCGATCCAATTCATCCATGCTAACCAGATATCCTAAATGAACATAATCCCTTTTTCCAGCATTTGGCTCATATCCCTCTAAACCCTTCCTATTCATATACTCAGCCAGATGCCTTTTCAATGTGGTAATTATACTAGCTTCACCACTTTCTCTGGCAGCTCATTCGATATAAGTACCACCCTCTGCATGAAAAAGTTGCCCCTGAGATCCCTTTTAAATCTTTCCCCTCTCACCTTTGGACTCCCCTAGCCCAGGGAAAAGACCTTGGCTATTTACTGTATCCATGCCCTTCATGATTTTATAAACTTCTGTAAGGCTACCCCTCAGCCTCCGACACTCCAGGAAAATAGCCCCTGTCTATTTAGCCTCTCCCTAAAGCTCAAACCCTCCAACCCTGGCAGCATCCTTGTAGATCTTTTCTGAACCCTTAAAGAGGCCTTAAGGGATTTAAGAGGGCCTTCTATTTAAAGAGGCCCCTTGAAGTTGATTGGCCTAGAGAGGCAAACTTTACCACCTTTATGAGGGCTAAACATTACTTCTAAATAGCTGACTACCTGTGGTTTGCAGTGGTGAGGGTGAGGGTGCAGATACCAACACCTACCAAAAGAGGGAGTTTGACCCCACCCCACAGCTCACCAATAGGATAAACAACACACTGAGGAACCTACAAAAAAACAGACATAACCAGGTTTGACCTACAGAGAATGAAACCTGAAAGCAACACCACCCCCAGATTCTATGGACTACCTAAAGTACACAAACCAGACATCCCACTCAGACACATCGTATCGCTATCAGGGACACCATCACACAAACTGGCTAAAGAACTACAACAGAAATTGAAACACCTGATCAGCGGATCCAGACACTCTATACAGTCAACACATGAATTCTTGGACATCATCAGAAATATACATGGAGACAAGGAAGAAACTATGGTCTCATTCGATGTAATGGCACTGTTCACCTCTATCGACAAAACCCTAGCCAGAGAAACAATAGCCAACCTGCTGGACATACAGAACAGACAACAAAACGGGGAACCTGTCAGCAAAGACTGCACACTCAAACTACTGGACCTGTGCCTCACAACACACTTCACATTCAACAACCAAATATATGAACAAATCAATGGCACACCCATGGGCTCACCCATCTCTGGACTCATAGCAGAAGCTGTAATGCAAAGATTAGAACAAACAGTCTTACTGCAAATTCAGCCCAAACTCTGGGTCAGATATGTAGATGACACCTTTGTAATCATTAAAAACACAGAAATACAAAACACACACCGGATCATCAATGCCACACTCACAGGAATCAGATTCACTGGAGAGGAAGAAAAGGACAATCAACTCCCATTCCTAGGCGTGATGGTACAGAGAACACCGAACAGAGAATTCACCAAAGGTATACAGGAAAGCTACACACACAGACCAAGTCCTGAACTATGAAAGCAACCACCCCAACACACACAAAAGAAGTTGCATCAAGACACTGTTCAAAAGAGCCACAACACACTGCAGCACACCAGAACTGCAAAAAATGTATTTGTCAAAAACGGATACCCCCACAATTTCATCAACAGATACCTAAGGGAAAGACAACGGAATGAGGACATGCCACAACCCAAAGGACTAGCCACGTTACCATACATCAAGAGCATATCTGAACTGACAGCCAGACTACTATGACCACTAGGACTCATAACAGTGCACAAACCAACAGCCATTCTCAGACAACAACTCACCAGAACAAAGGACCCCATACCCAGCATGAGCAAAACCAACGTAGTGTACAAAATCCCATGCAAGGACTGCACTACATAGGACAAACAGGAGACACAATTACAATGCTCAAAAAATATTTGAATAGATACAATAATAAGAAAAGATGGAGGGATATGGGCCAGGAGCAAGCAGATGAGACTAGTTTAGTTTGGGCTTATGTTTGAGATGGACTGGTTGGACCGAAGGGTCTGTTTCCATACTGTAGCCATACAAGTAACCATGGCTATGCGACTTACCAACAAAACTACTCCAACCAAACTAATCTCCAAAGTCTGAGACCTAGGTTTCTGCTCTGCCCTCTGCAATTGGAACCTTGACTTCCTGACCCACAGATCCACAATCAGTGAGATTAGGTGACAACACCTCCTCCACAGTAATCCTCAATACCAGCTCCCCACAAGCTTGCATACTGTATGACTCTATGACTCTATAACACTACACAGTATCTGAAGGACAGGGAAACCACAATAGAAAAAATACAATATACTTTAGCGAACTTGAGGAAAGTAAATTTACCGAGCAAACCTATACTAACCAAGCAGACAACTCCAAGATATAAAATGTTTTTCATTATTCTATTCTGCATTTTTTGTTATATGCCAAGCCCTTCCACAGCTAAGATTATTTTAAAATATAGTCAAGATAGCAATATTTAAAACTGAAAGCATACCACTGTGTTAAGTGGTTAATTAGCCACAGTCCACAATTAGAAAGATACAACTGGTTGTATAGCTTGAGGAATGTCATGCATGGAATAGATTCCAAATCTAACTAAGCCAGAACAGGAATTCAACCCATTCTCCCGGTGTTATTCTGAACCATACACAAGCTATCTGAGCTAATTGGCCCCAGTTAAACATACACCAGTGTTTTCTTTTACCTATCAAATTGCTTTAGACAAAACAAAATCACTTACTAATGCCTAAGGAGGACTTTAGGTTGAAAAATAATGTCGCTAGTGCCTTATTGTGATTTTGGAATTACAGTGCTGTAGTACCATTGAACACGAAAGATGACAGTTCTAACATTCCATTCAAAGGCATCAGCTAATGCTTGAACAAGCAGTACTTAATTGATACTGTTTGCCAGGAATTTATCAGTTATACTCATTGAAGGTAATGCTTCCTGTGCAATGTGTTGCAATTGAGCATGAATGTGCTGTTTCTGTGGATATGAGAAAAGTATGCAACTGGTTTTCAGTTATTCAGATGAAACTAAGAAACTTCTCTTACCATTGACAAGTAACCATGGCTATGCAACTTACCAACAAAACTAATCCAACCAAATTAATCTCCAAAGTCTGAGACCTAGGTTTCTGCTCTGCCCTCTGCAATTGGAACCTTGACTTCCTGACCCACAGACCTGCAATCAGTGAGAATAGGTGACAACACCTCCTCCACAGTAATCCTCAATACCAGCTCCCCACAAGGTTGCATACTCAGCCTGTTTCTATACTTCCCATAAACTCATGACTGTGTGGCCAAATTTCATCCTAACTCCATCTACAGCTTCACTGACGATGCACTGTTGTAGGCCAAATCTCAGACAATGATGAGACAGAATACACAAAAGAGGTAGCATGCTTGGAGGCGTGGTGTAAAGATAACAACTTCTCCCTCAAAGTCAGCAAAACAAAACAGCTGGTCACTGACTTCAGGAAATAAGGCAGAGGGCACATCCCTGTCTTCATCAATTGTGCTGAGATAGAGATGGTCGATAACATCAAGTACCTGGGAGTGATACTCACCAACAATCTGTCCTGGTCCACCTACAGGTTAAGAAAGTACAACAGCGCCTCTACTTCCTCAGAAGGCTAAGGAAATTCAGCAAGTCCAGAAAAAATCTTACCAATTTTAATAAGTGTATCATAGAAAGTAAGCTATCTGGATCCATCATTGCTTGGTATGGGAACTGCTCTGCCCAGGATCATAATTAACTACAGAGAGTTGTAAACACAGCCCAGTCCATCACGCAAGCCAACCTTTCAACCATTGACTCCATCTATACTTCTCGCTGCCTCAGGAAGGCAGATAACATAATCAAAAATATCTCCCAACTCGGTTATAATCTCTTCCAAACTCTTCTGTTGGGCAGAAGATACAAAAGCTTAAACACACATATCAACAGATTCAAGAACAGCTTCTTCTCTGCTGTAATTAGACTTCTGAATGGACCTTTCAAATTTTAACATTGATCTTGCTCTTATTACAATTGTACATTGTATTCCTCACTCTGTTCTGTTACTCTTATGTACTTTGTATGATATGATTAGCACTTAGATCGGAGACCACCTGGGAATATCAGATGAAGTAGACTTGGGCTTTAGTGGTGCAGTGGTATTGTCTCTACCTCTGGGCCAGAAGATCCATGTTTAAATCCCATCTGCTCCAAAGGTATGTCATTTAAAAGTATTTAAAAATACCTATAGCATCACAGAGATATTATCACTGGGCTGTTAATCAAGAGACCCAGGTAATGTTCTGGTGACTCAGATTTGAATCCTGCCATTGGCAGGTCATGGAATTTGAGTTCAGTAAAAATCTGGAATTAAAAGACTAATGATTAGATGATGAATCCATTGTCAATTATTAGGGAATAACCCATCTGGTTCGCTAAGAAAGGAAACTGCCATCCTTACCTGGTCTGGCCAACATGTTACTCCAGACCTGCAACAATCTGACTGGGCAACAGGGGATGGACAATAAATGCTGGCCAGTGATGCCATCATCCTATGAATGAATGAAAAAAAATGTTCATTGGTCCCATTTCAAATATACAAAAAAAGGTTAACCTGGACTGAATCAGACAGTAGTAATTTTGGAATAAATTCTCTTCCATCCAATCTCTATCAAAACTGTAAATTATTATCCAGAATAATTTTGGTTTTGCACAAACTAAGGAATGTTTTCTATTGGTTTCATTTTTCAAAATTGAAGTCACTTAGTCAATTTCATTTGTCATGTGAAATAAAAAAAATGAATTTATAGTTTGCAGATCCTGCATTATTATATAACGTATAGCCCCAACTACTCATCCCAGTGGATAGTTGTTTATATTTAACCATGTTTACCCAGGGTTGAGAATGTAAGAACATAAAAGATTTGAGCAGGAGTAGGCCATATAAGTTTATGGCTAGTCTTTTTGTGGACTCAGCTCCACCAATCTGCCCTCTCACCGTAACCCTTAATTCCTTTACTATTCAAAAATCTATCTTTACCTGAAAAACATTCAATGAGATAGCCTCAACTGCTTCACTGGGCAGGGAATTCCAGAGATTCACAACCCCTTGGGTGAATTCGTTTCTCCTCAACTCAGTCCTAAATCAGTTCTCCCGTATTTTTAGGCTCTGTCCTCTAGGTTTACTTTCACCCGCCAGTGGAAACAATCTCCTTGCTTCTATCTTATCTATTCCCTTCATAATTTTATATGTTTCTATAAAATTCCCTCTCATTCTTCTAAATGCAAATGAGTATACTCCTAGTCTACTCAATCTCTTCTCATAGGTCAATCCTCTCAACTCCAGAATCAACCTAAAGAACCTCCTCTGCATCCCTCCCAGTCCGAGTACATCCTTTCTCAAGTAAGGAGACCAAAACTGTACATTGTACTCCAAGTGTGGCATCAACAGCACCTTATACAGCTGCAGCATATTCTCCCTGCTTTCAAAATCCATCCCTCTAGCAATTAAAGACAATATTCCATTTGCTTTCTTAATTACCTGCTGCACTTGCAAATCAACTTTTTGTGATTCATGCACAAGGACACCCAGGTCCCTCTGCATGGTGGCATGCTGCAATTTCTCACCATTTAAATAATTATCCATTTTGCTGTTATTCCTTCACATTGGATTGTCTCACATTTACCAACATTGCACTCCATTTGTCAGGCCCTTGCCCATTCACTTAATCTATCTACACCCTTCTGCAGACTTTCAGCGTCCTCTGCACACTTTGCACTACCACTCATCTTAGTGTCATCTGCGAATTTTGACACACTAAACTTGGTCCCCAACTCCAAATCATCCATGTAAATTGTAAACAATTACGGTCCCAACGCTGGTTCTTGAGGCACACACCTAGCCACTGATCGCCAATGAGAAAAACACATATTTATCCCCACTCTTTGTTTTCTGTCAGTGAACAAATTCTC
The DNA here is from genome assembly GCF_047496795.1 of Chiloscyllium punctatum. Classification (NCBI taxonomy): domain Eukaryota; kingdom Metazoa; phylum Chordata; class Chondrichthyes; order Orectolobiformes; family Hemiscylliidae; genus Chiloscyllium; species Chiloscyllium punctatum. The sequence goes on along the minus strand of NC_092770.1, from coordinate 23,644,654 downwards.
CATCTTTGCTGATGCAGTACAATAATTCCATACACCTTTATCTTATGCAATAGTCTGTGCGACACCATTTCAAATGCTTTCTGGAAATCCAGATATACCACATCTACCAATTCGCCATTGTCCACCTTTCATATTATCCTCAAAGAATTCCAGTAAATTAGTTAAATATGATCTGCTGCGTAAGCCTGTTGGAAAAATTTCTATATAGGTATCTTGCTATAGAGTCAAACATTTTCCCCACTACAGAAGAAAAGTTAACAGGCCTATAGATACCTGGCTTTTGCCTGCCTCCTTTTTTTAGACCGCGGCATCACATTTGCTGTTTTCCAATCTGGAACCTCCAGAGAGTCTAGCAAACTTTAGTAAATCACCACGAGTGCATTTGCTATTACCCCCGCTATCTCTTTTAGTACTCTGGGATGCATTCCATCAGGGCCAAGAGGCTTGACTGCCTTTAGCCCCATTAGCTTGCCCAACATTACCTCTTTAGTAATAATGATCATTTCTAGTTCCTCACCTGCCATAGCCTCCTTATCAACAATTATTGGCATGTTATTTGAGTCTTCCACTGTGAAGACTGACACAAAATACCTGTTCAATGCCTTGGTCATTTCCTCATTTCACACTATTAAATCTTCCTTCTTGTCCTCTAAAGGACCAATATTTACCTTAGCCAGTCTTCATTTTGTATATTTGTAGAAATGTTTGCTATCTGTTTTTATATTCTGAGCTAATTTACTCTCATAATATATTTTTATAGCTTTCTCGTGGCTTTCTGTTGACCTTTAAATATTTCCCAGTTCTCTAGTTTCTCACTAATCTTAAACATTCATGTGGAGTATATGGATTTCAGTAAAGCAATTAGATTAGATTAGATTCCCTACTATGTGGAAACAAGCCCTTCGGCCCAACCAGTTACTCCGATGAGTAACCCACCCAGACCCATTTCCCTCTCGCTAAAGCACCTAACACTATGGACAATTTACCTTGGCCAATTCACCTGACCTGCACATCTTTGGACTGTGGGAGGAAATCGAAGCACCCAGAGGAAACCCACACAGACACTGGGAGAATGTGAAAACTCCACACAGACAGTCGCCCAAGGCTGGGATTGAACCCGGGACCCTGGTGCTGTGAGGCAGCAGTACTAACCACTGAGCCACTGTGTTGCCCCATGGTTCCCCACAGTAGGCTCCTGCAGAAAATACGGAGGCATTGAGGGTGATTTAGCAGTTTGGATCAGAAATTGGCTAGCTGTAAGAAGACAGAGGGTGGTGGTTGATGGGAAATGTTCATCCTGGAGTTCAGTTACTAGTGGTGTACTGCAAGGATCTGTTTTGGGGCCACTGCTGTTTGTCATTTTTGTAAATGACCTGGATGAGGATGTAGAAGGATGGATTAGTAAATTTGCAGATGACACTAAAGTCGGTGGAGTTGAGGACAGTGCAGAAGGATGTTGCAGGTTACAGCGGGACGTAGAAAAGCTGCAGAGTTGGGCTGAGAAGTAATAAATGGAGTTTATTGCAGAAAAGTGTGAGGTTATTCACTAATGTTCTATGTTCTATATAGCTTTCAATTTGATAGCCTCCTTTATTCCTTAGTATCCATGGCTGATTATCCCTTTTTTAACAGTCCTTCCTTTTCACCGGGATATACTTTTGCTGAGCACTATAAAAGAAATCACTTTGAAATTCCTCCACTGTTCTGCAATTGTCCCACCATATGGACTTTGCTCACAGTCTACCTTAGCCAACTCTTCCCTCATCCCATTGTAGTATCCTTTGTTTAAGCACAAACACTGGTTTTGGATTTTACCTTCTCATCTTCCATCTGTTTTTAAAATCCCTAAATGTAAGATCATGAGTTATTCTTGTCTGTTTATACAGGACCAGATCTAGAATAAGTTGCTCCCTTATAGGTTCCACAACATACTGTTCGATGAAACTGTCGAACGTGCATTCTCAATGTTGTCTTGATTAATAAATATGTTGATTAAAATGCCCTATGATAATTGCTGTACCATTTTTTAAATTCATCACTATGGGGCCTTGTTCCTTTGTCTGTTAGGACTATGTTCCTTCAAGTATATGCCCCTCGAATTCTCAACTATCTTATCATTCCCACCACTGTTCCATACACTGATGTTGGTCCTTCTGGTTTATTTAATAAGTTTTCTCATATTAGTGTGAAACCTAGTCACAGACTGAATCTGTCCTCCAAGTCACTGGAGAATCATCTGTTGTTCATCATCCATCTCCACTAACCACAATGTTCTTTTACATAATCTTATAGACTCATTTTTAAAAGAAATACAAGTTCATGTTATCACAAAAGATTCTGGAAGGATGGTAGAGTGGAAGTGTGGTAACTATTTAGAGGTAAGTTGGGGTAAGGGTTACCATTAGTGTCCCTGCTGACTTCACCTGCCGGAAGTACACCCAACTCCAGCTCCTCACAGACCGCATTAGAAAACTGGAGCTGGAGTTGGATGAACTTCAGATCATTCGGGAAGCTGAGGGGATGATAGAGAGGAGTTATAGTGAGATAGTCATACCTAAATTACAGGATAAAGGTAGCTGGGTGACTGGAAGGAAAAGAGAAAGGAATAGGCAGTCAGTGCAGGATCCTTTGTGTCCATTCCCCTCAATAATAAGTATACTGTTGAGGTGGGGGGGTGGGGGTGGTGGGAGGTATGTGTGATGGTGGTGGTGAAGAACTACCAGGGGAAAGCCAAAGTGGCCAGATCTCTGGCACTGAGCTTGGCTCTGTGGCTCAGAAGGTAAGGGGGAGAATAGGAGAGGGATAGAAAAATGGAGGAACAGACAAGAAATTCTGCGGTCATGAATGAGACTTCCAGATGGTATGTTGCCTCCCAGGTGCCAGGGTCAGGGATGTCTTGGATCAAGTCTACAGGATTCTTAAAGGGGAGGGTGAGCAGCCAGAAGTCGCACACATTGATACCAATGACATTGCTAGGAACAGGGATGAGAACCTGAAAAGTGAATACAGGGAGTTAGATTGGAAGCTAAAAGGCATGATGAGCTGTGTGGTAATCTCAGGACTGCTACAGTGCCACAGGCTAGTAAGGCTGGGAACAGAGAGCGAATGCAACTGAACATGCAGCTGCAGAGCTGGTGTCGGAGGGAAAGCTTCAGTTATGTGGATCATTAGGATACCTTCTGGGGAAGGTGGGAGCTGTACAAGGAGGACAGGTTGCTCCTGAACTGGAGGGGTACCAGTATCCTGGATGGGAGATTTACTTGAGCTCTTCAGGGGGATGGAAACTGGAATTACAGATCAGAGGATGGGGTAGCTGGTGAACAGGCAGATACAGTTGCACAGAGTCTGAAGAAGGATAGACAGTTGATAGGGCAAAGTTGCAATCAGTGTAATGGGTTGGAGTGTGTTTATTTTAACACAAAACGTGTCAGGAATAATGTTGATGAACTTAGAGCATGGATCAGTACTTGGAACTACAATGTTGTGGCCATTAAGGAGACTTGGGTATCACAGGGGCAGGAATGGTTGTTGGATGTTCCAGGGTTTAGATGTTTGAAAAGGAATAGGGAGGGAGTGGAATTGCTAAACAGGGATAGTATAACAGCTGCAGAAAGGGAGGTCGATGAGAAGGGTTTGTCTACTGTTCATTATGGGTGAAAGTCAGAAACAGAAAGAACTTTTGTTGGGAGTTTTCTATAGCCCCCCACTAATAACAACAGAGAGCAGATTGGGAGACAGACTTTGGAAAGTTGCAGAAGTAAGTCTTGTTGTCATGGGTGACTTCAACTTTCCTAATATTGATTAGAACCTCCTTAGTGCAAATAATTTGTATGGAGCAGATTTTGTCAGGTATGTCCAGGAAGGATTCCTGGTAGGTAGACCATCTAGAGAGAAGGCCATATTGGATTTGGCGTTTGGCAATGAACCAGGTCAGGTGTCAGATCTCTCAGTGGGAAAGCATTTTGGTGACAGTGATCACAACTCCCTGATCTTTACTATAGTCATGGAGAGGGATAGGAGCAGATGGTATAGGAAAGTATTTAATTGTGGGAGGGGGAATTACAATGATATTAGACAGGAACTGTGCAGCATAAATTGGGAGAAGATATTCTCAGGGAAATGCATGATGGAAATGTGGAAGTTGTTTGGGGAGCACTTGCTGCGAGTGCTTGTTAGGTTTGCCCTACTGAGGCAAGGAAGGGATGGTAGGGTGAAAAAACCTTGGATAACAAGAGATGTGAAACATCTAGCCAAGAGAAAGAAGCAAGTTTACTTAAAGTTGAGGAAGCAAGGATCAGACAGGGTTTTAGAGGTATACAAGGTAGGCAGGAAGGAACTGAAGAATGGACTTAGGAGAGCTAGAAGGGGAGCATGAAAGAGCCTTGGTGGGTAGGATTAAGGAAAACCCAAGGCATGCTACACTTATGTGAAGAACAAGAGCATGGCCAGCATGAGGGTTGGGCTGATCAGGGATAGTGGAGTGAACTTGCTTGGCATTGGAGGAGGTCCTTAATAAATACTTTGCTTTTGTGCTCACTAGTGAGAGGGACCTTGTCATTTGTAAGATGGCATGAAACAGGCTGATACACTCGAACAGGTTGATATTAAGAAGGAGGATGTGCTGGAAATTTTGAAAAACATGATGATAGATAAGTCACTTGGACCAGACAGGATATACCCAAGGTTACTTTGGGAAGCAAGGAAAGAGATTGCTGCACCTTTAGTGATGATCCTTACATTCTCACGGTCCACTGGAGTAGTACCAGATGATTGGAGGGTGGCAAATGTTATTCCCTTTTTCAAGAAAGGGAATAGGGATAACCCTGGGAATTACAGACCAGTCGGTTGTATGTTGCTGATGGGCAAATTATTGGAGAGGACTCTGAGAGACAGGATTTTTCATTATGTAAAAACATAGCTTGATTAGAAATAGTCAACATGGCTTCATGAGGGGCAGATTATGCCTCACAAACCTTATTGAATTCTTTTAGGATGTGAAAAAACACGTTGATGAAGGTAGAGCAGTGAATGTATTATATATAGATTTTAGCAAGGCATTTGGTCAGCTCATTCAGAAAATAAGGAGGTGTGCGATACAGGAAAATTTGCCTGTCTGGTGTTACAAAGCTAGCCCCTTTTTTTCTAAAGGCTGTTCCTTGGTTCAAGGAGACTCTGTCCTTGATTTTTTTCAGAGGGGCAATAATCCGGGCCAGATTCCGATCAGTTTGGTTTGGGACAGAGATAAAAAGGATTTTGAGAGGCCTTTTGTTTATATGCAAACAGATGAGACTTCAAGTCAAAGTGAGTCAAGGTTAGAGTGATGCTGGAAAAGCACAGCAGGTCAGGCAACATCCAAGGATCAGCAAGATTGACATTTCGGGCAAAAGGCCCTTCATCAGGAATCAGGCCAAAGTGGTCATGCTTTAGAAGTGATCTGTATAAAGAGAGGCGAGTGGTTAGCTCTTTAGCTGAACAAAGCAGTTTTTAGTTCAGTCTGAACTGGGAAGTTCAACAAGGGGCTGTGTGGAAACTCTCTCTCTTTATGCCCTTCAACTTCAAACTGTAAGCATGTGTTTCATTTATACTCTTTTTTAAAGGGAGTTTGTGTATATTTGGAACAGTATAATTATATCTAATTAGATAGGCTGAATTCTGTAGAGGTTCTTTATTTTGTTCTTGTGTTTCATTTTGTAATTTTGTGAATACATTTTTTGCCTGCTTTAAAATCTAGTAGTCAACCTAACTATCTTACTCTTCACTGTACACTTACTTAAACAAATTGCAGTGTTAGATGTAGGGCTGCCTGCTGCCTGCTTAAGAATGTTTTGAGTGGTCTGGCCTAGTCCAAAACACTGAATACAGAATTGGCTAGCCCATAGAAGTTCCCTCCTTCCTGTCTACCTTGTATCCTTCTAAAACCCTGGAGCTTGGTGACCAATGATGTTCCACAGGGATCTGTGTTGGGACCTCTGCTCTTTTGTGATTTTTATAAATGACTTGGATGAGGAAGTGAAAGGGCAGTTTAGTAAGTTTGCCGATGACACGAAGTTTGGTGGAGTTGTGGAGGGCTGTTGTAGATTGTAACGGGACAGTGACAGGATGCAGAGCTGGGCTGTGATGTGGCAGATGGAGTTCAACCTGGAAAAGTGTGAAGTGATTCATTTTGAAAGGTCAAATTTAAATGCAGAATACAGGGCTACACATATGACCCTTGACAGTGTGAAGGAACAATGGGATTCTGGGGTCCACATCTATGGATCCCTCAAAGTTGCCACCCAAGTTGATAGGGTTGTTATGAAGGCATATGGTGTGTTGGCTTTCATGAGCAGGGGGATTAAGTTTAAGAGCCACAAGGTTATGCTGCAGGTCTCTAAAGCCCTAGTTAGACAACGCTTGGATTATTGTGATCAGTTGGGATCGCCTCATTATAGGAAGAATGTGGAAACTTTAGAAAGGGTGCAGAGGAGATTTACCAGGATGCTGTCTGCACCGGAGGGCATGTTTTATAAGGAAAGGTTGAGGGAGCTAGGACTTTTCTCAGTGGAACGAAGAAGGATGAGTGGTGACTTAATAGATGTATACAAGATGAAAAGAGATATAGATAGATTGGCTAGCCAGAGACTTTTTCCCAGGGTGGAAATGACAATCACAGGAGGGCAAAATTTTAAAGTGGTTAGAGGAAGGTTTAGGAGATGTCAGTGGTAGGTTCTTTACACAGAGAGTGGTGGGTACATAGAATGCACTGCCAACAGTGGTAGTAGAGTCAGATACATTAGGGACATTTACGTGACTCTTGGATAGGCATGTGGATGCTAATAAAATGTGGGGCATGTAGGTTAGATTGATCTTCGAGTAGGATAAGAGGTCTGCACAACATCAAGGGCTAAAGGGCCTATACTATGCTGTACTGTTCTATTCTATGTTAATCAAATTGGACCAAATGGACAAATACCTGGTATTTGTAGAACAGGTCAGAAGTTGGATATTCTGTAACTCAGGGGTTCACGTATGATTTACCAAAGGCTTTTCAAAAAGGCAAATTGAATAATGATCTTTATTGTGAAATGGAGCCAGTATAAACTTAAAGACATCTTAATACAATTGCACAGGGAATTAGTGAAACCACACTTAGTATACCGTGTACCATTTTGCTTACTCTTGAGGGATATACTTGCACTGGAAGTTCAGAGTAGGATCACTATGCTGATTCCAAGGACAAATGGAGTTATCTTATGAAGAAAAGTCAGAGAGATTGAACCTATAGAGTTTAGAAGAATGAGAGGTGGCCTTATTGAAACATGTAATATTTTGAGTGGGTTTAACACAGCAGATGTTCAATGTTTCTCTTCATGAGAGAATCGAAACTAAGGGTCGAAACAGCTTAAAAATAAGGGGACTTTCAGTTAACATTGAAATGAGGAAACATTTTTCTCTGAGGACCACTAATGTTTGGAATTATCTTCCCCAAGGAGCAGTGAAAGCTAGGTCATTGAATAGATTCATGGTTGAGTTACATATACTTGATGTACAGTAATTTCATCTGTTAAAGTGATAGTCACATTCCTGTGTGACCCGTGGTACAGTATATAAGGATCGCGCAATACAAAAACACTTCAAGTGATGGCAATGTAATCATAGCCAAACCGTTTAAAAAGTTCACACTTTAGAAACAGCATCCCCTATTCATCAGTCACCTTACAGTAATTCGCATTGACAAAATGTGCATTATAGCAGAATTACCTGTACAGGTCAAGGGTTATGGGGATGGATAGGAAAGTGGATTCAAAAGCACAAAAACTATGATCAACAATACTATCCACATTGTAGGTCACCTTATTTAACGAAGGATGTAAATGCAATGGAAACAGTTCAGAGAAAGCTTAGCAAATACCTGGAAAGGGTGGATTGTTTTATGAGGAAAGGCTAGACTTGTATCAGTCAGAATTTAGAATAGTAGGAATTAATTTGATTGCAACATAAAATCTTGAGGGGTCTTGACACAATAAGTGTGAAGAGGATGTTTCCTCTTGTGGGAGATTCTAGAACTAGAGGTCATCTATTTAAAAACAGACATGAGGCAGAAATGTTTCAGAGTGGTGGATTCAACGTCCATGGATATTTTAAAGGCAAAGGTAGATAGAGTCATGTGCAGCAAGTAGTTGAATTGTTATTAGGTGAGAGATATGGGTTCCAGCCATGATCTTATTGAATGGGACAGTAAGCTCAAGGATGCTGAATGGCTTTCACTTGCTCCTAGTTTATATGTTCATATGATCTTCCTAAATTATATTGTAATACTATGCTCTTCTGAACCGGGAAACAAGTTTTGCTTAGAAGCAAAATTAGACACAGAACACCAACCATTTTAATCCAACAGGTACATTTTGTTCCAGAAGAATGCATGATGCCAGATCCCATCAACACAACAGGTATTCAGAATTCTCTCAATCCTGAACCCAAATGGGAAAATTACATGGACCAAGAGTCAGTTAAGGTCAATAAAACCATGCCAGCAACGTCCACACTTACGCAGAGATTGAAGTGACATATTCTATTCCACCAAGCTTAGGTAGCTATGAAGTGCAGAGACTTATTTTTGTTTAAATGTGTGGATATGGTCCTTATTATCTATCAATGATTATTTTATTCTTACATTTGTGAGCAACGCTGGAAAGGCCACATTTGTTCTCATCTCTAATTTTCCTACAGAGGTTTGCTAGGCTAGACGGCAGTTAAGAATCAACCATGTTGTTGTGGGTCTGGAGTCACGTGCAAGTCAGACTAGGCAACAATATCACCAACAGCTTCATTACTAAGACTTAAAGTCTACATTACAGATTTATTAAGTGAAAATTAAATTCCACCAGCTACCATTGTGGGATTTGAATGAGTGACCCCAGAATGCTTGTGAGATTAATCACCTGCTACAACTGGGTGGTAAAAACAGTCTCACAAACTATTTATAGAGTCAGAAACAGATCCTTCGGTCCAACTCATCCATGCCAACCAGATATCCGAATTCAATCTAGTCCCATTTGCCAGCATTTGGCCCAGAGCCCTCTAAACCCTTCCTATTCATATATCCATCCAGATGCCTTTTAAATATTGTAATTGTACCCACCTCCAGCACTTCCTCTGGCAGCTCATTCCATTCACGCACCATCTTCTGTGTGAAAATGTTGCCCCTTAGGTCCCTTTTAAATCTTTCCCCTCTCGCCCTAAATCTATGCTCTCTAGTTCTGGACTCTCCTACTCCAGGGAAAAGACCTTGTCTAGCTACCCTATCCATGCCTCTCATGACTTTATAAGCCTCTTATAAGGTTACCCCATAGCCTCCAATGCTCCAGGGAAAACAGCCCCAGCCTATTCAGTCTCTTCCTATAGCTCAAACCTCCAACCCTGCCAACATCCTTGTAAATCTTTTCTGAACCCTTTCAAGTCTCACAACATCCTTCCGATAGGATGGCGACCAGAATTGCATAAAGAAACTACCTCTGACATTTGTCCTATATCACCTCTCAATTTAAAGCTATATCCCCTTGTGCTAGCCATTGCCATCCAAGGAAAAAAATTCTCACTGTCCAACCTATCTAACCCTGATTGTCAATTAAGTCGCCTCTCAATCTTCTCTCTAACGAAAACAGCCTCAAGTCCCTCAGCCTTTCCTCATAAGACCTTCCCTCCATACCAGACAACATTCTAGTAATTCTCCTCTGAACCCTCTCCAAAGCTTCCACATCCTTCCTATAAGACCATAAGACATAGGAGTGGAAGTAAGGCCATTCGGCCCATCGAGTCCACTCCGCCATTCAATCATGGCTGATGTGCATTTCAGCTCCACTTACCAGCGTTCTCCCCGTAGCCCTTAATTCCTCTAGACAACAAGAATCTATCAATCTCGGCCTTGAAGACATTTAGCGTCCCGGCTTCCACTGCACTCCGTGGCAATGAATTCCACAGGCCCACCACTCTCTGGCTGAAGAAATGTCTCCGCATTTCTGTTCTGAAATGACCCCCTCTAATTCTAAGGCTGTGTCCACGGGTCCTAGTCTCCTCGTATAACGGAAACAATTTCCTAGCATCCACCTTTTCCAAGCCATGTATTATTTTGTACGTCTCTATTAAGTCTCCCCTTAATCTTCTAAACTCCAACGAATACAATCTCAGTATCCTCAGCCGTTCCTCATATGCTAGACCTGTCATTCCAGGGATCATCCATGTAAATCTCCGCTGGACACGTTCCAGTGCCAGTATGTCCTTCCTAAGGTGTGGGGACCAAAACTGGACACAGTACTCCAAATGGGGCCTAACCAGAGCTTTATAAAGTCTTAGTAGTACATCTCTGCTTTTATATTCCAACCCTCTTGAGATAAGAGACAACATTGCATTCGCTTTCTTAATCACAGACTCAACCTGCATGTTTACCTTTAGAGAATCCTCGACTAGCACTCCCAGATCCCTTTGTGCTTTGGCTTTATTAATTTTCTCACCATTTAGAAAGTAGTCCATGCTTTTATTCTTTTTGCCAAAGTGCAAGACCTCGCACTTGCTCACGTTAAATTCCATCAGCCATTTCCTGGACCACTCTCCCAACCTGTCTAGATTCTTCTGTAGCCTCCCCACTTCCTCAGTACTACCTGCCTGTCCACCTAACTTCGTATCATCGGCAAACTTCGCTAGAATGCTCCCGGTTCCCTCATCCAAATCATTAATATATAATGCGAACAGCTGTGGCCCCAGCACCGAAGCCTGCGGGACACCGCTCGTCACCGGCTGCCATTCTGAAAAAGAACCTTTTATCCCAACTCTCTGTCTTCTGTCAGACAGCCAATCCTCAATCCATCCCAGCAGCTCACCTCGAACACCATGGGCCCTCACCTTGCTCAGCAGCCTCCCGTGTGGCACCTTATCAAAGGCCTTTTGAAAGTCTAGATAGACCACATCCACTGGGTTTCCCTGGTCTAACCTACTTGTTACCTCTTCAAAAAATTCCAACAGGTTTGTCAGGCATGACCTCCCTTTACTAAATCCATGTTGACTTATTCTAATCAGACTCTGCTCTTCCAAGAATTTAGAAACCTCATCCTTAATGATGGATTCTAGAATTTTACCAACAACCGAGGTTAAGCTGATTGGCCTATAATTTTCCATCTTTTGCCTTGATCCTTTCTTGAACAAGGAGGTTACAACAGCCATCTTCCAATCAGACCTTTCCTGACTCCAGTGACTCTTGAAAGATCTCAACCAATGCCTCTGCTATTTCCTCAGCCACCTCTCTCAGAACTCTAGGGTGTATCCCATCGGGGCCAGGAGATTTATCAATTTTAAGACTTTTTAACTTTTCTAGCACTCTCTCTTTCGTAATGGCAACCATACTCAACTCAGCCCCGTGACACCCTTTAATTTTTGGGATATTACTCATGTCTTCCACTGTGAAAACTGACGCAAAGTACTTGTTAAGTTCTCCTGCTATTTCCTTATCTCCCATCACTAGGCTTCCTGCATCAGTTTGAAGTGGCCCAATGTCTACTTTTGCCTGTCGTTTGTTTCTTATGTACTGAAAGAAACTTTTACTATTATTTCTAATATTACTGGCTAGCCTACCTTCATATTTGATCCTCTCATTTCTTATTACACTCTTTGTTATCCTCTGTTTGCTTTTGTATCCTTCCCAATCTTCTGATTTCCCACTGTTCTGAGCCACTTTATAGGATCTCTCTTTTTCTTTAATACATTTCCTGACTTCCTTTGTCAGCCAAGGTTGTCTAATCCCTCCCCGGTTAATCTTTCTTTTCTTGGGAATGAACCTCTGTACAGTGTCCTCAATTATACCTACAAACTCCTGCCATTTTTGCTCTACTGTCTTCCCGGTTAGCCTCTGCTTCCAGTCTATTTTAGTCAGTTCCTCTCTCATGCCCTCATAATTACCTTTATTCAACTGTAACACCATTACATCTGATTTTGCCTTCTCCCTTTCAAACTCCAGACTGAACTCTACCATATTATGGTCGCTACTTCCTAAGGGTTCCCTTACTTTAAGATCTTTTATAGAGTCTGGTTCATTGCAAAGCACTAGGTCCAGAATAGCCTGCTCTCTTGTGGGCTCCATGACAAGCTGTTCCAAAAAGCCATCCTGTAAGCATTCCATGAATTCCCTTTCTTTAGATCCACTAGCAACATTATTTACCCAGTCTACCTGCATATTAAAGTCTCCCATGATCAATGTAATCTTGCCTTTCTGACATGCCTTCTCTATTTCCCGGTACATGTTGCGTCCCTGGTCCTGACCACTGTTAGGAGGTCTGTACACAACTCCAATTATGGTTTTTTTGCCTTTGTGGTTCCTCAATTCCACCCACACAGACTCCACATCATCCGACGCGATGTCATTCAATACCATAGATTTAATTTTGTTCTTAACTAACAAGGCAACCCCACTCCCTCTGCCCACCTCGCTGTCTTTTCGATAAGTTGAAAAACCATGGAGGTTTAACTGCCAGTCCTGACCCCCCTGTAACCAAGTCTCTGTGATGACTACTATATCATAATCATTCACTATTATCTGTGCCATTAGTTCATCGGCTTTGTTATGAATGCTACGAGCATTCAGGTAAAGTGCCTTAATGCTAACTTCCTTATCATTAGAGATGTTGGAAGTCATATGTCCTAAGTTATCCTTGCTTTTTTCTGCATTCTCAGTCTGCCTCAATTTTAAATCCGCCTGGAAACATGCTATCCTGCTGCTTATCTTTCCATTTACCTCCATACTCCCTGTCGCTTTCACTTTCCCTTCCCCCCAACTCAGAAGTTAAAAGTCCTACTGACCACCCTATTTATCCTCTTCGCTAGAACATTGGTACCTGATCGGTTCAGGTGGAGACCGTGACCGATAATGCAGTGACCAAACTGTATGTAATACTCCAAATGTGGCCGCACCAATGTTTTGTACAGCTGCAGCATTATCTCATGGTTCCGAAACTCAATGCCTTTACCGATAAACACTAACACACCGTATGCCTTCTTAACAACCCTATCCACCCGGATGGCAAGGTTCAAGGATCTATGTACTTGGACACCGAGACCTCTCTGCTCATCTACATTACCAAGAATCTTACCATTAGTACAGTAATCTGCATTCCTGTTACTCCTTACAAAGTGAATCACTTCACACTTTTCTGCATTAAATTCCATTTGCCACTTCTCAGCCCAGTTCTGCAGCTTATCAATGTCTCCATACCATCCTTTGTCACTATCCACAACTCTACTGACCTTAGTGTCACCTGTGCATTTACTAACCCATCCTTCTAAGCCCTCATCCAGGTCATTTATATAAATGACAAACAACAATGGACCCAAAACAGATCCTTGCAGTACTCCACTAGTAACTGAACCCCATGATGAATATTTCCCATCAACCACCATCCTCTGACTTCTTTCAGCAAGCCAATTTCTTAATCAAACTGATAAATCACCCTCAATCCCATGCCTCCGTATTTTGTGCAACAGCCTACTGTGGGGAACCTTATGAAACGCCATACTGAAATCCAGATACACCACATCAACTGCTTTTCCCTTATCCACCCCATTTGGTCACCTTCTCAAAGAACTCAATAAGGTTTGTGAGGCACAACCTACTCTTCCCAAAATTGTGTTGACTATCCCTAATCAACTTATTCATCTCTAGATGATTATAAATCCTATCTCTTATAACCCTGTCCAACACTTTACCCACAACTGATGTAACGCTCACAGGTCTATAATTTCCAGGGTTTTCTCTATTCCCCTTCTTGACCAAGGGAACAATTTTTGCTATCCTGCAGTCTTCTGGCACTATTCCTGTAGACAATGACAACATAAAGATCAAAGTCAAAGGCTCGGCAATCTCCTCCCTGGCTTCCCAGCGGATCCTAGGATAAATCTCATCCAGCCATGGGGATTTATCTGTCTTTACACTTTCCAGAATTGCTAACACCTCCTCCTTATGCACCTTAATACCATCTTGTAAAGTAGCCTGTATCTCAGTATTCTCCTCGACCACATTTTTTTTTAAGTGCGAATACTGACGAAAAGTATTCATTTAACAGTTCCCCTATCTTCACGCACAACTTCCCATTACTGTGCGTGACTGGTCCCCAGTCTTACTCTAGTCATTCTTTTATTCCAGATATAGCTATAGAAAGCCTGAGGGTTTTCCTTGATCTTATTCTCCACTGACTTCTCATGTCCCCTCCTGGTTCTTCTTGGCTCTCTAGGTCTTTTCTGGCTAACTGAGCCATCACATCTCATTCTAACATAAGCCTTCTTCATCCTCTTGACAAGCTAACCAATTTACTTTGAGGAACCTTGTTGAATGCCTTACTGAAGTCCATATAGATCACATCCACCACTCGTCTCATCAAACCTCTTCGTCACTTCTTCAAAAAACTGAATCAAGTTAGTGAGACATGGTTTCCCACACATAAAGTCATATTGACTATCCCTGATCAATTCTTGCCTTTCCAAACACTCCATTTCCTGCACCTCCGCCCTCTAACCACACCCCTCTAACCACAACAATGATAGAACCCCCTGGTCCTCACCTTCCACCCATGGAATCTCTGGATACAGTGCAATATCCTCTGCCATTTCTGCCACCTACACTCAGATCCCACTACCAAAAATATATTCCCCTCTTCATCCCTATCTGTATTCTGCAGAGGCCATTCTTTCCACGACTCCCTCATTAGGTCCATGCACCCCACCCTTTATACCTAGCACCTTCCCCTGCCATCACACGTGGTGCAAAACCTGCACATACATCTCCCCCACCTCACCTCTGTCCAAGGCCCCAAAGTGGAGATTTTCCTGCACATCTATCCACCTCATCTGCATCTGTTCCTCTTGATGTGGTCTCCTCTACATTGGCGGGAAAGGACACTAACCCGTGGAGCAGTTGAGGGAACATCCACACACACCAAACAACTCCACCACCCTGTGGCCAACCAGTTCAACTCCCCCTCACATTCCCCGAAGGACATGCAAATCCTAGGTGTCTTCCACTGCCAAATCAAAGTCACCTGCCAACTGGAAGATGAATACCTCATCTTTTGCCTCAGGACCGTATAACCATACAGTATCAACATTGACTTCACCAGTTTCGAAATCCCTCTTCCCCCTACCTCATTCCAGATCCAACCCTCAACTTGGCACTGCCCTCTTGACCCGTCTTACCTGTCCATCTTCCTTCCCACCTTTCTGCTCCACCCTCTCTACCAACCTATCACAATTACTTCCCTACATCTACCAACCTTCCCCCCCCAACCCCACCCATTTTTATCTCTCAGCCCCCTTCCCCATCCACATTCCTTATGAAGAGTTTATGCCTGAAACGTCGACTCTCCTGCTCCTCGGGTGCTGCCTGACCTACTCTGCTTTTCCAGTACGACACTTCTTGATTCTTTCCAAATACACATTAAATCCTATCCCACAGGATTCCCTCCAACAATTTGCCCACCACTGATGTCAAGCTTACTGGTCTTTGTTGGATAGGAAATCAAAGACATATCTAGCAACATTAAATGAATGGTAAGAATGTTTCCAAGTCAGGATGCTACCTGACTTGGAGGTGATGGATTGTTATGTAGCCATTATCTTTCTAGATTGTAAAGGTCAAGGCATTGGGAGATTATAACAAATTATTTCCTCAGAGTGGTGGATTTGTGGAACAGATATTCATGAAAATTAACAATATGTTAATAAATCATCTTATAAAAGACGATAAAGAAGTGTGAGGTGGGTGGTGGAAGATAATTGTCTTTTTGCATTGTACGTCACCTTAAGTCTTTCTTTGAAGAGTAAAGTTATAATTTTATTATGTTTAGCATAGAGGGAATGGGATTGAAAGTTAGAAGGCCAAATACAAATGTAGGTGAGACATATTTTGGAAGATATTCATTTAGGTGCGGCTAGAACCATTGATATGACATGTCAAGGGAAGTGACCAGTCAGATGAATAATGGAGCTTGGAAGGTCAGAGAGATGTACTTAGTATACACTCAATAATAACCTTATTCCAAACAGTGAAAAAATACTGTTGATAATTTCCCAAACCATGCCTGCATGAATATTAATAGTTGGATTATATTCAAAACAAAGTTAATTTAGCCCTTTGACATGGTAATGAGCCAAATTTTGCTGACAGTTTTGACTTTTCTATATGACCTTCAAAAGGTTGAGAGCAAAGACTAAACTTGAAGGTATAAAATGTCACTTGTTCAAAGACTAGCTTTACACAACCAGAACAATTAATATAAGATAATATAGAAATGCATGGCGAAATCTATTAGAAAATTGTCACTTAACCTTTGGATGCCAAATTATGAATACAGTATATCATAGACTCTTAAACAGTTGGAAAATTCCAATCAATCTTGCAGAGACCCTTGAGTGAAAAATGTAGCAAATTAAAATTTGCATGAGTGTGTTAATGGGGTGATGAGCCACATTGATCTACGTGTTGGGGAAAGTGCATTTACTAAATACACCTTGTGTATTTACTATTGCCATGCGAAATTTCAAAAATACCTGTACTAAAGAAATGTTTGCCTAATGCACATGTTAACCTGTTTATTACCAATCATTTCAAAACCGTTTCTGTCATGTTCCTAGTCATCAAATTTGGCATATGAAATGCAGGATGGAAATAAAAGAGGCAATTTACAAAGTAGAAACATTCAGAAAGATTTACAATAAAAATGTCTGTTGCAAGTACAATGTGATTAGAGAGATAACTGAATAAAGTCTTTAAACATTAAGCAAATTTAATTACTGTACAGTGCAATATTACTGTCCTCTTACAAATCACCTTCATGAACAGTCAAATACAACATCACACTAGTTATTTGCATCTTCAATCCAGCCTTCTTATGTACTACTTTTAAGACTCCAAACACAAAGAAAATTTCAGACGTGCCTGAACGTAACATTGCTTTTCAATAAAAATATGTTCCACAGTTCAGTCTTTCAGCAATGAATGAAACATTTAAAAAATCTTTTAATAGTTTTTTTCCTTGGCATCTACAAAATATTTCAGTGAAGCTCATCTCAAACTATAAATACTCCAATGAGATGAATAGCACTGATGTAGAATAAATACTTTTGCCTGTTACTGCTGCTTCTGAGAGAGATTGGCCTGGGGATGGTGTGGTGATTTTGGCAGCATTTTGACACTTGCCAAGCATATACTATCAGTGGTAAAACCAAAAAACAGATAGGTGCAACAAATCTATTCATGTTGAATGCAGTATATGACAAACATGACAAAGAGAAAGACTAAGAAAAGCCTGTAGATAATCTTAGGCAATGTCTAATCAATAGCCAAAGAAAATCACTTTACAAAAATAATCAGCAGATTCACATATCTTGCCTTGCAGTTGCCAGTATGTATAACAGTTGGAGGCTTGTATCATTTTTTAAACAAACTGTGGTAACCAGTTTTAATCTTCAAACAGTGCCATAAAAAAACCAAAACAATACTCACTACATTATGACAGCATAATTCTGTTAGATGATTGCCATATTGATTATATGAAGAACTCTAAAACACAGCATGAAGAGTTTCTCTCTCCTTCACTAGCATTACAGCACTTGCAAAATATACATCAAAATTCCAAAATTTATAAGTTATAACACATTTTTAATATTTAAAGACTCTACAATTTTTGATAAATATCCTTCCTTTTTGATTTATACAGGATATATTTATTCGATTGCAGGAAAAACAATTACATCAACTATAACAATGAAAGTAGAAGATAAAGTTTGTGAATTTTGAACTGAAAGCAAAATCTACCAATATACGATTTTATTAAACCCCCTTCTTTTCATAAGAATATTTGAATCAGTTCTGGGACTTCTGCTTCTTATTGTCTGGTCACCACTGGGATAGGATTTCCTCATGTTTTTTATTTGTAGTGAAACTGATGATCTTTGCTACAAGTAACAAAACAAAGGAAATCGTCCTCCCTTCAGTATCATTACAGGGCCAGCAACAAATAACCAGTAAGTCACTTGGCATGATGCAGTCATTATCATGTCAACTTGTTTCCATGCAGGAGAGGAATGATGTACATGGAGATGTCATCACCTGAACCAAGTCTATCATTTGATATCCTCCATCCTCGGTCCTTCAAGACACCTCTAGCTCTCATCACCAAATCCTGGGCTGCCAGTGTGTATCTGTGAAGAAATAATATAATCATGAAGTATATAACTATACAAACAACTAATATTTACTTAAGCACTACATTATTTACCCAGTAAATTTAACCAAAAGTTGTTGCATATGTGCATTGACCATTATAAAGGCCGATCTAATTTTCTACAACTTCATTCATCCTTTGGAGTAGACTTCAACTCATAATATAAAATGGATAGTAGTGGTAACCCATCCTATCTGTCCTGTTGACTTAAGTGGAAATAAAAACTGGAGATATATTAAACAGGCTGATTTGCTGTCACGTGTTTTATATTATCACAGAAAATCATACTTACTCTCACTATCTTTAATT
Organism: Chiloscyllium punctatum; assembly: GCF_047496795.1. Taxonomy (NCBI): domain Eukaryota; kingdom Metazoa; phylum Chordata; class Chondrichthyes; order Orectolobiformes; family Hemiscylliidae; genus Chiloscyllium; species Chiloscyllium punctatum. Next base: position 23,626,106 of record NC_092770.1, on the reverse strand, counting down.
GACAGCTGTTCCAAATTTTTGATATTCTCTTGAACACAATGATTCTCAATTTGTGTTCTGTTCAATATCTAAGTGTACAATAGTATAATTCAGGGATATAACAATAGTTTGTTAGTAGTTGCAATTGAATCAAAATATTGTATTGTTTGCATGTGTCCTTCTGTGTTTCTTCAATCGTTCCAAAGGCCAACTGAAACAACAAGTCCATAACAACTTGGAACAGGGATAGGCAATATGGTGCTGTGAGTTTCTGTTATTCTATAAGATCATTGTGGGTTTGATCTTGACTGCACAACTTTACATTCCAATTTGTTCCTCAAAATCCTCAACTCCCCATTTGTTTAAAAATCAGTCAATCTCAGTTTAGAACATGTGAAATGACTCTGTCTCCACAGCTTTCTTGGGAACAAGAGGGTCATGAATTGAAGATTCAAAACCTTCAGATAAATGCTTCCTTATCTGCATCTGATACATGCAATTGTCACAATACTGGTTCTTTTTACAAGGTTACTATGCCCTTGAGTTTTTTTCAGAGAGGGCTTAAGTGGCCAGGCTTCAACTTGGCTGGGTTTGAAAGTTTTATTGGGGCCCTATGTTTATCTCTAATAAATAATATGCTTCAGGCCAAAAGCTTTCACGTCTTTAAAAATACTAGAATAATCAAATGGCAGTAGCCAGCTAACTGTGGAGCTAGCCTTAGTTTGGACTAGTTTTTTTTAAAAATTCAGTTCAGAAGTTGAGTCTGTTTAGTTGCAGCAGAGGATGTATGAAACAGGCTGCTGATCTCTCTCTCTAACTTTAAGCCTGCAAGCTCTAGTTTGTTTCATTTTTACTGTTTGTGCTAAGGGATTTGTTACTGGATGCAAGTATTTTTGGAACAGCATTATTAAGTCAGGTTTGGATAGGATAAGTTATCCAGTATTCAGTTTTCTAATCTTTGTGTTTCATTCCACCATTTTGTAAGCAAATTTTGTTTGTTTAAAACTTAGCAGCCGAACTAGCTGATTTACCCCAGGAATATCCACCACCTACTTAACTAAAACAAAAAGCAAAGTTATGGTCTGGGCTACCAGCTTAAAAATGTTTTGAGGGGTCTGGCCTAGTGCATAATACAATCCATTATTCTGAAAGGATAACCCCTTGATCTACATTCCCCTAAGAGGTATACATCCTTTCATCAACTAACTATCAAGCCTCCTCAGAGGCTTATGCATTTCAATAAAGTCACCTCTCTTTCTTCTAAACTTGAAACACAACAGGAGTTATTTCTGTTGTCTTGGTGAAATTTTATTCTTCAAACCAACATCATAAAAACGGACTGTGTGGTCATTATTCCATTGCTATTGTGAGATCTTGCTATGCAAGATCTGTCATGTTTCCTACATTACTTCAGAAATACTTTATTGGCCCTAACACAAATCCCAATCGTCCTACAATTAACCTTGTGAACCTTCTCTGAACCATATCCAATGAATTCCTAAGACTATGCAAGGATAAAATATAATTTGATTGAGTTTTTTGAACAATTTTGAAAGTACATAGAAACATGCTTAAAATCAGGACTAGAACATAGCACTCAGGGGAACAAAGAAATCACCACAGAAGATGCTAAAAGCTCTCTCCCTCAAAAATCAATAGATGTTATTTCAATCTTAAATCTGAGACTCAATACATTTTCCCTGACAGGCATACTGTCATTTTATAGTTTAGGCGTAAACTGTAGCTTTAGTGCGAAGATGGCACTGACCATTGCAATATGGGAGTCCAACCAAACAATGGGACAAGAAACAAGGATTGCCATGTTAATTTGCAGAACTTAATGTACAGTGCATAATTCTAATATTAAATTTTAAAAATTCAACTGATCTGACATCAGTGGAAAGACAGACAGAATTAAGGATTGCAATCCAATTTGACTTCTTCTTCTGTGTTCTGAAGAAGAGTTTGTAGTTTTACATTCTGCTCATAATGATTTATAGTGTTGTTATAGCAGGATTTAAAAAAAAAGTTATGGCTTTTTTTATGAAGAGCTTTTCCATACCCCTCATTATTATTACAGGGTCTGTTGGTTCTGTTCAAAGTTTATACTGAGTGAATGAGCATGGAAAAGTGCTATGAGTTGACATGCAGGATACAAGGGGACATAAGCGGTGAGTTGAGGGGCATAGGGAGCAGTGGCAATACCGTTTGAAGGAATCCAAACACAACTTGCGACAACTCTCAGGAGTCTTGATTAGTACCTGAATGCATGAAAATTGCAGGATTCTAGGAAGTATCCATCTCCACACTGAGCTGGCCAGATTGTGAGTACAGAGTATTACAGGCTCACGATCCCTACTACCTTCTGCACTGGAGAAAATTGACAGAAGGAACAGAACCAGGTCTCATTCACTATTTTAACAAGTCCAAAGAGTCTTCCTGACTCCATAAAATTCAATCCTTCTATACATAAAAGCTTTCAAAAGATGCCTATTACAAAATGTTTATATATCTATTGCCTAAAAAAAATTAAGAGCTTCCTTGGAGGCCCGCAAATGAGTATAATTAGCAGAAATATGTCATTCAGATTAAATTGATTTAGGGCTGTGGTATGTTCCAAAGTCAGGGCCTGCTTCTCTCAAGATGCTTTATAACCAGTGCAAACTCAATTTGTACTGGAGATGATTTGAGTTTAAAATTCCTTTACCCTTTGCACTTTTTTGTCCAATTTTAGACAAACTAGCTAAAATATGTGAACGACCTTAATGTAAACTCAAGCACTTTATTTTAAGTTGTGACATCAAGGCACCTCTTAACATCTCATGGATGAAGTTATATTCTCACCTGTTCACCATTAAGGTTCAGGGTAAGGGAAGCAGACATTTTTTGTTTAATTCTCTGTTCAATTTATTTAAGTTGTTTCACATGGAGATATTTTTCCTCCCCCAGTTAAATTATTGCTGCATTCTTCAATGAGAAAATCTGCTCAGGACTAATTGCACAGATATAAAAATTAGTACATGTTTAAAAACAATACTTGGCACAAAGAATGGTTGACACTTTAAGCAACTCTCAAATGTGCACTTCAATAGTTGATCACTAACCATCTGCTACTTTATTATATATATTTATATAGATCAAAATTAAGTTTGTTAAGATTAATTTTATTCACAGGCAAACAGATAGTGATCATAAATGTAATTAAAAACTACAGGTGAATGGTGATCATGGGATGAAATTAAAAATGATGAGACATTCTCATGTGAACGGGAGAAATAGATCATATATTTCCTTCAAAACATAATATTATCCTGGACATGGATCTGCTTTCATGCATAATAGAGTTGACAATCTTGCATCCTTTTGAAAGTACAAAGTCTTTGGGACTTGAAAGAAAATAAGTCTACCCAGTGTCGTCATCATCTTAAATCTGTGCCCTATCACATTGTTATTCTTTAAAACTATGTACTCTTCACTTTTAATGGAATGGAAAATATTGGTACAACTCTAATAATTTGTTACAGCACCATTAAACCATAAAAGCATTCATGAATTGAAAAGAACTGTAAACAAAAGGCAGAAAGCCTTCAAAAAGTAAGTGCCAGTACATTGGGCCCACTTACATTTTTATTTAATTATTATTGTATTTTGTGCTTTTTTTTAAAATGGAAGATTTGCTAGTCACAAATCATAAGGTCTTATAGCACACGATCCATTGTGAAGCTTATTCAGAGAACACCAGTGCAGAAAAAACGAAGTGCTGGATAGATTTACCAGCCATATCTGAACTTCAAGGGTTAAACAACAAATGGGGATTGCATAATTAAAATATTTCCTGGAATTTAGAAGGTGCAGTATTGATTTAATCAAATTTTTCAAAATATTGAGAGAATAGATAGGATAGAAAGGGGCAAATATTTCTGATGGTTGTGAAGCCTAGGACTGGAGAGTTCATTCAAAATAATTAGAGCCAGACTGTTAGGAGAGAAATTAGAAAACACTTCTGGTTAGTATACACTCAATATGTCTTTGGCAAAGACAATCCAAAACATAGGCCTGAACCCTTAAGTCAGCAGAAAGCCATCCTGCATGCTTGAAATGATTCTTCAGAGGTTCCTCCACATGGCTTATTATCTCTCATTCCCAGAAAAGAACGTGTTATGAAGTGCCAAAAGACATGTCATTACCACCCCCACATTTATTTTCAAATGTTTACAGCTCGAGGCTTTTGTAGGCATTGATATGCTGACCACTCTCAAAGAATTGATGTGAATTCCCATAACAACGTATGTAGGATAGAGACCAAGCAACATTGGTCTCTACGTGGTTTCCTTGCTGAATTACACAAGCTTGAAGTTGACAAGTGTGTAGGGGATGTTGTTTTGAATACTTTATAAAATATTAATGTATTTTACAAAAATGATAGAAAATGGGTGTAGATGGTCTTAAGAAAATATAAATAAAGATGATAACAGAACTTGTTCGGGGGGGGGGGGTTATAACGACTAAAAAATATTGAACAGGCTTTTTGTTTAAATTTAGAAAAGCTAAGACAGTAGAGTCCAAAACGAGGGCTTCAAGGTTTTAAGTGGGTTTATAAACAAGAGTATGATGTTTCCACTTGTGGGGATATCAGAATTAGATGCCATAAATACAAGATAGTCACTAACTAAATCAATTAGGAATTGAAGAGAAACATTTCTACAGAGAGTGTGGCTATAATGTGGAACTTGTTGAAGTGAGTGCATAGATGCATTGATGGGGAAGTTGGATAAATATGAAGAAAAATGGCAAAAATTTAGATCAGCAATATGGAGCAGAAACACTGGCATGGGATGGTTGGACTGAATGGCATGTTTCTGTGCTGTTTGATCTCTGTCTTTCTATGTAAGTGTATTGCTAGGGTGTGAAAGGCAACAAGATAGACTACAGGTTGTTCTGCTATAACATAAGTTTCGTCAATGTGAATTCACTGTAACACTATTGATGAATAGGGGATGGTATTTTTAAAGCACAAACTTTTAAAACGTGTGTTGGCTATAGCGCGATTGAATCGCCAACACTTTAAAGTGTTATTTGTATTGCATGATTCTTGTATAATATGGGGTTGCACAGGAATGCGATTATCGCACTACAGAAGAAATATCTGTACCTGTGTCCAAGCTGAGAAATTTGATATTCTTACTGTGTCTTTCCTTTGCACCTGGGTACAACGTAAAGTTCTCTCAACTCAACATCAAATCAGTGATGTCTGCTCCAACCAAGCTCCCAGATCCCCCCCACGACCAAGTAGTACTCCTCGAGGATACAGTCAGATTTCACTATTTCTGTCAGAATTCTGACCATAATGTAACACATAGACTGTCTGACTGTCATAAATAAAACATTGTTTGTTATGTTTCAGATTTAGAAAGATGAAAACACAAAGGTTGGATTGTGATTATTTTACTACTCATATTCAATCTCTATCTCAGGCAACAATATTGGATGGTGTCCAGGTACCAGTTTGTCTTGATACCAGATTAAGAAATGTTGAACAATGTCCAATGTGTCCAGCATCATTTGGATTGAAACTAGAGTCATCAGAAATTGTCATTCTGCAACTCACTGACTTGATGCAAATGAGGATGGGATTCTCTTCCAATAAACAACAGCTAGTATTTACACAGGACCTTTGATGTTCCAAAACATCCTAAGATTCTTCACTTCATTGTTATTGAACAAAACCCAACATTAATCCACATAAAGAAATCATATAACTGATAATCAAAAGCTTGGTCAAAGAGCCAAGCTTTAAGGAGCATATTAAAAAAGGAAAGTGAGGTAAAGAGTTAGAGAGATTTAGTGTATTCCAGACTTTTGATCTAGGTAGCTGAAGGCACAGCTGTTGATGGTGCAACAATTAAAATCAGAAATGCACAGGAGGGCAAAATTGGAGGAGTACTGTTTTCCAGGGCTGGAGAATTTCACAAGAAAAAGGAATGGTTTGAAAACAAGGATGAGTGTGTTAAAATCAAGGTGCTGTCAAGTCAGAAACTAATGGAACTCGGCAAGCACAGAGGTGATGGACACATGAGACTCAATAAGTTTAGGGTGTTACCAGCTGAGTTCTAGATAAATTCAACTTTGTGCAAGATAGAAGAATCAAGGCCAGCATGCACATATTTTAATAGTTGAGTCCAGAAATAACAAATGCATCAATGCAGGTTTCACCAACAAAGTGTAATTCAGGCTACAATCAGATCAGCCATGATCCTGACAAATCGTGGGGTAGATCAAAGGAGCTAAATGGCCTGATTATGCTCCTAACTTGTACACAGAGGTACCTCGATTATCCGAAGGACACGGGTAGGGAATATTTTGTTTGGTTAATCGAATACTGGATAATCAATGGCAGATAACATAGTTAGCCATGCATCAGGACCTTGCGATCTTGTTCAGATAATCCAAAAATCAGTTAATTGAATGCCAGATAATTGAGGTTCCTTTATATATCTCATACGAGAGCAAGTCGTGGGATTTAATTTGGATTGAGCTAGTACATTGCCAGCACTGGGTCAAATAGTCTCCCTTTCTGTGCTGTTCAAATGTTATCATGTTGAGTGACAGTAGAACTCTCCATTAAAATTCAATACTTCAGTCTGTGTCCATGTCATGGATTATCAACAAGTGGAATTCATGGCATTAGAAATTAAGTAAAACTCCTGACTTACCTGCGTGGGTCATCGGGATCACAGTTGGACAGAAAGCTTGTTATGGCCTCAGCCACTTCTTTATTTGATAGGACATCCCATAGTCCATCAGTAGCTAGAACCAGTACATCATTTACGTCATGATCATGCTCTGAGATATCATAAACCCGCACCTATACACAGATCAATCAAATTAACTTTTCAAGTGAACAAAAAGTATTTTAAAAAGCAACTGAATATTTTGTTTTACAATTGTGAAGTACACAAAGTTTTCCTTTACAACCCAATAAATTATTCACAAGTTATTTTAGATTTCCATGAACATAAAATGAAAATGACAAAACAAAAACAAGTTAATCAACAAAAACATTGCAAGTACACTTTCAGTGGTAGTATACAGACACTTCATCTTTCCTTTGAAATTGCAAATATAAATGCTTTTTTGGGGGAAACACATTCCTCTCATTTCTGTCTCGCAAAAAATGTTGTCAAGTAACCCTGACCAGGGGTTAGGCAATAGACTTGAGGGAGTAAAATTGAAGTGCTTTGATTTAGGTTCCCTCGAATTGACAGAAACCACTAACATTCTTTGAGGTCAACTGCATTTTGCTATATTCAGTATGGAAATTAGGCAGTTAACATTCCCATGGCAACAACAGGACATTCTATTTGCCTCATCTGCACAGGTCATAAACCATGCAGTGCATGCCCATCTCTTTGCAGATTTACACTCTTGATTTGAATTAGTCTGAGCAGACAAGATAGGAAATTCTATAAAATGGAGCCCACAGTTGACCCAGCTACTGTAAAAATCCTTGTGCATTAATGTGCTAGATAAGTCAGAGTAGCTGTAAAAGTTGCACTGTGACACACTGGCGGTTTTTTAAAAAACAGTTCTTAAATGCTTATTGCTGAAGCTCAGATCCTACCACTTTTGTGCAGTAGAATGGCAAATTTATAGCCAAATTTAACAGTGTTTGTAATCAAGCAGCACAGTAGGTATATTTATTGATTAGACAAAATCATTTATGATAAAATCTTTGTTAACTGTATAAGATTCTTTCAACACTCCCAGTCCATTTATCTCCCTCAATTAATAGATGACATTGGCCAAGGAGTATGGGTTGTGCAGGATATTATGTGCATTTTAAAAGATTACTAAGAGGACTGTAAGGCATGAAAGTTTGTTTAAAAACTGAGAAGCTTGAAACATTATTGCTTCAAAAGACTCTTTTAAAAAATATGAAATGCCTTATTTTGCACTGTTGTTTTAGTGAAATGTAGGTTTCAACACCACAAACAACTGTTTTTGTGGATTTTAGTAAGTGCATTGTGCAGACAGAAATAAAACAGTGCAATGTTCCATCTCAAGAAGGTAAGCTTCTAGTCCATTGTACTTTCAATGCAGATACTAATTTCAAGACGGTTATTCCAAGCCAGAAAGGTAAAACTAAATGATATATTATTAAATAGTGGGGCCATTTATATCAATCATTCAATAATTTTAGATTTTCAGTCATCGTGACTTTACAACTCTGGGTGTTGTAGGTGAGACTAGCCAGAACTGAATTATAACATTCATTACCCTGAACATAAATTCATTGAATATTTGCTGCTCATTTACATATCTATGTATAAGTTTGCAAAGTATATAATATTTTCTGCTTATTTACATATATGTGTACAGTATAAGTTTGCATGCTATGCAGTAAATCAAATTTTCAATTCAAAACAGTTTTGGTGAGAATGTATTTTCTTTTTATTCATTCATGGGATTTGGGCATTACTGTCTAGACCAGCGTTTATTGTCTATCCCTAAATGCCCAGAGTGCAGTTAAGAAGTCAACCACATTGCTGTGGTGTGGAGTTACATGTAGGCCAGACAAGAAAAGGATGGCAGTGCTTTCTTTCCCTAAAGGACATCAGTGAACTAGATGGGTTTTTACAACAATTGACAATAGTTATATAAGTCAGCTTTCTATTCCATACATTTACTGAATTAAAATTTCACCATCTGCTATGGTGGGATTCACGTCCATGTCCCCAGAACATTAGGCTGGGATTCTGGATTGCTAATTCAGTGACTATGCTACTGCCTCCCCTATTAACCAACTGAAGGACTGGATTGTAAACTATTAAGTTGCTAGGTAAACACATAACCACATTGATAAACTGCCATATATTGTTAACAGATACACATCACCAGTGAAATATATTTTAAACTGCCACAGTTGTTAAATGATTTTTTTTTAAATTGCACTGCCAACTGGTATCTGGTGAGATAGAGTGAAGCAAAAAAGAAATGCCTGTATTTGAATTGCTAATTTCATGTTATTGATTTATGTTGTAATGATTCCAGAAAATTTTGCATTGATAATAAACTTGATCTGAGAGACACCAAGGAATAAGACAATTACAATGAACCAGATAGGGAATATTTCATTCAGAGAATAGCTAGACTGTGGAACCTGCTACTGCATGAGATGGTTGAGGCAAACAGCATTGACTTATTTAAAGAGGAACTTGCTAAACTCATGAGAGACAGAAATAGAAGGATATAAAAGATGGATTGGATGAGATGAAGGATGGTGGGAGGAGGTTATATGATGCATAAGTACTGTCATGGATCAGTTGGACCAGATGGCCTGTATGGCTCTAAAGCTGAGAAACACTACAATTATTTGCATTGAAATTCTTTTCACAGAATCATTAATAACTGGTTTCAAATTAGGACTTTTTTTGAAATGTCATTTTCAGAAAACAAAAATTTATTGAGCTGAATGACTTCTGAAAAAAATCAAGTATCTCAGACAGAAAAAACTCAGAATTTAGGGTCAAAATTCAGAACAATAGTTGGTTAAATATTGTATACAGCTTCATTCAAAATAAACACATGAAAAAAATACACGGACTGCAAAGGAAGACGGGGAAATTGAGGGGAGAAAATGGAGAGTGGGGAATGGGAGTGGCTAAAGAAGGGAGTCTGAATCTTAGAAGTCCATGGGGCATCTAATGCGGTTTTATGGACCTGAACTGCATGTTTGTCTGTTTCGGGTGACAGATATTTTATGCACATTTGTATCTTGCGTACGATTCTAGTTTCGATTGTGAAAGGCCAATGATTTGCTTTATTATTGTCATGTGTAACTAGGTACAGTGAAATGTTTTGTTTTGTGTGTAGCACAGGCAGTTCAAACCATACAAAGGTCAAAGGATGATAGGAACAGAGTGACGAAGACAGGTTACGGCTGCAAAGAAGGTGCACAAAAAGATCAACATTAGACTTGAAATTTGAGAGGTCAGTTCAGAAGTCTAATAACAGTAAGAAAGAAGCTGTTCTTCAACCTATTGGTACATGTGTTTAAGCTTTTATATCTTCTGCTTGATAGAAGAGTTTGGAAGAGATTATAACTGGGGTGGAAGGTATCTTTTTGATGATATTGGCTACCTTTCTGAGGCAAATGGGATTGGCATGGATTGTGCATGCTCAAATGTATGCCAGACAGTTAGTGACCCTCAAGGAGGCTAGTCACTGTTGGTAGGTCCACAAAAAAGGCCCTAACTACTTTCCATTTATTTGTACAGGGACATTCAGAACACATGCACACCACCTGTTTCAAAAGAAATACTGCACCCCACTGTCAGTCCATGAATTCCTCTCTTCATTTCCTCCCAGCCTTTTCAGCACTTTCCCCATCACCCCAGACCTGGGCATGTCTAGTATGCTAGGGCAGGATAGAAATTGTTCAGATTACCAGCTGTTCCTTAGTGAGTTTTGGTAAAGGTCAGATTCCACAAATTATTAATCGTGAGACTCATTCATTACGTCAACTTCACATCAAACTTGTGTATGATTGGTAAATCCCTCTTCCACCATTCCACTCAATGTGTTTCAAATCATCTTCATTTTTAAAGAGATCATTCTATCATGTTTTATTGTGACAAACAGGTTGTTTTTTTTTGTGGCAACATTGAATGGCAGGAAAACTGAGCTCATCCAGGACTTCTGTCAGAAGATGAATGACAACAGCCTTATAGTTAACAGTAGTTACCAGGGATTGATTAGAACAAAAAGCCAGATGGGAACTACATACACAAGCTTTCGTCAGCTAAAAATTGATACTTTACCTCAGGAGTGCATGACAGAAAGGGCTTTATATGGATATTAGAATCGTGAACCTTCAGATCATGATCTCCAAGTCCTCGGGTGACACCTATGGTCGCCATCACACGTGCCTATTAAGCAAATTACATCTTGTACTTCAGTGCATACATCATCCACATTAACAAAGAATGACACTGCTTCTTTTTCAACAAAGACTAAAAAATATTCATAGTATTGATATATTAATATACCAGTATCATACTTAACCCACACACTCCTGTAAAAGTGAAAGAGATGTCACTGATAGACCAGGAGTACAGAATTTGGAGCTTAGGTTTTCAAATGGTGAACGTTGCACCTCATGTCAGAATTTACTCAAATTCTATTAATTTATTGCACAAGTATAAAGGAGAGAGATGGGGAAGATAGAGTGATTGAGGAAATCCAAATTCATCAGGCACATGGAGAACCACTACACATAATCTGGAGTTAGAAATATGATACAGTTTTTTCATTGTCACTGGGTCAAAACCCTGAAGCCTTCTACCTGACAACATGATGTTACTTTCACCACATCTATTGCAAGTGGTTCAAGAAATACGTAATTAACACTTCCCAAAGTAATTCAAGCAATGAATGCTGTTCTTGCTAGCAATGTCTACACCCCATGAATGACCTTTTTAAAAATGTTGAGTTCAATCCAAGCCATTCTTCAAGGCCTCCTGGTCAACAACATCATAGGAACTAATAAGAGCTTGACAAGAAATCGCTTCCTTAATCAACATCCTTCAGAAAGGCAAGGAATGCTGAGGAAATGCATCGTAATGAGTCTCCTTTAAAAAAATAACTTTACAAACTTACTTCATGAGTGACAAGAAATTGGCAATTTCTCACAGAGAATTTTGAACTATGAACATCTGTACAATATATAGTTGCACTGTTAAGGATGGAAAACTCTCGACTCTTCACTCAACAGGAACATGGATTGGAGGTTCAGGCATGGAGGTTCTCTCTCATTTCTACATCAATTGAAAATTTTCATAACTGACTTTTCTTATTTTCAGATCTATAAATCCCGTACAATAATACTCAACATTGGGATGCTCACTTTGTAGAAATATCCTTCTGAGAATTCTTGTACATACACAGTGTCTACATGCTCATAATTATCTGTGCAGTATATGCATTTCCAAAGCATATTGTTCTCACCTTCAAGCTTATTATATGATACAATAGCTTGTTATGTACATAGAACAAGTCAGTTGGGAATTACAATATTAGATTAGATTACTTACAGTGTGGAAACAGGCCCTTCGGCCCAACAAGTCCACACCGCCCCGCCGAAGCGCAACCCACCCATACCCCTATATCTACCCCTTACCTAACACTACGGACAATTTAGCATAGCCAATTCACCTGACCTGCACATCTTTGGACTGTGGGAGGAAACCGGAGGACCCGGAGGAAACCCACGCAGACACGGGGAGAATGTGCAAACTCCACACAGTCAGTCGCCTGAGGCGGGAATTGAACCCGGGACTCTGGCGCTGTGAGGCAGCAGTGCTAACCACTGTGCCACCGTGCCACCCATAAAATGTAGGCAAGTCCTTTGAAAGCCAAGAAATAACTTATTCTGAAAAAAACTAGATTAATTGCAAATGCATTCAATGCTGGTTAAAGCATTGATTTTCAGAAGTGAAGTTAAATAGCTAGTCTCAACTTACTAATCACTGGCAGCATTTATTCGTTGTTTTGAATGTGCTTTTTGATACACCACAAGGAGGATAATAAAAAGAAACTGATCTGGACAGGAAAAGCAGTCCTGGTATGGTTCCTTCCCAATATTGGATTAAATCAAAAAGTGGGAAAGATTAGCAAAGGGAACCTATTGTCTGTTTGGATGCAAAAACGCACTGGATCTTCAGGTACTTGGAGACAAAAATCTTGCAGATGCTGAAATCCACAGTAGACAGGCAGGAAGCTGGAAGAACAGCTTTCTGCTTGTCTTTAGGTAATTAGGCACTTAATTAGTCACTGGTCTGTTTTCTACTGGTATTTAGACCCTAATTGAGGAAGTCTCTTGCCATCAAGAGTGGCTGGCCAATAAGAAGGTGCAGCTCTCTAGTGCTTATTAGTATTATGGAGTAGATGGTCAGTGGGGATGGTGACATGTGGAGAAGGGTCCACGCCTACAAACAGTTCTTTGGGTCATGTGCAAAACAGTACAGATCAAAATGAGCCACCTCCTTCTCAAATTGACATATTGCCCACACTGGTTTACCAGTTTGGTGGACCAATAACTCTCTGTCTAGACCAGAGCACAGGCAGAAATTGGCTCACATACTGTCCTTAATTGATTCCATATGGGCTTCAATTGACAGCTGGGTAGGAAGCTTGAATTTGGGCCTTCCCACCCAAAGCTCTTCTATACTGAAGGCAGGAAGATTGCATGGTTCAGATGACCCCTTTCCCACCTAAGTAAGCTTCCTTTCTTACAAAAGTTAATTTGATATGATGTGGGTGTTACTGGCTAGACTTCCATTTCATGCTCTTTTGAAGCCTCCCAGATTTTAAGAGTCATCCACATTGCTTTGGCTCTGCAGTCACATGTAGGTCAGGCAAGGTAAGGATAGCAGCTTTCCTACCCTAAAGGGCATTAGTGAACCATATGAGTTTTTATGGCAATCAACAGTGGTCAATATTGTGTGAATTTATTGACTTTAAATTTCATCATCTGTTATGATCAAATCCATGTCCCAGAACTAGATTATTAGTCCAGTGACATTACCACTACACCACCAACTCCCACTGCTTCCAGACCTGCCACTTCTAGGTCTAGCAGATAACCCCTCTTGTGTCACCAGCAAGAAAAACAAAAAAATTCAGAAGGTGCAACTGAGTCAGAGCACTGTTAATAATTAGAAGAAATGAACTCTTGGACTAGTTTTTGATCATGGTGGTGGGTGGGAGAATCACAGCATTTTCCCCAGTTTAGCTCATTATGCCTGTGTTGCTTCTTTAATCAAATTAGTCATTAGTCTCACTCCCCAATTGTTTTTCTTTTTTAAATGGGCATGTACTTTCTTTTCCCCTTTGGTTATTTATCAATTCCTCTTTTGAAAGTAACTATTAAATAAATGTGTTGATACTGCCTTTTCAGATGATGCATTTTATGTCACAACAACTTACTGCATAAAACATTCCATTGTGTTGCCTCAGGGTTTCTTTGTCAATCACCTTAAATCTGCCCTTTTTCACAGGACGTGGGCATATTTGGTTGCCAGCATTTATTGCCCATTCCTAATTGCCCAGAGTACAGTTAAGAGTCAACCATTTTTGTGGGTCTGGAGTCACATGTGCATCAGACTAGATAATGACCGATTTCCTTCCTTAAAGGAAGTTACTGAATGAGATAGGTTTTTCCCAACAATCAGCAAAGGTTCCATGGCCATCGTTAGACCCTTAATTCTCGATCCTTTGCTGAATTCAAATTTCATCATCTGCTGTGGAGGGATTTGAATCCAGGTCCCCTGCGTTGTTCTCCAGAACATTAGCGGAGTTTCTGGCTTAATTATCAAGTGACAATACCACTAGGCCATTGCCTCAGTCAACTGTCTAGTGGTCCTTCTGCTCCAGTAAACAGCTTTCCCTACTTACTTCTCCAAAAAAAAATGAGAGAAAGAAGGACAAAAATAGGAGTTAATAAAATTACCCTGGAGCAGAAAAGGAGGAAGTAAAATTAACAAAAGTGGGAAATTATAAAAACACAGGAGAAAAATGGAAATCAGCCAATCAGTCATGAATGTTCTTGGTTGCTCAATGTTAAACAATATATTGATTTGAAAATGTGGCAGGATTAATCACATAATGTAATTAATGATGTTCTCTTGAATTCTGAAGAAGGGTCACTGGATCCAAAACATGAACTCTGCTTTCTCTCCACATATGCTGCCAGGCCTCCTGAGATTTTTCCACCAACTTCTGATTTTGTTTTTGATTTCCAGTATCTGCAGTTCTTTGTTTTTTTTTGTTTTGGCAGAATTAATTCATTGAATACATCCTTTAATTGAAAGCAAGTTCTGGTTTGTGACAATGCTTGTGTACATCACTGATGTTCAACTTCTGTAAATAATTGCCTTCCATAGGTTGGCATGTAATTTTATGAGAAAGGAGCAGTATGTTTTCAGGATGGTTGAAGTGGAGGGGATGAGGATGCATATATTTTACTGTTAAAAGTGCAAGAAACAATTTGAATGAGCACCCTTTTGGTCAAAGGAAACACAAACACTTAATTTTCTGCAACATCATAACCTACCTTCTTTCCTTCCCCATATACCAAGGGAAATTTTAGGTCATCTTCTTCTATAACTTTGTATGCCCTGCAATCAAGAGAAGAGTTTCCATTAGCATAGTAAATTGACTGGCCACCACCACAATCCCCACCCCCACAACAATCTTTTCACATCAGCATAAGATGACAGGGCCTGATTTATAGCCATGTCATCTCCCCTGGGTGTATTAGGTGGGGTGGGGGTGGTTCTGTGCAAGTTCAATATGAGTCAATCTAATTTTGTCATGAGTCCTGTCTTAATTGTATGAGAGACAGAGCAATTATTTCTTCAAGTGAAAGCGGGAAACTGCAGTTTAGGTTTTTGTTTGTGATTTAAGGGCATGGAGTGAGATAGTAAACTTAAAGTAAGGCTCTTCTTTCAGTGCCCACAAAGGCCTGGGAACACCTGTCACAGATGATAAGAACACACTTTGATAAAGACTTTCTGTTCCCCCTACCAAAAGAAAATTAGATCTCATTGGTAACAGACTACAAAGCAATCAATTGGAGTGTCCATAAAATGTCCATAAAGAGATCTGTTTTGTTTTGCTGCTGCAGAACCGGGATAAAAATTTAGTTCAATACAAGAGTAAAAGAAGATTAGGAAATGTTTTATTATTGGAACGATCACTCTGTTTATTCCCCCCAACTCACTCCCTACACACTCACACAACAGTCACTTCAGCAGCAGCCCAGTCATTTATCACTGTCAGACATGCTACACAGCTTGGGTCAGATCCCCTGCTGTTCCTCACAGTCGGTACAATACATCGAGACACTCAGCATTTGCATTCAGCAGAGTATAATCTATCATTACTGCTAATGATCCACGTTCAGCTCCAGCTTTAGTAATCATTTGCTACCTCTTCTAACATGTAAAGACTCTCGTTACATGCGTTGAACTTTCATTTGTACACCTCATATGTGCCTCATAATTTTTCACAGTTCCACAAGCAAATAGAAAGGCTTTTAAAAAAAGTCTCTACATAAAAATGGCTTCGTACACATGGAGCAGTACTGATCGCAGATGTGAAAGCTCTTTGTGATATGCTGCAATAATACAAACCATGTGCAGCAGTCCTTTTGATATTTGGAGTATGAGATAATTATACCTCTTCCTGCATTGTAATGCAACACCTGTAATCATATCCACTGATGTAGCTCACTCTCAATAAAATTAAAATTATATGATCTGGTATTAGGTGTCATAGATAGATAGTCATAGAAACGTATAGCATGGAAACAGACCCTTTGGTCCATCTCGTCCATGCCGACCAGTGTCAGGATGTGGAAAGTGTGAGGAAATAAGCTGGTATATGCAAAGTGCTAAACTATAGTGGAAGTATGGACTTTTCTGCTTACTGGATGATCTGAACTGTGCACAGTTTTCTTGCCAAGATGTGGCTCCATATAAACCAACTGCCCTCCAATATCTTATGCCAATCTTCCTCACAGAGTCCAGGTAACAACTGTTGACAGGCTGCTTGAAGCTGTGCCCATCAAGTTGAAAGGAACCTACACACCAACTCATGTCCCCTTTTGGCATATATCATTCCAGCAACATCACTGAACAGCAGTCAACTCTTTACTTAGCTGAAGGACACTAGCGTGAATAGTAGTACTCTGACCCTGTTAGCTAACTTGGATTGATCAATATCAAAATTTTTCTGGTCTGCACATCTTTGTGGCATAAAACAACACATTTGCCCATCAAATTAATAAAGAAAATTTGTACCTTCTTGTTTGAATTGCGGCACAACTTGTGGAAAATAATTTTCGAACTGAGAATGATGTCAAATTGCATGATTAGGGATTTTGCGGTATAACACATGAATTGGTTCAAAAACACCTATAATATGGTGCAATTTGCTTAGAAGTGGGAAGAAAATTAAATCCATTAGAAAGTCAGAATGTAACAATCTGATTCACAATTCAGGTTATATTTCCCAGTGAAGTCCCATTTGTTGTAACTCTTCCTCTCGGTAGATGTACCCGTGGGTGTAATAGGCTGAGTGGAATTCACAGAATAAGTATGAGTGAGTGGACGTTTTAAATGGAAAGATAGATTTAAATCTGCTGGCAGCGTAGATGGTTGTACACGGGGTCATATCATAATTTGCATTAAAACACCTCATCAATGTCGTCAGCTCTTGTAGCTTTTTACGTAAAGACAGTCTGATAGTATTCTTAAAGGATAAATAGAATCATGGCTAAGGAATAAGGATATTTAATCATTGGGTGCAAGTAATGGCTATCACTGTCTCATAACATTTACAGCAGAAAAGGGGGGGAAGGAGTAATTTTACAAATTTGTGTTGCTAGTACAAAGCATTATCTCCTGAGAGCACATATATCAAGAATTCAAGAATTCCCACAATTGTGTTCCCTTTGAAATGAATAGACTGCAAATTGTAGAAGATGGATATTTAATACTACAGTATATACATATTTAAATTATAAAAAGCTCTATGACAGCACCACTGGAAGATAAATATTTATCCTGTGGTGTTGCTCACAGTGGAGGTGGGCAGGGTGGGGTGGGGGGGGCCAGATGGTAACTATATAAAACAACCATATATGAACTCTGGTTACCTTTGGCTGTTCTGTTCAATGGCTTCCTCTCACTTGATGTTTTACTATAATGTGAATTCTTAATTTGATTTATGCATTATAACTGCTCTCATACATAAACTGATTTGCTGTCTGCTATGTTTCTGACCCAGAGACATTTATCAAAAAATAATCCTACATTTGAATGCTTTTGAATTATATTAAATACATAACAATTATATAATCAAAAGGTTCAAGATAGCAAGGCTTCACAAAAGGCATTTAAATCTCTTTATGGTCAAATTCTTACCAGCCAGTCATGTTAAAATCGCGAAAGAGCATTTTCTTCCCAAGTTCTTTGCGTTGTACTCTTCTAGAAAATTCTAAGTGAGTGAATTCATTTCCTAACAAATGTGGCTGCAAACAGGCCTGTGGGAAAAACCATAAGTAACATGGGAGAGGAAACATGCATTTACATTGTAATTTTCACCACTAGACTGTGCCTACTCTGATCTTGAAATATTTGCAGCTCCTATGGTTCAGGGCAAAAAGCTCCAGCATGTCACAAGTCAAGGATAAAGCGGGTCATTATAACCAAATTTGCTAGGCAGAAAGCCCAGGAGCAAGAGGAGTACTGGTTATACAGGCTTCCCAATAATCCTCTCTGTTGCAAACGGTGACAGGATCAGACAGAGTTGTCTTGGATTTATGAAAGAGAAATCATGCTTGATAAATCTAATGAAATTTTTTAAAGATCTAACTGCTAGAATTGATAAGGGGGAGCCAGTGGATGTGGATTTTCATAAGACTTGGACTTTCATAAGGCTTTCGATAAGGTTCCATGTAAGAGATTAGCTTGTAAAATTATGTGGGATTTGGGGCAGTGTTTTGACATGGATAGAGAACTGGTTGGCAGAAAGGAAACAAATAATAGGAATAAATGGGTCATTTTCTGAGTGGCAGCCAGTGACTATTGCAGAGACCAATGCTTAGACCTCAGGTATTTACAATGTGTATTCAGGATTTAGATGAATGAAATAAATGTAATATCTCCTGGTTTGCAGATGACACAAAGCTGGATGGTAGGGTGAGTTGTGAAGAGGAAGCAGAGATCCTTCATTGCAATTTGGACAAATTGAGTAGGTGGACAAATGCATGACTTAGAAGTGTAATGTGGATAAATGTGAAGTTGTCCACTTTGGTTCCAAAAAAAGGCAGGTTAATATCAGAATAGAAATAGGTTGGGAAAAATGAGGTACAATGAGACCTGGCTGTCCTTGTATACGTTGCTGAAAGCAAGCATGTAGCCACAGCAGGTGGTGAAGAAGGCAAACAGATTGTTGGCCTTCATAGTGAGAAGGAGCAGGGGTATTTTGCTGCATTTGTACAGGACCTTGCTGCGACTGTACCTGGGATATTAGGGAGTGAGTGCATCAAAGGTTTACCAGACTGATTCCTGGGTTGGCAGACTGATATGTGAAGACAGACTTGATTGGTTCAGACTATATTCACTGGAGTTTATAAGGGAGTGTCCTCATAGAAACCTTTAAAATTCTAACAGGATCAGACTGCATGAACTCAGGAATGATGTTCCTGATGACCATGGAGTCCAGAACCAGGTGTCTCAGTCCAAGGTTATAGGGTAGGAATGAGCTGAGATGGAATTTCTTTACCCAGAGGATAGTGAGCCTGTACTTGAGGCCAAAACATTGAATGTTTTCATGAAGGACATGGTTCTTAGAGCTGAAGAAATCATAGGGGAGGCAATATCACCAGACTATTAATCCAAAGACGCAGGTAATGCTCTGGGGATCTGGATTCGAATCCCACCACAGCAGAGGATACAATTTGAATTTAATTTTAAAAATCTAGTATTAAGAGTCTAATGATGATCATGAATCCATTGTTGATTGTCGGAAAAACCCATCTGGTTCACTAATATCTTTTAGGGAAGGATACTGCCATCCTTACCTGTTCCATGTGACTTCAGATCTACAACATTGTGGTTGACTCTTAATTGCCCTATGGGCAGTTAGGGGGTGGGCAATAAATGTTGTACTCAACTGGAGAATGAATTAAAAAAACAGGGATTTTGGGAGAAAGTAGGAAAAAGGTATGGTGTTGAATGATCAGCTATGATCATATTGAATGGTGTAGTAGGCCCAAAAGGCTGAATGGCCTACCCCTGCCCCTATTTTCTATGTTTTGACTTGAATAGTGCGCAAAATCAGAAAGGCTGACACCCAATCCTGCCAATTTACCAATAGGAAATTTGGTTGAAACTAAAAGCATTTATGAAGAATGGGATGATTCCCATTGAGCATATATATTCCATTGCATAGCAAATACACACAGTAGAGATTAAATAGTCATTTGATTAAT
This sequence comes from Chiloscyllium punctatum, assembly GCF_047496795.1. Classification (NCBI taxonomy): domain Eukaryota; kingdom Metazoa; phylum Chordata; class Chondrichthyes; order Orectolobiformes; family Hemiscylliidae; genus Chiloscyllium; species Chiloscyllium punctatum. Next base: position 23,606,068 of record NC_092770.1, on the reverse strand, counting down.
GCTACAGAAAGAGGTCAAAATCTGCATGTGTCCAATCACTGTTTTACCCAGCCTGAAGAACATAGTTAGTCATAAAATGAAAGAAAATTAAATATTAAAATTAGCACATACACAGGAGATGGATATTCACTCAACCAATAACTCTCAAAAAAACCTATCAAGATAGGTGTATACACTTATCACCTTTCTCCAAGAGATGAGTTAAGGGGTTTAATAAACTGTTTCAAATGTTATTGTTCATCCTGATTCACTATACATGCACATGTAAAAGAACAGTGTGAATGATAATCAAAAATCAATTTCAATCTCAAAAAGGCATTTTGCTAATAAATCAGGACAACCGTGCCTTATAAAATGCACAGAGCTTCTGAATTTACCCTAGATATTTTGATATATCAAGGGTTTTCTCAACAAAAGTATACATATATTATATGTATAGACTTTAACTGTATTCCTCTTTATTATTCAAATCCTAAAAATCTAACCCATCCAAAATATATTATGATATTTAACAGTGAGTTAGGGTCATGATATGCAATATAATTGGTACTAGGTGGTGTCCAGGAGTCAATAACGTAATCTAAAGGTTAATCCAAAGATGACACAATAGCATAAAAGTCAAGAAGTTATAAAATGCCATCTCAACGCCAATCTAATTACTCTAATATTACGAATAACAATTTAAACTTTTCCAGCTTCTTTAAATGATTGATTCTTGAAATACAGAGGCAGGCATCAAAATAGCAATTATTGTCTGCATTGAATTGTTTGAAGGTCCTGATTTGATTTCTCCCTGAATTACAGTCTTCATGGTGATGATGCTTCCAAACTGACGTTACATAGGTAATTCCAGAATACGGGGCCGCTAACAACAAAGTAACAATAAATTTATTGTACCTTAGGTGATTCATGGATTCCAGAATTAAAAGTGGAGACTATAGCTCTTCATTTTCTGGTCAGTCTCTGCTTCTGGAATGGGCCAGAGGATTGGTAGACAGGGATGGTAATGACAGAATTGATGGATATGGCTTTCTGAATATGACTCATGCTGTTGCATAGCGAGCTTGAAGCAGTTCTCCCAACAATAACACCAGATGCTAGTCAGTACCTAGTGAACTTCAGTTGTTGAGGTCTTTATCTAACACATTACCTAAGTCTTTGTCTAGATCCAATTACTATTCATTTTTTAAAAAAAACTTTGTTGCAATTATTTTCTAATAGTGGCACTATCGAACTGCGTATCATTTGGCATTGGCCCATATATTATAGATTTATCCATTCAGTTTAACAATTTGCCATGGTGGCCCCCTTTTGAAGAACAAGTAGGATTATGACATCAATAACAACTTGCATTTGTATAATTCCTTCACCATAATAAAACATTCTACAACTTCATGAAATAAAACTTAATACCTGGCTCGCAAAAGGAGGCATTAGAACAATTTGCCAAAGACGTGGTGAAACCAAAATGAGCTTTCAGGATACCTTAAAGTGAGGAAGAAGTGATAAGAGAAGTGGAGAGGTTTAGGGAAGAAATACCCAAAGTTCGGGCCTTAGCAGCTGAAAGCAAGGCCATTAATAGAATAGTGAAGAAAATCAGAAATGTAACAGAGATATCATAAAGATGTACTGTTCGACAGAATTAAAAGTGGGGACATGTGAGCCCATGAAAGGGTTTGTAAACAAGTATGAGATTGTTAAAATTGCCTAGTTGCTATTTTAAAACTATAATTACCACACTACGGTAGCCTACATAAAGTGCATAAAAATCAAAGCATTGCAAAAACGTTTCTCATCTTACAGTGAAGGAGGAAATCCAACATTGAATTGAGATTTTGTCAGACAGCTATTTTCTGTCATTTTGAGCAGTTAGAACAATCAGTTTAGTGAAAGTGCTGCCACCTAGCTTTAGCCTTTTCTTCATTAAAATTAGAACAAATTAGTTAAAAATATCAATGAGGATGAAATTGTGCATTGCAATAATATTGCATGGGCCTGCTAGCTTGCTCACATGACATTTCTTTCTCTGACTGTGAAAATTGTTAAATGAATGGATTGTCATTTTGGTTAAATTAAGAGCAAAATGAACTCAAAATGTATTCTTCATCCTGACATAGAAGAATAAATACAGCTCTTATGAACAGCAGCTGAGTAAATTGACCCTCATTGGAATTTGGAAGAATGACAGGCAACCTTATTGAAACATAGAAGATTCTTAGGGAACTTGACAGTGTAGATGCAGAAACGTCACTTTCGTTTGTGGGAGAGTCTAGGATTAAAGGGCATAATCTCAGAATAAGGGGTCACCCGTTTAAGACACAGATGAGGAGGGAATTTGTCTCTCAGAGAATTGTGAATTTGTGGAATTCTTTATCATAGAGGCTGGGTCATTACATATGTTCAAGGCGGTGATAAACACGTTTTTAATCCGTAAGGAAATAAAGGGTTATGGAGAAAACACAAGAAGGTGGAGTTGTGGGTTATTTGATTAGCCATGGTGTCATTGAACCCAGCAAATTGGATGGGCTGAATGGCCTATTTCTACTCTTCCATCTTATAGTCACTTGTATCCTTCCAAATGTGGAGTTGTGCTTGAATGAAGCACAAACATCGTTCGAGTGTCAAGAGGTATACCTTCATCATTGACTTTGTGTTTAGGTTATTGCTGTGAATGTTGAGTTGGCTGTATAATGCAATTTTATCTGATCACAACTTTGTTATTTTATGGCATCATTATATTCAGACTTGGAGCACTCAATTGGACAATGTTCAACCAAACCTTATCTCGTCAATGTGAAAGCAAATGAAGTCACTAACTGGAATGCATCTATGTTCAGCAGTTTGTAATATTTATTTCAACATTCTGCTATCATCTTCATTCCCACTTATGTTTATCACCACATGATTTCTTCAGGTAAGACCGTGATCTCCTCCTCTTCAATAAATGATGTTCTCCAATCAGAAAATGGATGTCCTTACTATGGCACAAAGTTCCATCTCAAACTGGCCTGAGACACAAATACAACATAGAACATAGAACGTTACAGCGCAGTAGAGGTCCTTTGGCCCTCGATGTTGCGCCAAACTGTGAAATTAATCTGACTTACACCATTCCATTATTATCCATATGTATGTCCAACGCCCATTCATTAATTTTTTCGAGTCTACCATTGTTGTAGGCAGGCTGTTTCATGCCCCTACTACTCTGAGTAAAGAAACTACTCCGATGTCTGCCCTAAATCTATTACCCCTCAATTTAAAGCTATGTTCCCTCATGTTAGCCTTCACCATCCAAGGAAAAAGGCTCACAGTCCACCCTATCTAATCCTCTGATTATTTTATACATCTCAATTAAGTCACCTCTCAACCTTCTTCTCTCCAACAAAAACAGCCTCAGTTCCCTTAGCCTTTCCTCATAAGCTTAAAATTGTGTTGCTGGAAAAGCGCTGCAGATCAGGTAGCAAAGGAACAGGTTGGGTTGGTGGGGAGTGTGGATCTGACGAGGGAGTCGCGGAGGGAGTGGTCAGATCCATACCCCCCACCAACCCAACCTCCACTCCCGGCACCTTCCCCTGCAACCGCAAGAAATGCAAAACTTGCGCCCACACCTCCCCCCTCACTTCCCTCCAAGGCCCCAAGGGATCCTTCCATATCCATCAGAAATTCACCTGCACCTCCACACACATCATTTGCTGCATCCGCTGCACCCGATGTGGCCTCCTACACATTGGGGAGACAGGCCGCCTACTTGCGGAACGTTTCAGAGAACACCTCTGGGACACCCGCATCAACCAACCCAACCGCCCCGTGGTTGAACACTTTAACACCCCCTCCCACTCCGCCAAGGACATGTAGGTCCTTGGCCTCCTCCATCGCCAGACCATGGCAACACGACGCCTGGAGGAAGAGCGTCTCATCTTCCGCCTAGGAACCCTCCAACCACAAGAGATGAATGCAGATTTCTCCAGCTTTCTCATTTCCCCTCCCCCCACCTTTTCTCGGTCCCAACCCTCAGACTCGCACCGCCTTCTTGACCTGCAATCTTCTTCCCGACCTCTCCGCCCCCACCCCTCACCTTAACCTCCTTCCACCTATTGTATTCCCAGCACTCCTCCACCAAGTCCCTCCTCCCTATCTTTTATCTTAGCCTGCTTGGCACACCCTCCTCATTCCTGAAGAAGGGCTTATGCCCGAAACGTCGATTCTCCTGTTCCTTTGATGCTGCCTGACCTGAGGCGCTTTTCCAGCAGCACATTTTTAAGCTCTGATCTCCAGCGTCTGCAGTCCTCACTTTCTCCTTTCCTCATAAGGCCTTCCTTCCATACCAGGCAACATCCTACTAAATCTCCTCTGAACCCTTTCGAAAACTTCCACTTCCTTCCTATAATGCAATGACCAGAACTATACGCATTACTCCAGCTGCGGCCTTAACAGTGTCTTGTACAGCTGAAGCATGACCTTGTGGCTCTGAAACTCAATCCCCCTACCAATAAACGCCAACACACCATATGCCTTCTTAACAACCCTATCAACCTTGGTGACAACTTTCAGGGATTTATGCACCTGGACACTGAGGTCCCTCTGTTCATCTACACTGCCAAAAATTTTACCATTAGCCCAGTACTCTGCATTCGTGTTATTTCTTCCAAACTGAACTACCTCACACTTTTCTGCATTAAATCTTCAATCTGTCATTGCTGGTAGTGTTAATTCAGGCTGTACCTCTCTAATTCAGCACACTATGGTTTGGCAACCTCTGTGGCGTGACTCCTGCAATACCACCAGTTTTCCAAAGAACCCACACTGCTCCCAGTTATCTGAAGATTCTGCATTTAGTTGATGTAAAAGTAGTTTAAAGTGGAGCAAATAGAGTTCCTGCCATGATTCAGCAAGGCCCGACACAATTGCTGGATTAGGATGCTACAACATATACACTACAATAAATTGTCAATGCTTTTTGACATATCTCTCAAACCCAAAATGCATCACCCAGAAGAACAAAAGCAACACACAGCAGGTACAAAGGGACACCAGTACCTCCAAATTCCCTAACTCCCTGACTTGAAATATATCATTGCTGCTCCTTCATGGTCATGGGGTCAAAGTCATGAAATATGCTGATACTTTGGGTGTATCTCTACTAGGCAGACTACACTGATTTGAGAAAGTGGTCCTATGTCATCTTTCCAAAGACTATGAGGATGAGCAATAAATATTGCCAGGAAAGTCCACATTCTATGAATGAATATTTTTCAGTGGAATACTTCAATGCTCCATTCAAAGTATTATGGTCTCAGCAGAACAGCAACATTCTTTCTGTGCTCTTGGTCCACTTTCATCATTTTTTTCTCTCTTTACCCAGCTGAAACATTTTTCATGAACTGACTATTAAACACTATTTCAGTGACGGGAACGCAGTTCAAATGAACTACTACAAATTCCCTTTTGATATCAGAGCATTTCAAAACAACACCAACTTCAGCGGTCAACATTGAAGCAGCAGTGAAGCCTGATGAGCCCAGATGGCAGTCAGTGGTGAAGTAGTGGTCGGCAGCAAAGCCTGGTGAGCCCTGGTGGGACTTAGCCCAGCTCAGGTGAAAGCACCCCCCTGCATGGGTGGAGAGTGACCCCTCGTGGGGAAAGCTCAGCGTGGAGTGTCTGCAGGCTGTTGGCTTAAGAATGGATTGTAATGTTTAACTTTTAATTTATTTCTTTATTTTTTCTATTTTTGTACACAGGATTTTATACCTTGGTATTTTTGTACCCAAGATGGTGCCAGAAATGGTGACATTGTGCATTTTTCACTGTACTCCTGTACTTGAGTACACATGACAATAAAACCTAAATTGAAATCAACACCACCGTTCCCATTCAAATCAGCAAGCATTGTTGGGTGATAGTCATATTCATAAAAAGCAAAGAAGTCATTTGTAACAAGTGTCCCTTCCCACTCTAAAATTAACAAGATGCTAAGTATGATTAATAGTAGAGCATTAGTGAGGTCTAGTGATTTTACTTGTACACCAAAAACTACTGACAATAAAAAGTAGTATTTTATCTTTGTACAGTTACATTGGTATAGCATCTTTAATGATCACAAGCATCCCAAAACACTTAACATCCAATTTAGTACTTTTGAAGGGTAGTCAGTGTTGAAATTTAACAATTCCAACAGCCACTTTGTGCAGAGCAAGCTCCCATGACCAGCAACGTGATCTTTAATGGGGTAACCTATTTTTGTGATTTTTGAGGGATAAATATTGGTCAGCACACCAGGGAGAACACCAGTGCATTTTTTAAAAATAATGAAGTGAGATCTCTAATGTCCAGCAAGGAATACAGTCAGGACCTTAGCTCGACAACTTATCCAAAAATGACTCAGAAGCAAGAGTATTACTAGTTGAGCCAATGTTGACACCAATACGCGCTCTTATGATTTGTGCAGCAGTGGCTTCCCTACCCAAAGGTCAACATGTTGGCTTGCTGATCAGCATGTGCGCAATCCCATAGCAGTTGCACAGCTTAAAGGGAACATCAGTTGATCTTACATTGTTCTATTGTCATAGTACGGTATCTTATATCCAAAGTGCAGCAGATTTTCATATTATTCTCTTATACATAGTTACCTAGGCTTTTACAGTGAGCAATTTGCAAAACAGAAAAATTTCATAAGAGTTAACAAAATCAATTAATTAATCTGTCTTTGGTTGTGTTAGATGACAGCAAGCTCAGTCAGGATGCTGAAGAATTCTCCTCTTCTTTAAATAGCACTGAATCAGGGCCTTGGTTTAATATGTCATCCAAAACTTCCAGCAAACCAATTTTTTTCCCCACTGCAATCTAAGTAGTAGCCTGACTGCTTTTTATTACAAAGAAAAACGTGAAACTTGAACAAAAAGTAACAGAATGCATGGCAGATCAAATCAAGAGGCTATTAATTTCAAAGTCACTCAGTATCACAGCTTCAAGACCAGATTAATTAGAATTCCCTCAAACTTGCATTGCCTATTGCTGACAATGTTTTAGTAAGTACATTATCTCAAGTCTCACTTACCAAGTATTGGAGCCTCTGACGTTCAGTTTCTGGTGTGAACTCTGAAGACATTGGAATAACTTCACCATTTCGAACAATAATAGCCCTAAAACAGAAAGAGGTAAAACGTTCACACAAAGAATAATAATATAAAAATCAATTCTATTTGGTAGCTTACGCAGTTTTAACCTACTCATGTTTAGATAGTGGGGGTAAACTGGATTACCTGGCGGAAATTCACACAGATACAGGGAGAATGTCTGTGTGGAATTTGCACAATAACTCGGATGGAATTGAAATGGGTCCTTGGCATGTGATGCAGTAATGCTAACCATTGAACCACCATGCCACCCTGTGCCTAGACATGGTAAATATGGAAAAGTTGGATAGAGAATAGCATACCTGGAAGGGAGTGTGCCCAATTTTCTCACCTACTAAAGGAGAGAAACAGAAAATTGTGTGGTTCCACTTAGGGGCCAAAGTTTCTCCTTGGTCATTTTGTGGGTCTTTGTTGCATGCAACTAATTCAGTAGCTCCAGGGGACACAAATTGTAAAACTTACCCCATTATCAATTAAAACTGTGTGTGATTAATGTGCCAATATTTTTGCCAATACGGAAGGAACTAAACCTGCAAGAGACTTGACAGGCACCATTCTTTTTTTTAAGAAAGAGACATCATTTAAATTTCAGAATGCAGGTTTTGATAAACATTCAATATCTGGCTTCAGCTAGCATCAGTATTTCAGATATGGCAGCTTTACTCTCATTACTTAAAAATCTAATGCCAGAGAAACTTCAAATTTCAGTGTTAATGTTTACTCTCACCTATGCACAATTTCACCAAAAATTAATATTCTGTTGCAAATCTTCAGTAAAACATGTCATGTGTTCTGCAATAACCCCACAGAATGACATAATAAAGAGGTTAAATAATCTCAGCTGAATACCATTTGGCTCTGCACCAAAACTCTGGGACTTTTCTGAAAATGTCTCTGGACAAATCACAACTAGTAAATTTTGAATTTTACACACACATATGTAGAAATATAGGTACAGTATCAAGGAGAATTAACAGGCAATATTCTAATCATTGGGTTCAGATGATATTACAAACCTTCATGATTACTGGTATGCTTAGATTACAATTAGTACTCAGCAATCCAATCCATGCCATCCAGGCAACTGAACTCTGGTTTGTTTCTCATCCATTAAAATCTCCTATTGTAAATTGTTGCGTCTGAATATCTAGAATGAATGGTTCTCAGCAGTTTACAGATAAACTGCAAATCACTAAATTGTCTACTTAACACTTGCACATTTTAATGGTATCACATTCAAACTCCAGATTTCTATTTCTGAATTACTTCAGAAATTCCAACAGGATAGGAGAGTTTAAAATAGACTCTAATCATTACAAGACTTTACAGTCACTTTGTCAGACCTCCAAGTGGACCGTAAATGAAGCAATTAAATATGGCCACACTATTAGTATGACTAGTCAGTATTTGAATGATTTAACATCCACACTGCATTCCATGGGTTCGCATGGCAAGACCTCCCTTGACAGTCACTGAATTGGTTTTTTATAATCTGCTGTCTCTGGAATGCAACCTGCTCAAAAACTCTCCAGTATGAACTATTCCTTAAGCAAATAATTTATGAATGCATAATATTAATTTAGCATTAAATATGGAGGGAAGAGGAGTGGAGGGAAGCACAATATAGTATACATTTAGGTACTCGCAGTGCACGCAAATATAAAGACCTCATTATGGAGCGCAAAGGAGCTTCTTACAACCCCCTCCTAAACAGTTACAATTCATTACTGAAACATATATTGAAGTCAAGAAGTTGACATTTCAATAGAATTCATCTAGGCAACAAATTAATGAGATTTATTGAGCTTCTGCACTCAGTGGGGATAATGTTGACTTTGTGGGAAAGCATCAACTGGATACTAGCAAGTCAAAAGCCCTGTTTTACCTCATCTCTCCCCTTGACTTAAATGGAAACAAAAACAAAAATTTCAGGAAAGACATGAAGTGGGCTGCCAAATTGCTGTCATTCACTTAACACTATTGGACAATTTCTCAATTATACTCAGGATCTGCACACTTATATAAATCCAGTCTGATAAATAAAAGCTGAAGGAAATAAAAAAGAAGTGATATACACTTCAGAATAATTCATAATTATAATCCTCAATTACACAGTTTGCAACAGCAATGTATCAACTAATTTGAATGTGGATAATTAAAACATCACTAAATGTTCTGTGTAAAATATCATCTAGGTGTTTACTTGAAAATTTTGAGTTCAGCCAAAAAATAATCTCAACCTTTTATTGGTTTCACTAGTATCATTGTTTTCCTTTTCTTTGCATGTTGCAAGCAGAAAACAATGTTACAGAATGCCAGTCCAATTTTAAGGGGGTAATTTTAACCTTTCCCATCAGATGGAAAGACCATGGTTGAACACCTTTCTTTTATATAATCTGGCCAATATATTCCTCATTTTTGCCAGCACAGCATGAAGTCCTGCCAGCTTCCTGACAAGTGGTCAGGTTAAAACTACAGCCATAACATGAGCTTAGACAAGAAAGCACTTCTTGATTGTAAAGGGAGCATTTAGTGATTAACATGGACTTCACTATGAGACCACTATATCACAGCTACTCTTAAAGGATGAGGAGATAATGCTTGTAAAGTCAGTCTTACCTGCTATCCCCAGCATTTGCTACATAGAACTTGCCCATCAGAAACATCACAACCAAGGAAGTGCAGCCACCTGAGATATTGTACGTGGTTCTCTCGCGTTCAATTTGCATGTCCTGCAGATGGCAGCATCAAGGAGACAAAGGAGACCACATTGTTATTCAGGAACCACTTGCCTGTGCTTGAACTTATCACAAACTTTGAATGGTAAAGAGATATGGTCATGATTCACAATTTTTCCTTTCAAGATACAGCCTCAAATCTCTGATAAAATTGAAATCATAATGTTGTAAATACATCAAATACAGAAAATAATAACAATGTACATGCCTCCGAGTCTACCAAGGGAAAAGACAGATTAATGTTTTGGAAAATGATGAATGAAAAATTTCAAAATTAAGACCTATAGTTTTCTTTACCAAAGGTAACTCTATGGAACCAAGATAGAAAGATGGAATTAAAACTCAGATGTGTGGTGGTTTAATTCATGGCTTGAGTGGCTTACTCCTCTTCCTATGCAGGTTCCAGTTAATCACCCTCTGCACTCTTTTTAAAATGCAATGCTCCATGCCAAGTAAATTGGATCTATACTTGCAAAAATTTTAAAAGATGGAGAGGTGATATTTCTGAAACAAAGAAAGTTAAGGAGGTGCTTTACAGGGTAGAGACTGAAGCTGGTCCCCCTTTCTGGGAAATCTAGAACATGAATACAGTCTCCAAGTAAAAGGTCAACTACTTTGGTCTAGGATGAGGAGATTTTTCTCCACATAGAGTGAAGTGGGTGTTCAATCACTGAGTATCTTAAAGACTGAGATCAATAACACTTTTGATCTTTTAGAAAAAAATCAGGGATATGGAGAGTGGGCCAGAAGGCAATCCAGGCCATAGTCAATTTGCATAGCACAGCAGACTTGTGGGCCAAATGGTCTACTCCTATTTCTCATGTTTAATTAGATCATGGCTGACCTGTACAATAGCTCAATTTACCTACTTTCAGTCCTCCTTATCCATTGATAAAGGGGCTACGAAAATTTGACATCAAACAGGATGTGCAGTGTTTACCATCTCTCACTGAATGAACTGAAACTCCACAGCCGTAGATTCAGTACTGCCAAATTATGGAACTAATACACAAATGTTAAATTATACAATAGAAAGTTAAGGAAATCGGTTCAAATTACAGACCTGAATCTGCTCTTGGTGTTGAGGGCAAAAGTGTCAAATTGCAGTTTACTAACTGCAATCACACAAAACATGAAAGGTCATTGATTTGATTGCAGCAGTCCTTAGCAGTGCATATAACTTTTAGACAGTTCATTAACTTCATTGCAAATTATTTGTGATCTCCTTCAACGGTTCTGTGTTTCAAAAATTTTTTTCTGTCAAGAACCGCTAGAACTCAATGAACTGCATTAGCAGAATCTCAATGTTCAGGTGACAATGTCATGTACCAATGCCACTTTCTAACACTCAATGCCTTTGAAGAATGGGAACATTTTATCTGATTAATGCCTCTGCCACTTGGCCGTGCAAAAAGAGAAAGACTTTAGTTGACACCATATCACACATCTCTCTGAAACCTCTCAAAAGTACTTCACAGACAAGAAATTGGTTTTCAGAGCAATCATTTTTTTGGAGGGCATGATCATTCTGTGTCTACAACAAACAAAACGTCTTGCAAATGCAATTTCACATGAAATAATACTGTAGGAGGAGACCATTTGTCCATCAGGCCCATTTCAATGCTAGTTCTTCAACATGAACTTTATTAATCTCAGTTCTCCTCCTCTCTTCCACTGCCTCATTTCATATTCTTTTGAAAATAATTATCCAATTTCCTTTGAACTATTAATCTTTTATTAATCTTTCTGCCTCAACAGACAATTGCAGCCCAGTATTCCACTTCCTAAATGTTCTCCCAATTTCCAGTGAATGGTACAAGTTCCTCAAGTTTATTCTGGAGGATGTGACACCAGGCCCCAAATCAACTAATCAAACTATTCTTGCACTTGGCATTCTTCCAGAAGCTTTTATGATCATGAAAAACATCACTCAAGTCCTCCTTGGTCTGCTACTTTGTTTTACCAGAACAATATCCTTTTATGCCAAGCCAATCTGCACAATCATAACTGTCTATTGTGATATGAATTGTAGCTGTACGTTTTGTATGTTGTGCTACATACATGCATACAATTCTCCTTGCATGGTCCAAACAATATTTTGTCCTCATTCAATGTAAATTCATTTTCTATAAAATCCAAGACCAATGTTTGACTTTTTACTTAAAATGTGCTTCTCTATCTACATTCCCACCTTTAAAGATTCACATTTCAGCAGCTGTTCTGGATCTCTGTTCCTTCAGCTAAGAACTTTACTAATTAGAGAAGGCGTTGTTTTTGAAGAACCACCACACTAGATTCGAAATGTTAACACTACTTCTCTTTTCACTGATAGTGATAGGCCTGCTGAATATCTCCAGCATTTTCTGGTTTTAGTTCATTTCATTTCGTTTTTTAAAAAAATCACAACTTACTGTTCGTTCCCAAGCTTCTTTCATGCTACCCTTCTAATCTTCATAATCATTGTGTTTTCCTGTTTTCTTTACATTATTAATATTTAATTATTGTGTACAAATAATGTTGTGACTTTAGTCAATGAAATGTTCCAAAGCAACTTGACAGCAGCACTATCAGACAGAATATAATACTGAGCCACTTATGGAGACAAAATCAAAGATGTGGGTCAAAACGGTGAGCTTAAAAAAGCATTTTACAAAAAGATGAGAGAAAGCTGGATAAATAGATAAGATCAAGTGAGGGAATTCCAGTGCATAGATCTTAAGGCAGCTGAAAAGCTGTCAATAATGGAGTGGGATCAGAAATACCCTCTAACTGGGGTCACTAGATAATTAGCTGAAAATGTGTTGCTGGAAAAGCGCAGCAGGTCAGGCAGCATCCAAGGATCAGGAGAATCGACGTTTCGGGCATGAGCCCTTCTTCAGGAATGTTGCCCTTTTTCAGCTCTGATCTCCAGCATCTGCAGTCCTCACTAGATAATTAGTCTGGCAACAATGTCACTAGGCCATTGCCTCCCCATTTTCTGTGTTGTCACGCCTACTGTGTAAGTGCCCATGTTAACACAGCCTGCGTGCGGTTTTTCAAACCATGTGGATTAGAGGAAGCATTAGTTGCAGAGTTAGAGGAGGTTACAGACAACCGGAAGAATGAGAGTATAGGGGGAATTGAAAATTTTAAAACCTAGTGTCTGTCTTAATCTCCATAGGTCCATTGAATCTCTCCCAGAATAGCTATCAGGATAAAACAGCCTGGTGGATTGGCACCCCATCCAGAAACATCCATTCCCTCTACCATTAACGCTTAGTAGCAGCAGTGTGTACCATCTACAAGACGCACTGCAGAAATTCACTGAGGCCCCTTAGATAGCACCTTCCAAATGTATGAACACTTCCATCTAGAAGGGCAGCAGCAGCACATACATGGGAACACCACCACCAGCAAGTTCCCACTAAGCCACTCAACATCCTGAGTTGGAAATATATCAACCCCCTTCAAGGTTGCTGGATCAAAATCCTACAATTCTCTCCCTAACAGTATTGTTGGTCTACCTACAGCACATGGATTGCAGCTGTTCCAGAAGGCAGCTCACTACTGCCACCTTCTTGAGGCCAACTAGGAATAAATACTGGCCCAGTCAGCACTGCCCACATAAGCTGGAATTCCTGTCAAAGTAGAAAATATTCACCAGTATCTCCTTTTGAGTTACATGAAGTTCTCCATATTATTATAGGGTATAATTTGGATACTATTCCACTCAGACATCAGGAACAACTTCAAAACAGAGAGGAAACTGGGAAAGAGAGAGTAGGGAAACAAAACAAGCTTGAAATAAGAGATATAGAACAGACAGCACATCTTAATCTAATCCAGCAAAATTATTCTTAAAGTTGCATGAAGGTAAAGAGGCAAGCAAGGTATTGAGAGAATTTTCAGTTCCTTTCTGGCTATGATATTGTAGTACTATCAATATGGAGAGATCACTGTTAGTGACGAAACTGTGTTTGTTCTTGTTTAGGATGTGGGCTTCACTGAGAAGGACACGTGGCTTGGGTGGCACGGTGGCTCAGTTATTAGCACTGTTGCTACATAACACCAGGGATCCAGGTTTGATTCCAGCCTCAGGCAACTGTCTGTGTAGAGTTTGCACATTCTCCTTATGTCTATGTGGGCTTCCTCCCACAGTCCAAAAGTGTGCAAGTTACATGGATTGGCCATGCTAAATTGCACATGGTGTCCAGGGATGTGCAAGCTAGGTAGATTAGCCATGGGAAATACAGGGCTACAGGGATAGGATAACGGGTTGGATCTGGATGTGATACTCTTCGAAAGGTCAGTGTGGACTTGGTGGGCCGAATGGCCTGCTTCCACACTAGAGATTCTATGACTGTATTTGTTTCCTGTCCCTAATTGCTCGGAGTTGAGTGGCTTGCTGGGTGATTTCAGATGGCAGTTAAGAGTCAACCACATTTCTGAGAGATTTGAGTCACTTGGACTGGACCAGGGAAGGATGGTAGATTCCCTTTCCTAAAGGAAATAATTGATTGATGATTATCATTATGAGTGACACAAATTTCATATTCAAATTTACAAAGAAAATTAGTTGCCATGCTAGGATTTGAATCTATGCTCTCAGAGCTGTGCTTGGACATCTGGAATACTAGCCCAGTGATATTACCACTATACCACCATCTCACCACTAAAATGCTTAATCTCATCCAAGACTTGATGTGAGTGATCAAGGACTAATTTTCTTTTCCCCCAGATTGGTAGTCTTCTGACTCGTAAAATGATGGTTGATGTAGCTTCAGTTGGCTCTGTTAACCATTGCCTGGAGTGGCTCAGCTCTAACATGGTAGACTCTAGTATCCAAATGGACATGGAGGTTTTTGATATGTTGCAGGAAAGACAATGTGCTAAGAAAACGGATAATCTATTGGCCTTTGTTCTCCCTCATTGGCCAAGATAAGCTTTTTGATTCTGCTGTTTTCCAGCAGTCCCTAGCTGGAAGCTGCTTAACTTGAAGTGCACAACAACTGACTGGTTGGACACCATGCCTCCCCACCAACCAGAAGCAGCATGGCAACCTATTCACCATGGCAATGGAGTTGAACCTCTCTCAGAACTGCTGTCTCCATGCTGTGCTGTGCTCTGTAGTGAAACTGGAATGTCACAGAATCTCTTCAGTGCAAATAGAGGCCATTTGGCCTATTGAGTCTGTACCCATCCTGCAAAGGGCATACCACCCATACCCACCCTATTCCTGTCACCTCTCATTTACTATCCACTGAGCCTACACAATCGTGGACTCTATGGGGTAATATAGCTTGGCCAATCCACCTAACCTGCACATCTCTGAACTCCCCAGGGTGCAAGCCCAGGCTAAATTTATGGGGATATGAACTGTCCAAACATCAGAATGTCCGTCTCAATCTCCCTGGATGACTGCAAAGGAATTAAAGCAAGACATTTGGCACTGGTTTTGTTACTAAACTTGCTGCAAAGATTACTTATTGAGACAAATGATAAGACAAGATGACCAATTAGTCTACATCCTTTGGACTCTACTCCAGATTCTTTGTCAAGGTTTACCCTTTACCTTCAATGTTCCTGAGGTATCCTAACAGCAATGGAATGATACGTCTATAGCCTGGAGTTTATTCCATGAAGGCCAGCCTTTGTCCACATGCAAGTGGGTCAGCACTCTGCATGTATAGGACCAAACTTGTTGTGGGATGCAATGGCCTAGTTGTATTATTGCTAAACTGTCAATTCGAAATCCAAGAAGGTTCAGAGTCTACCAAGGCAAATGTGGAGTGTGAATTCAATAAAAACTAAGATTCTAACGGTGACCATTAAACTGTTGGCAATTGTTGGAAAAACTTCTTTGGTTCATTAATGTTCCTTAGGGAAGGAAAGTGCTTTCTTTATCTGAACTAGCCCACAAGTGACTCCAGACCTAAAGCAAAGTGGTTGACTCTTAACTGTCTCTGGGTGATTAGGAGTGGACACTAAATGCTGCTGTAGTCAGTGATACTCATATCCTGTGAATGAATTTAAAAACTTCACAAGTTTCTCTAAAGGTTTAATCTGGGACTGTGAGAATCCATTTTCCTTGTGCTGTTGCAAGATGCATAGTTGAAGACTTGCAAATGAAGAGACTATGTACTGGATGGGAAAAACTTGCATATTCAGTTCCCATTCAGAAAAGTACAGTAAGATTTGGTAAGAATTACAGCAGACAGCACTATTTTAGTAGGTGGAGGAAGGTATGGCCAGATAAGGAGGGGTGAGGTATCACCACTCACAAACCAAGCTTCAGTCAGGAGCAAAATGAGAATACAATGACCCATAATAAGGTCATTAAGCCCTGTGTTGCTTTGGAGAGGATTCCAAAGCATTGCATACTTATGTCCATAGGTTGCTAATTGCTATATTGACACATTTCCCAGTTTTCATTATACAACTCCACAAACACACCGATACTTAAATTCAGTCACAACAATAACTTGATCTCTCTCAGACCTTCCTATTCTCAATTTCCTTTTCTTCTCAGCTTTGACATTACTGCATATTATTACTACTGTTAATTAAGTATGCTCAAGGTGCAAATGAACTCATCATCCTCGGAGTCCCTTCATGACTGAAGAATCTGGTACGAGATGGGCAAGGACATTTAGAAGCCCACCTTTAATTACAGCAGAACTATTTCCTCTCCTCATTTTAGCCCACGATTATGCTGGAGTTCCCATTGTGATTGGGCAATTGTTGAAAGGTCATCTGCTTCTGTGTTGTGACAATATTTAAACTTGACAACTGAAATTTAGGATGCGCTCATTGAATATTGGTTGTGTGAGCAGGATACCTGCTCTGTCACACTTTCAGTGGCAGGAGATGATGATTAAAATGAGTAGGAATTTCTTCTCTCAGAGAAGTTAGTTTGTGGAATTCTTATTTCCAAAGAGCAGTGTAGGCTGAATCAGCAACAATATTCAAGACTGAGTTAAGGCAGATTTTTGATTGATGAGGGAGTCAGGGGTTATTGGCAGGCAGACACAAAAAGAGGAGTTGATGCCATACTCAGACTACTCATAATTTTATTGAATAATAGAGGTGGCTGGAGCAGTTGAATGGCATACTCCTTGTGTTGTTGGATCATAAGGTTCTCAATTTTGGAGATGCAAAAGGCACAGGAAGACACTCACTTTGAGTACATTGAGAAATAAATTCAGCACATCCAAGGACACTGGAGGCTATGCAGGTCAATGCACAAATCAACTGGGCAATTTAAAATGCGTATAATTTGAATTCTTAAGATGGGAAAGATTTTATGCTATGCTAATTCTATGAATATAAAGGACTGCCTCAGGTAGAAACCAATTCTCCGCATCTCGCCACATAATAGCATTGGAGTAGAATGCCAGATGCATCTTTTTGAGCTCCTATTGATAATGAGTAATTTATTACCTGCAAAGTCACAAGGGATGCCAGCAAGCTTTGAGGTCACTGTGAAGCAATGCTTGGAGCAACAGGATGGGCTTAGAAAGGGTCTGCTGAAAATAGATCCTTTGAGAAATGTCAACTCAAGTTGGAACAAACTTAAATTGTATTCAACTTTCTGATGATCTGGCTTTAAACCCAGGTTATATTTTTAATGAAAAGAAAAGCACTGCAGTCTCTGGAATCCAAACATGTTGCAATGACATACAGAGGAACCTTGATTATCCGAACGAGATGGGCGGGCACCATTTCGTTCAGATAATTAATTATTTGGTTAATCGATTCAATGCCTCTCCTCTGCAGCTCAGAGTTTTCGGAAGTTTCCTTTTTCCTCACTTTACCTGCCTTGCTCACTCT
Organism: Chiloscyllium punctatum; assembly: GCF_047496795.1. NCBI lineage: Eukaryota > Metazoa > Chordata > Chondrichthyes > Orectolobiformes > Hemiscylliidae > Chiloscyllium > Chiloscyllium punctatum. Next base: position 23,588,388 of record NC_092770.1, on the reverse strand, counting down.
CTCTGTCTCAGGGTTTGTTTCTGAGCAGAGACACGCTTGTGTGTAAGGGACCTGCAACATTGCCAAAGCCTCCCGCACCACCCCCCACCCCCATCGCCCCCACCCAATCCGTTCAATGGGATTGACACAGGGAGCATTTGCTGTGTCCACTCCCCATTCAGGAGACTAGACAGCAGCAAACCCCGTCCCCCATGCACCCCCACTCCCCGTCTGCCCCCAATCCCGTTCAACCTGCCCCGACCACCCTCACCTCCATGCACCATCCGCACCGCCTCCCTTGTCCACCCCCCAACTCCATCCCCGTCCACCCCAAACCCATCCACCCCACCCCTCTCTGGGGCAGCCAGACTGGACACCAGCAGTAAGGCTACTGCTGCCTTGGGGGGTGAGTCTCCAATAGTGAGCGCACGCGCGCACGCTCACACAACTTTTTACTGCAACTTTTTGTCACGTACCATCCTTGCCCCGTACAGGACAATGTCAGAGAGATTCTCTGGGGAAGTGGGGGGGAGGGGTTAGGGTACACTTGAGGGAAAGTGTGTGGAGACAGAGAGAGACAGGGTGGGAGGTCAGTCATTTGGAGACGGTGCCTGGGCTCCCATCAACGTCCAGGACTGATCTCGGCAGCATTTCAGTAGCTGAGTTCACTTTTAATCATTGTAAGCAAAAGACGCGATCAGTGTTGGAAACACTTCTTTGATGTAATGTTTCTATCGGGACCTCGAGATCTCCTTCAGATAATCCAATCTTCGGATAATCAAGGATCCTCTGTAAACAGGTCAGGAAAAAGTGCTAAATATTCTAACATTTTTCTTTTTACATTTTGTATTCTTTTGAATGATCCATCAATTTTCTGGGTGGCCTTCAGAGGTGGTACATATCAGCAAAGGCCAGAAGGTGGGGAAAGTGAAAACTTAGAAAAATATTGCAGTTCCAAATGAATGGGAAACTGGAGGCAATTCTGTAGTATATTTCCAGATGACCACGCCTAGCATTTTGTGGTACTGGCCACTTCTACAAATAAGTGGCACTGGATAAAGGTATTTTGAGGTTGTTTGCTGTCACCAATCCTTCTTTGTCTTGGGCTGATCTAGTCATTATTGATAGAGGAGATACCAGTGTTGATGCTAACCAGATTTCTCCAGCAAAACTTGAAGTAAACTGGAGATATTTTGCTTAGACACTTTACAGCCTTCAGGACACAATATCGAGTTTAACAACTTCAGAGCAAGACCTCTGACCTCTATTCTCATTACATGCCTCTCCCCCATCCCAGTATCTTGTTTACATAGCTTTGCTCTCAGAAGAGCTGACCTATTATTCTTCTATTAACACCTACTATTAATACCCATTCTATATCTATACCTCTCCTTCACTACCATCAGAACTTCCTTTGCCTTTTTGTTATGGGCAGCTTCATCATCTATCGTACTGTGCACACCCCTTCCCACCCTGTTTCCCCCTTTGCCAACATACAAAAATCATCTTTTTCTAGCTGCTTTCATTTCTGAAGAGGAGTTATATCGGACTTGAAATTTAACTCTTTCTCTCTCCACAGATGCTGCCTGACCTGCTGAGTTTCTCTAACACTTTCTGGTTTGTTTTGTACAAAGGGGCACTGCTCTAAGATAACAAAGTCTATTGCATTAAGGCAAGAAAGTACAACTACATTTGGTCACACATAATTACTAGGAGCTTGAACAAATACACCCACTTCCTCTGGGAGTTAATATAGAACTTTTAGTCTCCACCAACAGATTATGAGTGACATCATTAGAATGGGTGGAGATAGTGTAACATGAACAATAACCCCTTTGATACCATTACCTTTTATGATACAATACCACTGAAAATTAGTGCCCAGTTCCACTGCTATAGTTTTGTAAGTGTAGTTTAATGTTTACAACAAATAACTAAACATAGCTACAGTTACTGTAGCAAGAGTGACTACACATAGAGAGTAAAATCAGGAGAGTTAAGCATTTGGAGCACAAATTCCTAATAATTCTCTTTAATGCTACTTAATATTGATTGATTTTCTTTTAAATGTTCTTCCCTTCCTTTAGCCAGGCTAACAGCTCAATGGAGTACTGAGGAAGTGTTGTAGTGTTAGAGTTGCTGTATTTTGGATGAGATGTTAAAAATGCATTTCACATGGGCATAAAATACTCCACCCTCCTTTTTCAAATATGAATGGAGACCAATATTAATGTCTCAACCAAAATCATAAAAAGTTGATTGTCAGTAATAGGATCTTGTATCAGTGTAGGGGACCACTTGCGTCAGTGTTAGCTCTTTGAAAGTTGTATAGACATTTAAGGTTCGGCCACATTTGGAATACTGTGTACAGTTCTGGTTGCCACATTACCAGAGGATGCAGAAGCTTTGGAGAGGATACAAACATGCCTTATCAGGATATTGCCTGGTTTAGAGGGTATTAACTGTGAGGAGAGATTGGACAAACTCTGTTTGTTTTATCTTGAAAGTTAGACCTGTTTACAAAATTTGTGGTGAATTTTAACATTCTTTGTGTCTTTCTTTTGAGTTTAGTTTATTTTCCTCCTTAGTCAAAAGAATTTATGTGACCTCCACTTGAAAGTAAAAGGATTTGCAACTGGTCATATTTTCAGGATGTCCCATATAGTTAATGGAAGTATCTTTTTGAATGTGACTGCGGTCATAACATAGGCAATCAATTTATACATCTAAGTCCCACAAAACAGCTATATGATAAATGGCCAGATAACTATTGATTGGATTAGGAACAAGAAAAGGGACTGCTTTATTGCTGGGTATTTACTGCAACCCCAAATAGTAAGAAGGGAATAGAGGAAATATTTTACAAAATTATGAAAGGTATGAATAGAATGCATAGTAGGAGAGTTCCCAGGATAGAAGTGTCAACTACTAGGGGACATAAATTTAAGGTAAAAGGAGGAAAGCAGATACAACAGCAACATTCAAGAATCTTCTTGACACATATATGAATAGTCAAGAAATAGAGGGATACAGACTGCACAGAGGCAAAAGGTACTTAGTTTAGATAGGCGTCACATGTCTGCATAGGCTTGGTGGGCCAAACAGCCTGTTGCTATGCTGGACTCATCTCTGATGCCCAATTTATTTTTACACCCCAGCTTGGTCCTGGTCAGCCTGCATATTTGTCATTTTCAACTTCATGTCTAATTGTCTTTTTAAAATTTTCTTTGGAATCTGCTTCCACCAGCCCTTCAGAAAAATCTAGATGTTTGTGCAAAAAGTTCTTCATTCCTTACTTATTTCTTCAGTGTATTATTTAAAATATTGACCTTTGATTATCAGTTCACAGGGCAGTGGAAACAGTTTTGTCTGACTTTCTTAATTAGAACTCATCGTTTGAATTTATTCATTTTTGTCTCTTTCTAGAACTACTTTACAGTTGTGAGAGCATAGAATGCGTTGCCAGCAGCAGTTGTGGAGGCAGGATCATTGGGGACATTTAAGAGACTCCTGGACATGTATATGGTCACAGAAATTTGAGGGTGCATACATGAGGATCAGTGGTCAGCACAACATCGTGGGCTGAAGGGCCTGTTCTGTGCTGTACTGTTCTATGTTCCACTTTAAACCTTATTATTTTGAGATCACCATTACCAACATGTTTCCCACTGAAACAAACTCCAACTTTTTTATTTTTATCTCTGAACTACATATGCCTTCCTCATTGGGTTTGAAACAAACTAATTAAAAAAATATCCTTCAGACAACTTAAGAAACTCATCCTCACTGTTCATTAACTAAAATCACTGACTGTTTTATTGTCTTTATATGTCTTTGCCAATTACTGCAAAATATTTCCTCTATTCCCTTCTTACTATTTGGGGTTTACAGTAAATAGCCAGTAATGAAGTCCTTTTTCTGGTTCCTAATATAATTAATAGTTCTCTGGCCATTTATTATATAGCTCTTTTCTGGGACTTAGATGTACACAAATTGATTGCATGCATTATGACAGCAACCACATTCAAAAAGGTACTTTCATTAGCTATGTGAGACATCCTGAAGGTGTGACAAACAAGTTGCAAATCCTTTTATTTTCAGGTGCAGGTGACAGGATATATTTTTGATTAAGGAGGAAAATAAATTAAATCCAAAAGAAAGACACAAAGAATGTTAAAATTCACCATAAGTTTTGTAACAGCCAACAGGCACCAACAATGAGTTTCTCTTTTGTCAAGTCATTGAAGCCTATTTCAAATGGTTGCCTCAAAAACACTTACCATTTCTTTAAAAGCATTCTCTATTGCTCCAATAACCAAACTCTCATGTGGAATTTTCTTCTCAATGAAGAACCGTGTCGGAGGGCTGCTTGGTGACCCTGGAGTCCCCATTGAGCCTCGCAGCGAGGCAGCTCTGGTTAATGTCCTTGTAGTGCTCACCACTTCGGGCTCATCATTGAGGCAGGTTGGGGGAAGCACTGCTGAGTTTCTCAGGATTCCAGCCACCTCTTGAAGATGCTCTGCTATCTTGTGGTGGAGGAGCTTGGAGGATACCACTGCAGCACCAGCTCCCGCATGTCCATCAAACAGTGCCCAGTAGTTAAATGTAATCTCCTCTGATTCCTATATTTAAAAAAAAGTCGAGATACTCAACTTCAGTGCTTCAAATAACAGTCTGTGCTGCTTGGCAAGCATTTCAATTTCTGGAATGGTCACATGGTAAAAATTCTCAATTTAAGGTAAAACTAACAAAAAATAAGTCCATTTGACCCATCATGACCATGCTATTGCTTTGGTTTCTTTTTTGAACCCATTCCCCTGATTTTTCCTCATAGCCCCTGTCATCTTTTTCCCTTTGTGTACTTATTCACTTCTGGAGCTACACAATAATGTGAATGGAATGTGTGAGTGATTGATGAAGAATTTGGTCCTATGCAAATTATAGATTACTTCAATAGCATAAGTTCCCTTCATATTCACAACAACATGTAGTATAATAGCTTTAACAGAAGACACGGCATGAATATAAAAAAAATTCTGACATTGACCCACTTAAGACAGCTGATCAAAGGCTTGATCTAAGAGGTAGGTTTAAAGGATCATCTTAAAAGGTGAGAGAGGGATATAGAGAGGGAATTTCATAACTTCGAGACTAATTGTCCCACAATTTGTAGCCATTCATTCAGCCAAATGAAGTTGGAGACGCATAACAGATTGGAATTGAAGGAAAGCACAGATCTTGTAATGATCTTGCTGAAAGAGGCTAAGAGATATGCCAGTGCACAAAACCACTGGGCCATCCCATTCCTGTTAATTGCTACAGCATACCCTAAAGCTATACCTAATACATTCTGTCACCCAGTAAAGTTTTGGGCAGCACATTGGCACAGTGGACAGCACTGCTGCTACATAGTGCCAGTGACCAGAATTCAATTCCACCCTCTGAAGATTGTTTTCTGCCAACGCACTAAAACAGCAACAAATGAACTTAAAAGACCTTATACATATAACAAGCAAAACTAATGTCATTTACAAAATACCTTGCAAGAACTCTAACAAACACTATACTGGACAAACAGGCAGAAAACTAGCCATCAGGATACATGAACATCAACTAGTCATAAAAAGACATGACCCACTCTCACTCGTATCCTTACATACAGATGAAAGAGGACACCACTTTGACTGGGACAACACATCCATCCTAGGACAAGTCAAACAGAGACACGCACGAGAATTCCTAGAAGGACGGCATTCCAACCGGAACTCCATCAACAAACACATTGACGTGGACCCCATTTACGACCCTCTGAGAAAAAGAATAGGACATGACATCACCACAGGCAATGACATCACCAACCCAAGGAAACCTAAACAAATACATAGAGAGGAGGTCACTATCACCAGTGCTTCACCGGAGGCTCACTAATAATGTTACCTAGTATGGTGACGAAACATCTGAAAATGAACTTTCCAGCTCAGCAAGCAAATTTACATGCAGGGGTTAAGATACAGATCGATCATGATCAAACTAAACAGCAGGTCAGACTGGATTGGGGGAGCATGGTTACAGGCCTCTTCTATGTTTTGTAAGGAATCCATCCGATTTTCATATCAATGGAATGAATATCTGACAATGAACAAAGAAAAGCTACAGCCTAGGAACAGGCCCTTTGGCCCTCCAAGCCTGAGCCGATCCAAATCTACTGTCTAAACCAACATAGAGATGTACAGCATGGAGACAGACCCTTTGGTCCAACTCATCCACACTGACCAGATATCCTAACCTAACATAGACCCATTTGTCAGCACTTGAACCATATCCCTCTAAAACCTTCCTATTAATAAACCCATCCAAATGCCTTTTAAAAGCTGTAATTATATCAGCCTCCACCATATCCTCTGACAGCTCATTCCATACATGCACCACCCTCTGCATGAAAATGTTGCCTCTCAGGTCCCTTTTATATCTCTCCCCTCTCACCATAAAACTATGTCCTCTAGTTCTGGTCTCCCTCACCCCAGGGAAAAGATCTTGTCTGTTTATCCTATCCATGCCCCTCATGATTTTTATAAATATCTATAAGGTCACTCCTCAGCCTCTGACGCTCCAGGGAAAACAGCCCCAACCAATTCAGCCTCTCCTTATAGCTCAAATCCTCCAACCCTGGCAACACCCTTGAAAAGGTTTCGAAAAGATTTACAAGTTTCACAATGAGCTGATAAATCTTTTCTACCTGATTCATGTGAAGGCAACATTTTGCTAAATCTCTCACTGTGGTGGACTTGACTGAACCAGCTCTTCTTCAAGGAAATAGGAAGATGGACACAAACGTTTTTGTGAAGAGATTAAATTAATCAGGATAAGAAAGAACAATGGAGATTGGGTATAACAAAACTAATTGATTACTATGACAGAGCAAGTAAACCTGAAAATCATGGTTAAAAGTTATAGTTTGTTTAGACACTTGAAATAACTAGAAGAATTTATTGTTAGAAGGTGATAAATTTATCAATGTGGCAAATGTCAAATAATGCAAAGTGAATTATAATTTGTTTTGCATTCACCACTCAGAAACAGCCATGTCACACTAAGTGTTTACATCACATAAACCTTCTCTGACTCTTGTTCCATCCTATAGTAGTTGGATATTGTATTACTGCAGTTCTAATAAGCTGCTTGTACACGATGCTTTGTGGACAAAGCATGTTTTAATGTCTTGACATAAATCTTTAAAGAAATATTCTTTCTTTGGACATGTACTGGACAAGGCCAGCATTTGTTGCCATACCCTCGTAAAAAGTGTTTTCTCTTCTTGAAACTCTGGTGGCCTCTGGCTACAGCTGCAAGGCTTTCTCGTCAACTTTTGATAAGAGTTAGGTTACAAGCATGTTGGTGGAGATACACAGGTTACTTATAGACTTGGAAATGGAACAGGCTTCCTCCCCTAAAGAGACAAAAAAACTGCAGATGCTGGAATCCAAACTAGACAGGCAGGAGGCTGGAAGAACACAGCAAGCCAGGCAGCATCAGGTGGTGCAGAAGTCGACGCTTCGGGTGTACCCCTGAAGGACACTCATGGACAGGTTGGAGCTTTGCAATGATATGAAAATGTCAGTCACTTTATCTTTCTTACCAGATTTTTTTGAGAAGCAGGTCCACTTTAACAGGGTTATGTGATGCAGTAAGCCCTCAAGAATGTATGTTTTTTTAAACCAAGTATTACAGCTGCAGGATTCAAGGGTCTGACACTATGGTCAACGTGCAGGTAAGGCAGCAACCAATTTGAAATGACTAAATTCAACATCAAATCAGGCCATTCAACCCATCAGTGGTAGGCAGGAATCCAACCAGAGGAGTATTTTTCACCCAATTCCCATTGAAATCAATTTTGCTGGAACATACTTGGTCATGTTCTGTCACTAGGAGATAGTGAGGACTACAGATGCTGGAAGAGTCAGAGGGCGCTGGAAAAAGCACAGCAGGTCAAGCAACTTCTGAGGAGCAAGAGAGTCGACATTTCAGGCTGGACCCTTCAACAGGACTGGGGAATGGGGCTGAGAAATAAATGGGGTGGTGGGGCTTGGGGAAAGGCAGGTGGGATGGTGATAGGTGGGCAAAGGTAGGCGGTGATAGTGATAAGTCATTGGAAAGTGTGGATCGGATAGGTGGGAAGGAAGATGGACAGGTAGGTCAGATCAAGGGGGAGGAGCCAAGACAGATGGTTGGATCTGAGAATGGGGTGGGGGAAGGGAGATTTAGAACTGGTGTATTCAATGTTGAGGCCATGTGGTTGTAGGTTCCTGAGGCAGAAGATGAGATGATTCTCCTCTAGTGGGCGGGTGGCGTTGTTTAGGTGGTGAAGGAGGCATGGAATATACATGCCATGGGGGAGTGGGAGGGGGAGTTGAAATGGATGGCTACAGGAAGATGGGGTTGGTTGGTGTGTACGGACCAGAGATGTTACCTGAACTATTCTGTGAGTTTGTGCAGAGTGTCTCCGATATACAGGAGGCCACATAGAGAGCAATTGATGCAGTAAATGAGATTGGAAGATGTGCAAGTGAATCTCTGCCGGATGTGGAATGATCTCTGGGGCCTTAGATGAAGGTGGGGGGAGGCCTGACCTGGTGCTTTTTCCAATGCCACACTTTATCGATTCCAAACTCTCATCCTACCTCATTAATGAATACCACCCATTCAATAGTGCAAAATCCTTTTTAACTGTTAGCTTCAATTAATTTCAATCTTGCTAAGTGCTGTAGCTAAGCGTACCTTCTCAGCTACACAAAACCTAAGTGATCAGGGCTGGAAATTATGTGCCCCATGAATGTGTTTTGGATTTGGGGGCAGGGGAAACACATTTAATACAGGGGGGTTGGCTAGCCAATCTCTTTCCCACCTGTCCCCAAGTTCACCCCCTAATACAGAGGGGAGTCCAAAATTGGCAGGTTGTTGAAAACTCAACTGACTGAAGATAGTGCGGCCCCTTCTTTTCCAATTACCTGTTCCAAAAACCTCAGTCACTGCTCTGCTCCCCCGACTTCCTGAAGCTTTCCAAACCCTCCCTGACTCAGTAACCAGATCTACATTATAGGGAGATAAGGTAGTAAAAGCAAGTCCTATGGCATGCTTGCCTTCATTGGAAGGGGTGTTGTGTATAAGGATAGGCAAGTTATGCTGCAGCTTTATAGAACTTCAGTTAGGCCACATTTGGAATATTAAATAGTCTGATCAACACACTACCAGAAAGAAATGGGTGCTTTGGAGAGGGTACAGAAAAGCTTTATCAGCATGTTGCCTGGTATGGGAGATATTAGCTATGCAGGTAGGTTGGATAGACTGGGTTTGTTTTCACTGGAACACAGGAGGTTGAGTGGCAGCCTGATAGAAGTTAATAAGATTGTGAATGGCATGGATAGAGTGGAAAGCATGAGGCTTTTTCCCAGCCTGGAGGGATCAATTACTATGGGACACAAGTGCCGGGGGTAATGGGGGTGTATTATAGCACTGGGAGTGGGGGCAAAGAGTTTTAAAGAGATATTACCAAGGGTGGTGAGTGCCTGGAATGCACTGACAGAAGTGGGGTGGAAACAGACACAAAAGCAACATTCTAGAAGCATCTGTACAAATACATGTATCGGAAGGTAATAGAGGGCTATAGATCCTGTGAGTGAAGACAGTTTTAGTATGGAAGGACAAAATGTAGTGGCACAGGCTTGGAGGGCTGAAAAACCTTTTCCTATGCAGTATTATTCTTTGTACATTCGACCAGGGCCATCAAGCCTCCACGTGGTCCTGCACACAGTACAAGGAGCACTCTTTGTAGAACCCTGACACTGTTCCTGAGCACATGAATTCCTCCCCACTCAGAAGTCTTTACAGCTAGTCAAATCAGCCCATTGACCATGCTCTCTAGCTGCAAGGAGGGTTTACATAGACATAGATTCTGAAATAACTCCAGAGAGGCCTGTTTTCCCTCACCAATTCATTCTTTATTTAGATGAGTCCTTGACCCTGAACCAACTACCTCGGAGCCAACTCTCAGAATGAACAGGATGTCTGACACTCCTGTTCTTATCTGTCAGCCAAGGCTCCCTGATTGGACCAGATTAACAGCCCCAATCAGAGAACTCATATTTTATGCAGTCCAGCGGGCTAACATTGTAACAATCACAACAGCTTCCCGATGCCTGGGGCAGCACTGGTGCGGGACTGGTTTCTAAAAACTTCGCTTCCACATTCCATCCCTACAGCATTTTTCATCCCCAGGAAGAAGACCTTGTTTCTTCACAGTATCACCAAGGTGCATCAGAAGGGCAGAATAATTTCAGCCCTTCTATTTTGACACTGCAAACATCCTGGTCTCTCAGGCTTCATAAGAGGATGTGGCTGGAGGTTCACTGCCAGGTCTCTGCTAATATCCATCTTTGGTGGCGTCCAGTGTCTTATGATCTCAGAATTAAAGAACCATATGAATTCAGGGATCACTGATTTCTAGGTTGCGAGCAATGCCCTTCTCCATTAGTTAACACAATACACACGGCACTATTATTTTTGCTCAAGTTCTGGATCGCTGGTTTTCAGGTCATTTGCACAGCCTTCTGCTTACTCCGAACTTGATGCACATGATTTATTGTAATGTATTTGATTAACCACAAGTCAATGGGAAAGAACAGATTTACACCCAATACTCCCTTGGGTCACTTGTGGCAAGAAAACCACAAGTTTTCTCTACTCTCTCATTTAACTCAAGCATGCTCTAATCTCAAGCTATGCAACTTCACGTGTGCCTTTTATTCACTATCCACAATCTCATGTTTTATGCTAGTTATTAAGTAATCGTTACAAGGTGTTCTCATTTCACAAGCCATCAATAAAGACTCTCAACCTCGACTGGTTACTCTCTTGGGAGGATGCCAAGGCAGTAATTTGAAGAAGGATGGTCAGAGTGTAAAGGGCTTGGATGGGGCGGAATTTGTTAAGTGTGTACAAGAAAAAGTTTTTAATTCAAGAAATGGATTCAACTAGAAAAGGAGCAATATTTGACCTTCTGTTGGAAAATAAGGTAGGATATGTGTCTGAGGTATCAGGGAAGCATTTTGAGGCAAGTTTTAATATAGTTATGGAAAAGGATAGATCAAAAAGTTAATATTTTAAATTAGAGTAAGGCCAATTTTGGAGGTATTAGACAGGAACTTTCAAAAGTTGATTGGGGCAGGCTATTCGCAGGTAAAGGCAAGGTTGCAAAGTGGGAGTCCTTTTAAAATGAGATAACGAGAGTTCAGAGACAATATGTTCCTGTTAGTATAAAAGGCAAGGCTGGTAGGTTTAGGGAATGCTGGAAGACCAGAGCAATTGAGGGTCTGGTCAAGAAAATGAAGGAGTCATATGTCAGGTATAGACAGCTGGAATTGAGTGAATCCCTAGAAGAGTATATGGATAGGAGGAGTATACTTAAGAGAAAATTAGAAGGGCAAATGGGGATATAAAATAGCTTTGGCAAACAGAGTTAAGGAGAATCCATTAACTTTTTGATCTATCCTTTTCCACAGCTATACTAAAACTAATAGAATTATGATCATTTTCCCCAAAGTGCTCCCCTGACACCTCAGTCACTTGCCCTGCCTTATTTTCCAACAGAAGGTCAAGTATTGCTCCTTTTCTAGTTGGTATGTCTCTCAGTACATTAAAGGCAAAAGAATAACTAGGGAAAGAATAGAGTCCCTTAAAGATCATCATGGCCATCCGTGTATGGAACCACAACAGATGGGTGAGACACTAAACAAATATTTTGCATCAGTATTTACTGTGGAAGAGGTCATGGAAGCTTGAGGATTTGGTGAAATTAAAAATGATGTCTTGAAAAGAGTTCATAATACAGAAGAGGTGGTGTTGGAAGTTTTCAAATGCTGAAAGGAAGATAAATCAGCTATTTCCCAAAACTTTGTGGGAAGCTACAAAAGTGATTGCTGGGCCACTTGCTGAAATATTTATATTATCGACAATCATGGGTGATGTGCCAGAAGACTGGAGGTTGGCTGATGTGGTGCCATTATTTAAGAAAGACTGAAAGGAATAACCATAGATCGGTGAGCCTTATGTCAGCGGTGGGTAAGTTGTTAGATGGGATTCTGAGGGATTGAATTTACATGCATTTGGAAAGGCAAGGACTAAAAAGTGCATGAGAGGCAACTTCCTTTACACAGAGTGTGGTTCATGTGTGGAATGAACTGCAGATGAAGTGGTGATGCAGGTACAGTTCCATTAAAAAGACATTTAGATAAGTGCATGAACAGGAAAGGTTTGGAGAGATATGGGCCAAACGCAGGCAAATGGGTATTGTTTATTTTGGGAGCATGGGTGGCATTGACTAATTGGACCAAAGAGTCCATTTCCATGCTGTATGACTCTGTGACTGATTAGGGATAGTCAACATGGTTTTGTGCATTGGGAAATTATTGTGAGTAGGAAATTGTGTCTCACTAATTTGACTGAGTTGTTTGAAGAGGTGATGAGGAAGACTGATGAAGATAGAGTGGTAGATGTTGTCTATATGGACTTCAACACAGCGTTCGACAAGGTTCCACATGACAGGGTGAAGAGCCAAAATCTTTTTCTGAGTGTTGGAGAGTCCAAAACTAGAAGGCACAGGTTTAAGGTGAGAGTAAAAAGATTTAAAAGGGACCTGAGGGGCAACTTTTCAAGCAGCTGGTGTCATTGTATAGAATGAGCTGCCAGAGGAAGTGACGGAGATGGGTACAATTACCAATATTTTAAAAGTATCTGGATAGGTATATGAACAGAGGGAAATGCACGAATATTGGCAAATGGGACTTGATCAGATTAGGATGTCTGGTCAGCGAGGACGAGTTGGACTAAAGAGTCTGTTTCTATGCTGTATGACTCTATGACTCTTAAGAACCAGCAATTATTTACCCCTAGTTCCCTGGCAAATGTTTATCGCTTCGTCAAGGTCACAGTAATGGATTGATGTTTCGGGCATAAGCCCTTCTTCAGGAAGAATTCCTGAAGAAGGGCTTATGCCCGAAACGTCGATTCTCCTGTTCCTTGGATGCTGCCTGACCTGCTGCGCTTTTCCAGCAACACATTTTCAGCTCGGATCTCCAGCATCTGCAGTCCTCACTTTCTCCACAGTAATGGATTGTTTGGTCATTAGCACATTGCAGTTTTTGGGAGCTTGCAAGGAACAAAGGAGCTGCCAACTTTTCTGCAACAGTGAGTACACTTTGAAGCATTTAATTGGCTTGTGACTGCTCTGGGATATGTTGTGCTGGTGAAGGCTGCTTAACAAATACAGTTCTCACTTTTCCTTCTCAGGGGTTAAAGGAAAGTCCCAGTCAACATAAATAGAAACCAGAATTAACAAGAAGTATGAAATTAAAATCGAGAACATACACCAATGCTGACTGAAACCAAGTCCAGCTGATAGTAAAATACACAGGGGACCAAAGATAACCACAAGAATGAAAGCCAACACTTGCACGTTCATTTTTCTGATTTTACATCCCAGCTCATAGTGTATGTAATAGAAATTCAGGGTGCAATCGATATTCTTTTGACTATTAACCCTGCATATCATGTGTATAAGTTTCTGCTGTGTGTTGGCAAAGAGCCAAGGATTCACAGTCAGAAAAAAGTCAACCATTGTATGATAAAGTGAAGAAGCAACAAGATCAACTTTCAAATCGTACAAAGACAGTGAAGGAAAAAGAAAACAAAATAAATTAGTGATGAAAAGAACTAAGATGTAGAGAATTATAGTTGTTATTCAGTGTCCTCTCAGATCTCTAACACTCACTCAGCAATGTAATTGGAATATTGGTCATGCTGATACAGGCATTTCTATTAATAGAAGATCTTCTTGATTTAAAATGAGCAATCACATGTAGAATGGACTGAACAAAATTGATTTGTGGAAAAAAACAACAGGGATCATTTGAGGAATGAAACAATGAGTGGAATCTGAAGTCCTTAAAAAATGAACCATGGTGGTCCTGACAACCTTTACTTCTGTAATTATCTTGTGACTTAGGTTTAGCGAGGTTGGGTTATGAAAACACTTAACAGGGCCGCAGAAGAAAAGCAAATTAAATGTGTTCTCTTCATTTTCAGAATTATATGCACATTAGAACAGTTCCAGGAATTTAACAAATAGTGACTGAAACAGCAAGTGTTTCATCAAGAATGTGCATAAATCAAGTGTCTTTAAATCTACTGAAAAATGCATCCTAGCATTTGAGGGAAGCACAAGAAAAAAAAAATCAATTCAAAAGCAATTCTTAAAAATATATATTCATTAAAGGATGAGTGCATTTCTCTAAGCACTGAAGGCAATTAAGATCCAACCACACTGATGTTGGCTTGGAGCCACATGTAGGCCAGACCAGCTAAAGATGCCCGGCTTTCCTTCCCTAAACGACATTGGTGAACCAAGTGGGCTTTTACAACAACGGACACTGGCTATGAGGTTGGCATTAGATTTTATTGAATTCAAATAACACCATCTACCATGGTAGACAGGATTTGAACCCATGTCCCCAGAACTTTAGCATGGATTTCTGGATTACTAGTCCAGTGACATTACCACTATGCCACTGCCTCCCCTCAAAATATTGTGGATGCTGGAAACGGAAATAAAAGCCTGATGCATAAAATGACAAAGTACTAAAGGATTTGGAAAGGCAAGGACTGATTAGGGATAGTCAACATGGCTTTGTGCGTGGGAAATCATGTCTCACAAACTTGATTGAGTTTTTTGAAGAAGTCACAAAGGACTGATGAGGGCAGAGTGGTCGACGTGATCTATATTGGCTTTAGTAAGGCGTTTGACAAGGTTCCCCATGGGAGACTGGTTAGCAAGGTTAGATCTCATGGAATACAGGGAGAACACGCCATTTGGATACAGACTAGCCCAAAGTAGAAGACAGAGGGTGGTGGTGGAGGGTTGTATTTCAGACTGGAGGCCTGTGACCAGTGGAGTGCCACAAGGATTGGTGCTGGGTCCATTTCTTTCATCATTTATATAAATGACTTGGATGTGATCATAAGAGAAACAGTTATAAAGTTTGCAAGTGACACCAAAATTGGAGGTGTAGTGGATGTTATCTCAAATTACAAATCAGATGGGCCAATGGGCTGAGAAGTGTCAGATGGAGTTTAGTTTAGATAAATGTGAGGTGCTGCATTTTGGGAAAGCAAATCTTACTAGGACTAATACACTAATACACTTAATGATAAGGTCCTAGGGAGTGTTGCTGAATAAAGAGACCTTGGAGTGCAGGTTCATAGCTCCTGGAAAGTAGAGTCTCAGGTAGATAAGATAGTAAGGAAGGCGTTTGGTATGCTTTCCTTTATTGGTCAGAGTACGGAGTACAGGAGTTGGAAGGTCATGTTGCACCTGTACAGGACATTGTTTCGGCCACTGTTGGAATATTACTTGCAATTCTGGTCTCCTTCCGATTGAAAAGAGGTTGTGAAACTTGAAAGGGTTCAGAAAAGATTTATAAGGATGTTGCCAGGGTTGGAGTATTTGAGCTATAGGGAGAGGTTGAATACGTTAGGGCTATTTTCCCTGCAGCGTCAGAGGCAGAACCTTATAGAGGTTTATAAAATCATGAGCAGCAAGGATAGGATAAATAGACCTTTAGAATTACCCAAACCTTTTCCCTGGGGTGGAGGTGTCCAGAACTAGAGGGCATAAGTTTAGGGTGAGAGGGGAAAGATATAAAGGAGACCTGAAGGGCAATTTTTCATGCAAAGGGTGATACGTATGTGTAATGAGCTGCCAGAGGAAGTCGAGGAAACTAGTACAATTGTAACATTTAAAAGGCATCTGGATGGGTATACAAATAGGAAGGGTTTGGAGGAATATGGGTCAGGTGCTGAAAGGTGGGACTAGATGGTGTTGGGATATCTGGTCGGCATCGACAAGTTGGACCGAAGGGTCTGTTTTTGTGCTATACATCTCTGTGACTCTATGACTGTAAGAACATGGGTTTAAGCAGAGTCTTAAAATGGAGGGAATTCCAGAGAGTAAGGACTACATGCCTGAAATCTTGGCTGCCAATGACGGGGGCTGGAGAGAGGCTGTTAGCAATGTGCAGAGTTCTCCATGGAACATTAAGAGTTTGTTTAAATTCCTAAGGGTTCAAAAGCACAGAATCAGAGATGTTTCTATTTGTGCAGAAGATCAAAATTAGGGCCATAGATATAAAAGACACAGTTATCAATGCACAGAAACACAGAACAAACCTTTTTTTCCCCTGATAGTGGCATAAATGTGGGACTCACTGTTATAAGGCACAAGTGAGGTAAATAGCACAAATTGATTTTAAGGGATTTTAGGCAGGCACATGAAACAAAGTATATAGAGTGTGTGGGCTAGACAAAGATGTTCACAAGGGGATCTGTGTCGAGCATAAAATGCTGGCATAGACCTGTGGACCAAATGGCCTCTTTCTGCAGTGCAGGCTCTATGCCTCTACATGTAACACAGTAAGGCATACTGTAATTTAATTTATATCACTGGGCACAATTGATCATTCCATGAAAGCTGCATGCATTGTATTTCACTGACCCAGCATCCATTGAATGTAGAATGAAGATTCACTTACTGAATTGTCTTTAAGCTGTAACCCCTCCCCGTTTGGTAATGATGATCTCCTTTTGAGTGTGGAATTCTTACTTGGTGTGATAGGTGCGCTTGATTTTTTCTTCACAGTCACCACTTCACAGGAACCCTGGTCTTCATTGTGTGTGCTTTTTCCTGCATTGATCACCCTGCAAGCCACCAAAAATATTTCAGGAAAATAACCGTGCATGAGGGAATGCAGGCATCTATCAAGACCTCTTACATGGCATAATCATTAACCTTTAACCCACCAACCTACTGTATTGCACCATTTCTCCACAAAAGATGTCAAACATACAATAATTTTATTCATTAGGTGCAAGCAGAATCTATTGTTAAAGTAATAATGAAATTTAATTTGCAATAATGAAATGGCTTGTGGTAAAATGGAGAGAAATTATAAAGAACTTGCAATTATATTGCACCTTTTGCAATCTCAGGATGTCCCAGGCAATGAATTTCTGATGTTCAGTTGGCAAACACTGCAGGCAATCTGCACACACTAAAGAACAGTGCCCCTACATTTGGGCCGGGTTCAAGTCCCACTTGCTCCATAGATGTAATACATCTCTATGTTCCTATATCTATCCAAGACACTAGGAGACTGTCTTGCTCTTTTTCAAATAATAGGAGGGAATCATGAACAGCCAACTGAGCAGGCAGATAGAATCTTCACTTAGTGGCTCATCTGAAAGAAGGGATCTTCAAAAATCGAATATATCCTCACTGTGATCACCTTAAAGAACATGCCCACGTATTGAGAATCAAGCTTGAATATAATATTTTCTCATGTTGCAAATATGCTATTAATGAGCTTCTGACAGTAGAAACACATAATATCTTTCCATTTGATAGTAGAGATGGGAGGAGGGAAACAGACAGCTGTCAGGAAAAGAAAGCTCCTGGACTCTCTCGCTATCAGGCAGTTGGTTCACCGCAATGAGGCTGGTATTATGACCTGGGACAAGCAAATCATCGGCTGTCAAGTATCACCAGCCAATTAGAGGCTGGCATCACAAATGGAGTAGCTACTGTCAGTATAACTTTCTCACACACACCCTCCCCCATATTCCAAGGATGGAGGTCGCCCATGAAGAAAGTCAGTGTTGTTTGAGGGACATGGCTGTGTTCTGGTCTGACACCATTCTGTCCACATAAGTTCCCTTTCTGCCTGAGGGTCCAGAGGATTCTATCCTGAATTGCAATGCTTTACTACAAGAAAGGAGGGACTTAAGGAGACTATGCAGTTAAAAAAAAACCAAGAGATTAAAATAAAAAAGACCTCTAATATGGGAAATCAGAAAGATCCAAAGAAAATGTTGATAATGTAAGCAGAAATAATCCACTCTATGCAAGGAAGAGAATCTTAAAACTTCCAAATATCAACATTTTTTTTTAAGTTCACTCTTAGGACATGGGTGTCGCTGACTGGCCAGCATTTTTGCCCATCCCTAATTACCCTTGAGAAGGTGGTGGTGAGCTGCTTTCTTGAATCACGACAATCCATGTGCTGTAGGTTGACTTACAATGGCCTTAGGGAGGGAATTTCAGGATTTTGATCCAGCGACAGTGTAGTATCAGTGATATATTTCCAAGTCTGGGTGGTGAATGGCTTGGAGGGGAACACGCAGGTAGCAATGTTTCCATCGATTTGCTGCTCTTGTCCTTCTAGATGGAAGAAGTCATGGGTTTGTAAGTGGAAGTACACACTGCTGCTACGGAGCATCAGTGGTGAAGGGAGTGGATGCCTGTGTATGTGGTGCCAATCAAGTGGGCTGCTTTGTCCTGGATGGCGTCTTGAGTGTTGTTGGAGCTGCACACATCCAAGCAAGTGGAGCATATTCCATAACACTCCTGACTTGTGTCTTGTAGAAGGTGGACAGGCTTTGAGAAGTCAGGAGGGGAGTTACTCGCCACAGTATTTCTAACCTCTGATCTGCTGTTGTAGCCACTATGTTTATATGGTGAGTTCAATCAATTTTCAGATCAATTGCAACCTCAAAGATGTTGATAGCGGTGGGATTCCGTATGGGTAATACCACTGAATAAGGAGTGGATTGTCTCTTATTGGAGATGGTCATTGCCTGGCATTTGTGAGGCGCAAATATTATTTGCCACTTGGCAGCCCAAACCTTGATATTTGTCCAGATCTTGTTGCATTTGAATATGGACTGCTTTAGTATCTGAGGAGTCACAAGTCACATTGTACAATCATTGACAAACTTCCCCACTTCTGACCTTATGATTGAGGGAAGGTCATTGATGGTTGGGTTTAGGACACTACACTAAGGAAGTCCTGCAGAGATGTCCTGGAGCTGAGATGACCAATGTCTAACAACATAAAAACAATGACTGCAGATGCTGAAAACCAAATATTGGATTAGTGGTGCTGGAAGAGCACAGCAGTTCAGGCAGCATCCAACGAGCAGCGAAATCGACGTTTCGGGCAAAAGCCCTTCATCCTGAACTGCTGTGCTCTTCCAGCACCACTAATCTAATCTCTAATAACCACAACCCATAGAATCACTACAGTGTGGAAGCAGGCCATTCAACCCATTGTCTTCACTGACCCTCCAAAGAGCATCTCACCCAGACCCATCTCCCTACCCTACCCCTGCACTCTATGGGTAATTCAGTGTGGCCAATCCATCTAACATGCACATCTTTGGAAATTGGGAGGAAAGCAGAGCACCCGGAGGAAACCCATGCAGACATGTGGAGAATGTGCAAACTTCACACAGACAGTTGCCCAAGGCTAAAATCATCCAGGGTCCCTAGTGCCTTGAGGCAACAGTGCTAACCACTAAGCTACTGTGCCACCCAAATCTGCTTATGTGCCAGGTATGACTCCAACCAATGGAAAGTTTTTCCCTGATACCAACTGATTCCAGTTTTGCGAGGGCTCCTTGATGCCACAATCTGTTGAATGCGAACTTGATGTCAAAGGCTGTCACCCTCACCTGACCTCAGGAATTCAGCTCTTTTGTTTTGAATCAAGGCTATAATGAGGTCAGGCACTGAGTGGCCCTGGCAGAACTGAAACTGAGCATTGGTGGGCCGGTTATTGCAATTTGGTGCTTCTGGATAGCAATGTTGATGGCACCTTCCACTGATGATCAAGAGGAGACTGATGGAGCAGTAATTAGCCAGGTTGAATTTGTCTTGCTTTTTGAGTACACGGATACATGGGCAATTTTTCACATTGTTGGGCAGGTGTCAGTGTTGTAACTGTACTGCAACAGCATGGCTAGGGGACTGGCAAATTCTGGAGCACAAGTCTTTAGTACTATGTCCACAATGTTGTCAGGCTCCATAGCCTTTGCACTAGCCAGCAACTCCAAACCATTTCTTGATAACACATGGAATGAACTGAATTGGCTAAAGACTGGTAACTGTAATGGTGAGGACCACCGGAGGAGGTAGAATTGGATGGCACTTCTGGCTAAAGATTGCTGTGAATGCTTCGGCCTTATTTTTTGCACTTATGAGATGAGATATGGCCTTACATAATGGACTCTTCCATCATTGAGGATGGGCACATTTGTGAAGCCATCTCCTCCAGTGAATTATATAACTGTCCATCATCATTCATGACTGGATTTGATATGACTACAGAGCTTAGATCTGATCCATTGTTTGTGGGATTGCTTAACTCTGTCTGTCATTCAGCTGCTTATGCTGTTCAGCATATAAATAATCTGGTTTAGTAGCTTCACCAGGTTAACATCTCAGTTCTAGGTATGTCTGGTGCTGCTCCTCACATGCCCTCCCGCACTCTCCATTCAACCAAGGTTAAACCCAAGGTTAATGGAAATAGTGGAGTGGGAGATATGTTGGTAGATTGTGCTGGAGTACAATTCTGCTGCTGTTGATGGCCCACTGAGCCTCATGAATGCCCAGCTTTGAGTTGCTAGATCTGTTTGAAGTCTGTCCATTTAGCATGGTGATAGTGCCACACAACACGACGGAGGTTATTCTCAATATGAAGGTGAGACTTTGACTCCGCAAGGACTGTGCAGTGGTCACTCTCACCAATACTGTCATGACAGATGCATCTGCAGGTGGCAGATTGGTAAGGACGAGGTCAAGTATGTTTTTCCCTCTTGTTGGTTCCCTGACCACCTGCTGAAAATTCAGTCTAGCAGCCATGTCCTTTTGGACCCAACCAACTCAACATTAGTATTGCTTCTGAGCCACTCTTGGTGGTGGGCATTGAAATCCCTCACCCAGAAAACATTTGCACTCTTGCCACCCTCAGTGCTTCCTCAAAGGAGGAGCACTGATGCATCAGCCAAGAAGGATGATATGTGGTAATCAGTGGGAGATCTCCTTGCCCATGTTTAACCTGAAGCTAGGAGGCTTGACAGGGTCCACAGTCAATGGTGAAGACTCTAAATGGCAAATCCCACCCAACTGTATAACACTATACAGTGCCAATGGGACAGGACATATCCATGGATGATGCTGATGGTGTCTGGAACATAGATTAGATTAGATTAGATTGCTTACAGTGTGGAAACAGGCCCTTCGGCCCAACAAGTCCACACCGCCCCGCCGAAGCGCAACCCACCCATACCCTACATTTACCCCTTACCTAACACTACGGGCAATTTAACATGGCCAATTCACCTAACCTGCACATCTTTGGACTGTGGGAGGAAACTGGAGCACTCGGAGGAAACCCACGCAGACACGGGGAGAACGCACAAACTCCACGCAGTCAGTCACCTGAGGCGGGAATTGAACCCAGGTCTCTGGCGCTATGAGGTAGCAGTGCTAACCACTGTGCCACCATGCCGCCCTAACTCACAGAATAATACTTGACAGACAAGGTCAGACTGTTGCTTGACTACTGTATGAGAAAGATCTCCCAATTTTGACACGAGCTCTGAGATATTATCAATGAGGACTTGTAGGGTCCTCGGGGCTGTTTCTGCCATTGTCTTCTTCGGTGCCTAGGTCAAGGCTGGGTGGTTTCGTTCCTTTGTTGAGAAATAATGTTAAGCATAATGGAAAAACGATTTTCATTTAATGTCAAAAAGGAAATAATTCTAAGTCACGTTTTGAGATGAACTTAGGTGGATTAATACTACAGATTGTCATTCACTTTCCTATTTTAATACCAGCTTTAAAACCTCTCTCTTTAACCACACCATTGGCCATCTGTTCTAATCATAGAATCATACCATAGGTGAAGGTCCTTCTACCCATCAACTCTGCACAAACATAATTGCTCAGTCTATACTAGTCCCATTTTCCCACTGTAGCCTTGAATGTTATGATGTTTCAAGTTCTCATCAAAATACCTTTTGAAGGTGGTGAGGTTTCACACCTCAACCCTCAGGCATTGCATTTCCAACTCCCACCTGCCTCTGGGTGAAACTTCTTTTCTTCAAATCCCCTCTAAACCACCCACTTTTCACCTTAAAATTATGCCCTCTTGCAATTAACCCTTCAACTAAAGAGAACAGCTGCTTTCTATCCACTCTGTCCATGCCTGTCATTATCTTATGTACCTCAGCACACTGCTTCAAAGAAAACTGAACTTATCGAGATCTTTGTTTATAGCTAAAACTCTCCATCCCAGACAATATCCTGATGAATCTCCTCTACACCCCCTCCACTAGAATCACATTCTTCCTACAGTGTGTTAACCAGAACTGTACACAATACTCCAACTCCAGATTCACCAAAGTTTTGTGCAGCTCCACATAACCTTCTTGCTCCTACAATCTGTAACATGACGGAAAAAGGTATGTAGTCTTAACTACCTTACTAAACTGTCCTGCCATCATCAAGGATCTGTGGACAAGCATCCTAGACAGGTGTCTGTTCTGAGCATCTAGTCATTCATTGAGTGCTCCTTTGTCTTGTTACTTCTTCCAAAGTGCATCCTTTCAGGGTTAAATCCTATTGCTGCCGAACTGCCCATCTGATCAATCCTGTTATATCCTCCTGTAACTTCCTCACTGTCAATCACCTGGCCAATATATGTAACATTCACAAACTGACTTATCAACCCCCAAATATTCATCTGGGGGTACTGTTTTATAGAATATTTCCTTAAGGGTTCAAATTTTGTTTTATACTGCTCTTGTGAAGTGCCACGGGATGTTTAGTTACATTAAAAATTGCTATATAAACATTGGATGTTGTTGTATATGTTCACTGCATCTACTGTAAGGTGACTGCAGCAGGAAGGCCTCAGTCAAGATCAAAAGCTATTGGGATTCTAAGACAATAAAATTAGCATTCCTTTAAAGGACAAGGGGTATTATGTATAGTAATTCTATATCTTGCATTTCAGACAAAATGTTGACACTGCAATCTCACAGAGCATTGGATCTGCTATTATACTCATTCCCCTTTTATTCTATTTGCAGTGTCTTAACCACAAGATGTGGAAAAGCCGGTGATGGACTGGGATGGACAAAGTTAAAAGTCACACAACACCAGGTTACAGTCCAAGAGGTTTATTTGGAAGCACTCACTTTTGGACCACTGCTTCTTCATCAGGTAGCTGTGGAGCAGTACCATAAGAGACAGAATTTATAGCAAAAGATTACAGTATCATGCAACTGAAATGATATATTGAACAAACCTGGATTGCTGTTAAGTCTTTCATCTTTTAGAATGGGTTGCAGGTTTCGGTTCATTAATATAGAGATCCCAGAACTTCTTTTAAGTCACATTCTCAAGATAACTTAAGGTTTTATAAAAAAAAGTGGCATCTCAGCTCAGACAATGCATTAAAGCTGTGAGGTTAGATTCTGTCTGTATCCCAATCTTGAGTCAGACTGGTTCTATTTCCAAAGTGGAATTGATAAAATATTACATGGAGTGACTGCTTGCAGATTGTGTGCGTTTTGAACAAAATAGAAAGTATCTGCAAATGTAATACTGCAAATGCAAATTCACACCATAGACTTACATATGTGTGTGTGTGCGCGTGCAAGAGAGAGTGTGTCTACATGTGCGTGTGTGTTTGCATGTGTGCGATCTTGTTAAAGTGTGTGTGCGTGTGTGATGGGGTATAAGCCTGTGAGAGGGTGTGCGCATGGATGTGAGTGTGGGAATGTATGTGTGTGTATGAGAAAGAGCATGAGTATGACAGAGGGTCTGCGTGAGTGTGTGAATATGTAAGTGTGTGTATGCGTATCGTGTAGTGTGGTCACCTGTAGTCTTACAGGAACTCAAGGTCCTGGTTGAGGCCATCCTCATGGGCACCGAACCTGGCTATCAGCCTCTACTGAGCCACTCTGCAATGTTGCGTATCCTGAAGTCTGCTTTCAAGGATGGTCACCCAAAGATCCAAGGTCAAATGCCCCTGACTGCTGAAGTGGTCCCTGACTGGGAGGGAACACCCTTGTCTGGCAATTGTTGCGCAGTGTCCATTCATCTGCTGCCGTAGCTTCTCCCTGGTCTCACCAATATACCATGCTTCAGGACGTCCTTGCCTGCAGCGTGAGATAGACAACGTTGGTTGAGTCGCATAATTACCTGCTAAGTACATGGTGGGCGGTGTCCCCATAAGTAATGGTGGTATCCAAATCAACACTCTGACATGTCTTGCAGTGGTTGCCATGACAGGATTGTATGGTGTTATGGTCGATGTTGACCTGAAGGCTGGGCAGTTTGCTGCAACAATGGTTTCCCGGTTGTTCAGAGGCGAGAAGTGGAGGTATAGGGAAGGTCTTGGCGAGGTGCAACAGATGAACAGGTGCAACAATCACCAGACAGGGGTTATCCCTCCCAGTCAGGGAACACTTCGGCAGTCAGGGACATTCAGCATCAGATCATCAGACAACCATCTTCCAAGGTGGACTTCTTGATACGCAACAATGCAGAGTTGCTGAGCAGAGGCTGATAGCCAAGTTCGGTATCCATGGAGATGGCCTCAACCAGGACCTTAAGTTCACGTCACACTACAAGTGACTCCACTACACTATACAATCTCTCACACACACAAGCACACATACACACACATTCACGCAGACCCTCCCTCATACACACGCTCTGTCTCATACACCTCCCACACTCACACCCTCTCACAGGCTTATATTCCATCACATACACTTTACCAAACATGCACACATACAAACACACATTCTCTCATGCACACTCACATGCAGACACTCACACTCTCGCTCTCTCATGCACACGCATATATGTGTCTATGGGGTGAATGTACATTTGCAGAATTATATTTGCAGACATATTCTATTGTGCGCTTTTTGAGCAAAATCTGCAGGCAGTCATTCCATGTAATATTTTATAAATTCCACTTTGGAAGTAGACGCAGTCCGACTCAACTAGGTAAAAACAATGACTGCAGATGCTGGAAACCAGATTCTGGATTAGTGGTGCTGGCAGCATCCAAGGAGCAGTAAAATTAACGTTTCGGGCAAAAGCCCTTCATCAGGAATAAAGGCAGAGAGAGAGCCTGAAGCATGAAGAGATAAACTAGAGGAGAGTGGGGTGGGGAGAAAATAGCATAGAGTACAATAGCTGAGTGGGGGAGGGGATGAAGGCGATAGGTCGGGGTGGGGGGAGGGTGGAGTGGATAGGTGGAAAAGAAGATAGGCAGGTAGGACAAGTCATGGGGACAGTGCTGAGCTGGAAGTTTGGAACTAGGGTGGGGGGGGGGGGGAAAGGGGAAATGAGGAAACTGTTGAAGTCCACATTGATGCCATGGGGTTGAAGTATTCCGAGGTGGAAGATGAGGTGTTCTTCCTCCAGGCGTCTGGTGGTGAGGTAGCGGCAGTGAAGGAGGCCCAGGACCTCCATGTCTATTTTCTCCCCGCCCCCACCCTCCTCTAGCTTATCTCTCCAAGCTTCAGGCTCTCTGCCTTTATTCCTGATGAAAGGCTTTTGCCCGAAACGTCGATTTTACTGCTCCTCGGATGCTGCCTGTACTGCTGTGCGCTTCCAGCACTACTAATCCAGAATCCAGTCCGACTCAAGATTGGGATACAGACAGACTCTAACCTCACACCTTTAGTGCATTGTCTGAGCTGAGATGTCACTTTTTTAAATAAAACTTTAAGTTTATCTCGAGAATGTGACTTGAAAGAAGTTCTGGGATTTACATATTAATGAACCGAAACCCATTTTAAAAGATGAAAGACTTAACAGCAATCTAGGTTTGTTCAATATATCATTTCAGTTACATGAAACTGTAATCTTTTGGTAAAAATTCTGTGTCTTATGGTCCTGCTCCACAGCTACCTGATGAAACAGCAGCATTCCGAAAGCGAGTGCTTCCAAATAAACCTGTTGGACTGTAAACTGGTGTTGTGTGATTAAGTTTAACCACAAGAGGGAGCTAAGTGTTACTTGTTTTACATTTTCTCTCCACCTACATCATTGTGTTTGGAAACAATACATGCAACTGGAGGCAGTGCATAAATTAGCCCCCTGCTGTGATCTTCAGTTTAGATGCAATTGTATTGTTTAGTAAATAAACTTGGCTTTTAGTTTTAGCTTCAAAGTAGAAGTTCATATATTTTCGAATATATCAACAATTACTATCTCATAATAAACAAAGTGGTGGCAGGCAAACCATACGATAGCCAATGAAATACACAAAAGAAAGACTTGTATTTATATTGTGCCTTTCATGATTTAAGCATACCCAAAGCATTACAGCAAATGCAACTGCAATGTAATTCAGGAAATTAAGTAGCCAATTTATGAACAGCAGTACCTCACAAACAGCACTGTGAAAATGGACCTATGATTTGTTTTCATAGTGGGGTTAACTCACCTTTTCTTAAAAATAATGAAGTCTTGTACAGGGTGTTGGTGACACTGCTCCTGGAGTACTGTGCACAGTTTTCATCCTCATATTTATGAAAGGAAATACTAGCATTGGAAGCAGTTCAAAATAGATTCACTAGGCTGATTCTTAGGATGAAGAGTTGACTCATCAGGAATGGCTAAACAGGTCAGGCTATGTTTATTAGCATTGAATAGAATAAAGGGTGACATTATTCAAATGTACAGGATCCTGAGGGAAATTAACTGGGCAGATGTTAAGATGTCTCCTCTATGGGGAAAAATCTCAAACTAGGTAATTTAGCTACAGAATAAGAGGACATGCATTTAAATATGGGATGTAAAAGAAGTTCTTCACCCAGTGGACAGTGAATGTCTGGACTTCTCTATCACAGAACACTGTAAAGACTAGATAACTGAAAGTATTTGAAGAGGATGTAGATAGATTTTTGGAATATCAAGGAGTTGAAGGCTATGAGAAGCTGGAACGAAAGACAAATTGAGGCCTGGGGCAGATCAGCCATGACCTTACAAAATGGCAGGGCAGGGTTGAGGGCCCAAAAAGCTTACTCCTGGCTCTTATGTCTTATGCTCTAATGCTAACCAGTGCCATTAAACCATTTTGGGGCTTCAGCTCATCATCCCAAGTAAACAGTAGTACCTCAGACAGTGCAGCACTTCCTTCATACTGCATTGAAGCATCAGCTTCAAATACCAGCTTGGGTGCCTGCATTGGCATTCAAAATCTCACTCTCTGAAAGAGAAAAGACAGTGCTAAACATAGCAGGCAATAATTAATAGCTGAACTTCGGCTGTCCTACCAACAACTCATTAAAAAACACAGGCTTTTCGTTCAAAGGAAAATCAGTCTATATATGCAAACCATCCTACAAATCTGCAAAATGCAAGACACCCACCAGGTATAAATTCAGTTAATCTCTTCTGAACAGGCTTCAATGCATTTACGTCCAAAACTAAACACAGTATTCGAGATACAGTCTCAACAATGCCCTGCATAACTGAAGCACAGCACTTTCATGTTCAATTCCTCTTGTAAGAAAGAATAGCATCCCTTAGCCTTCTTGGTTTTTTTTGTTGCCATAAGTATAATCATAAAATGTAAAGCAAGCTGTAAAAGTAAGAATAAAAATAATTAAAAATTGCAGCTTTTTAAACAAGATATTACGTGCAATTCTAGTCTCCTTCCTATCGGAAAGATGTTGTGAAACTTGAAAGGGTTCAGAAAAGATTTACGAGGATGTTGCCAGGGTTGGAGGATTTGAGCTATAGGGAGAGGCTGAACAGGCTACCGCTATTTTCCCTGGAACGTTGGAGGCTGAGGGGTGACCTTATAGAGGTTTATAAAATTATGAGGGGCATGGATAGGGTAAATAGGCAAAGTCTTTTCCCTGGGGTCAGGGAGTCCAGAACTAGAGGGCTTAGGTTTAGGGTGAGAGGGGAAAGATATAAAAGAGACCTAAGGGGCAACTTTTTCACACAGAGGGTGGTGTGTGTATGGAATGGGCTGCCAGAGGATGTGGTGGAAGCTGGTACAATTGCAACATTTAAGAGGCATTTGGATGGGTATATGAATAGGAAGGGTTTGGAGGGATATGGGCCGGGTGCAGGCAGGTGGGACGAGATTGGGTTGGGATATCTGGTCGGCATGGACGGGTTGGACCGAAGGGTCTGTTTCTATGCTGTACATCTCTATGACTCTATGATTCTATTTCACAGTGTAAGATCGTAATCAACTAATTCAAATCTATCTTGAGTTTATTCCCAGTTGGCAAATTTGTGCCAAATTATTTTTTCCTTTAATAAATTTCTCACTGTTATAATACTAGATTTAAAAAAAAAATCATTGATTTACTTTATGCCCATTTTGGCTAGTCTGTTTATTGTTCTGACTGCTACTTAGTAACAAAAAATTGGTCCCCTAGAAGAGTTAATATCAGGCCTTGCTTTCCTATATCGATCTATATTGCTGCATTGGATTTGGGCATGTAGGGCACAGTTCAGAAATGTGTGGATTACAAAACTTGGCAAGTATTGTGAACTGCAAAGAGGATATTGCTAGACCTTGTAATAGGAGTAGGCTGACGGAATTGGTGGATAAGTGTCAGATACAAATTTAGGCAGAGAAGTGTCATGTGATACATTAAAAAGAATGAGTGAGGGCAATAAAAAATAAAGGGGCAACTCTATAAGAGGCGCAGGAATAGAGGAGCCGGTAGTTGGGGGGGGGTTGCAGAATTGGGTGTGGGGAGGTGCTGTTACATGTGTCCAAATCATTGAAGGAGTCAGGACCGTTGAGAAAGTGGTTAATAAAGATGCTAACAGTATTGCTGAGTAATAGGATACTAGGCTTTAAAATGAGGCAAACAGTGCAAAAGCAAGGAGGTTAGAAAACACTGGTTCAACCACAACTGAAATAATATGGCTAATTCTGGGCACAGTATTTTAGGAAGAATATAGAGGCACTGGAGTGGATGCAAGAAAGATTTACAAGAATGGTTTCAGGAATTAAATATTTCTGTTTTGTGGACAGACTTTTCCTTGGGGAAGAGAAGGTTGAGAGTGGATTTGATAGTGGCGTTCAAAATCATGAGGGGTCTTAACAGATAGACAGAGAGATATTGTTCTCTTTGGCAGAGGTATCAAAAAGCAGAGAACACGAATTTAAGGTTTATGGCAAATGAATCAGAGATAATGCAAGGAAAAACTCTTGAATTATCAACTTAGTAAATGGTTAGTATTTACCTAAACAGATATTGGCAGAAGATTATTCAGTTGTGAAAAACCAGAGATCTGGGGAAAAGGACAGAGACAAATACATGCCAAGCTGCTCTCCCAGAGAACTGACACAGGCACGATGAGCTGAACAATGTTTTTTTGTGCTGTAATCATTCCATAAACTAATAAGGGAATCAAGGGTTATGAAGAAAGGTAGAAGACTGGAGTTGAGGATTACCAGATACGTCACAATCCCCTTGAATGGTGCAGCAGACTCGATAGGCTGAATGGCTTATGTGACTGCTTCGACATCTTATGGTTTTACGATTTTGTTTTAAGGTCACTTGATTTCCCTTGGCTATGATCTTGTCATGTGTTATTACTTATATTGCATTATAATATCTTATTAGTCTATGCATGGTGATATTTATATAATTTATTAGCCTTTTGCTATGCATTTATCCTTTATCCTAAGCTCTTAAAGATATTTTATATGTCCTTAAAGACATTTTTCATGAGCACGACCTTAATTAAATTAAAGCTTTTTCAATGTAATTAAAGTCAAGTTTTGATGCTCATCCTTTGGTGTTTATTATTGCTCTCTCTTCCAACATTTTTGACATAATTAAATTTGGGCCACTACACAACTGAATTTTCAGCTTCTGCCCATATATTTTTTCAGTTGCTATTGGAAAGAGAGCAATGTTATAATCCCCACATATCCATTTCCTCTCTATCACTTGGCTGAAAGGGCTTGCTTTAAGTTCCTTCCTTCAGAGAAGCAAATGAAGACAACAGAAATCACATACTTAGATCCACACCCAACATTCAAACAACTACTCTGCTATCTTAAAATATGACAGCACTTTCCCCGCCTCCTCCCCAATCCCAATCTTTAATCTTACAATCCTTAAAAATCTCTGCAATGGTCTAATTCTGATTTCTTGCACATTCCCATCTGCCTTCATTTCACCATTGGTAGCCATGCCCTAGGTTATGGAGGTGCCTCCTTAAGACTTGCTACCACTCTTTTCTTCAAGACTCTTAAACCTTTTTGACCAAGTGTTGATTCGATGAAAGTCAATTATAAGATGGATATTGCTTTTGTACCACACTAATAAGAAAACCATTTCCTATTGTTAACTAGCAAAGTAAACATTTAAACAAAGATTTACCTCTTTTGGGAGCCATGGGACCCCAGCACTACAAATGAATTTGTAATTTGTTGAACTACCATTAAACAGACTTCCACCTTATTTTGGGACATTTTAAATACTTTAAAGGCACTATAGAAATGCAACTGTTGAAAACTGACAAGTTAAATTTCTGAACAAGCTATCGAATTTACACAGCAATTGTGTGTAAGTGCTTAGCATCTCATTTCACCCAGATATCTGCTTTATGTTATTAAATTGCCACTTTTTCCTAATCATTCTTTCCACACTTTAGTAACTGCTGAAAGAGGAGCAATGGAATATGTATATTAAGTGTCTCAGCAACAATGCTCACGGTTGGGAATTATGATCCCCACAAACCATTCTATATTATACATACAGGCCCATGACTGCTAGTGATTCATAGTTCTATTCCATTAACCTTATTAAATATAAATGCCAACAATATTGCTGAGTAATTACATCTGTGAAGAAATGACAGTCTAAACTGATTAGCAGTATGCTTTTTATTTCTTGGTAGCAAGAAAGATGGTTCTTGAAGAAATAAATTATATTTCTCCCCCAATTAGTCTACACTCACTAAGTTGAAATAATTTTCTCTCAAAAATGAAGTTATACTAACAATCTTTCTGTGATTGTGACATAATGGTATATGGCAGTTGAATTTATTATAAAGTCATAGAGCCAAGCAGCTTGGAGATAGACTGTTCGGCCCAACTCATACGTGGTGATCCAGTTTCTTAAACTGAACTAGTCCTATTTGCCTGCTTTTGGCCCATATCACTCTCTGCCTTTTTTATCCATGTACCTATGCAAATGTCTTTTCAATGTTGTAATTGTACCTGCTCCTAACATTTGCTCCAACAGCTCGATCCACATATGCACCACCCTCTGTGTGAAAAACAGGTCATCTTAGGTCCCTTTAAAATCTCTCCCCTTCACTTTAAACCTATACCCTCAACTTTTGAACTTCCCTACCTTGAAGAAATGACCTTGGCTATTCATCTTATCTATGTGTGTCATGATTTTATATACCTCGATAAAGTCACCCCTCAGCCTCCAATGCTACAGGGAAAAAGCCCCAGCATATCCAGCCCCTCCTTAGAACTCAAACCCTCTAGGCTCGGTAACATCTTTTTTGCACCCTTTCCAGTTTAATAACATCATTCCTGTTGCAAGGCAACAAGAATCATATGCAGAACTGTCTACTTTCAGAACAGTCTTTCAAAGTAGTCATTGCTTTCTAAAGGACAGGTTTCCTGTTGTATCTGTCATAAAAAACAACTTTTAGTACAAAGTTGATTGCAGTTCTTTTTATTCTTTAACAGAACATTAGCATTGCTGACAAGGTCAGTTTTTGTTGCCCATCTCTAATTTTTCTTGAACCGAGTGGCATCCTAGGCCATTTCACAAGGCAATTAAGAATCATCCACATTGTAGAGAGTCTGGAGTCACAAGTAGACCACATCAGGTAGGAGAAGATTTCTTTCTCTAGAGTACACAAGTGAACTGAGTTTTTGTTTTGCTACAAATGATGACAGTTATCATGGACACCATTGCTAATTTAGCTTATTAAACTTAAATTCTACCAAGCCTTCATGGGATTTCAACCCACCTCCCCAAAGAACTAAATAAAAACCGAAAGGGCAGCAGATGCTGGAAATCAGAAACTAAAACAGAAATTGCTGGAAAACGCTAAGCAGATCTGGTAGCATCTGTGGAGAGAAATCAGAGTTAACATTTCAGGTTGAATGACCCTTCCTCAGAACGTATTAATTAGAAGCAAGAGTAAGCCACTTGGCCCTTTAAGCCAAAACTGAAATTTAATAAGATCATAGCTGATCTTGTTGTGGGCACCCTCCACATTTTTGCCTAACTCCAATCAACACCAACTCCTTTGTTAGTCAAGAATCTATCTACTACAACCCTGCTTCCACTTCTCTCTGGGGAAGAGAGAGGGATTAGTGAGATTAATTTATAATGTTTTATGATATAGTCAAGAGAGCCTGGGGCAAGGATTTTAACTGCACACAGTAGGTTAATGCCAAAGGTTGACATAGCAGGTCATCCTTGTAAGTGTCTTTCGACTACTGTACGGGTGACAGTGTATTGCTGTTGACCTTTGAAGGGCTTCCCTTCGCTTGAAACTAAAAGCACATACCTCGCAGAAGGAAATAATTATCTTGTCCACAATGGAAGGCAATAGCTGTTGCTTCTCAGGATTAGTCTCTTACTACTAGGAAAATTCAAATATACACATTACCTTCTTGGTAGGCCTCCCCATCAATCCCATTAGATTTGAACTTCCCTAAGTCACTACGCAACCTATCTATCTCCAACTTAATCCGTCCACTTTACTGAGCCCTAGGCCCAGGCACCTCAAGTAGACATGCTAGATTGAGGAGTCTAGTCTCCCATCCACTGAGACCATTGTGCTGCTTACAGTTGATTGACATCCCTCTCCAACAATACTACTTTCCCTTCAATGCTTTATTTTCTCAACCCCACCCTACCTTTTATATAATTAGTTCTCCTGCTTCACTATTGTAATCCCCTCTCAATTGTGGAGATTGAAGCCAGAATAAAGTTCCCCAGTCTCCCTCCCAAAGCAGTGTCAGCTAATTATACCGTCAAAATACCCCACCTGAACATTTAGTGGATGGACCCCCAGAACTGACTGTAGCATACCCCTTTGAGCTAGACAGCCCCAGAAGATGAGTGACTAATGTCCGTATAGCTCCCCAAATATGTTCCTGGGATTCTTGGGACTAACAACACCAATGCCTCAAAGATTAAATAGGAATTTTTGTGCTAATGATATGTCATGAATGGAGACTGTTCAAGGTTAGTGTTCAGAATTTCTCAAAAAATGTAATTCTTTCCTTGACATACAGTGTATCAAAGTCTTCAGCCCAGGATATTGAAAAAAGGGCCACTGTAGTTAAAACATTAAAGACAAAGGAGCACAGATTGGCAAATAAAAGTCTAACTGGGTGGTAACCAAAGCTATATCTGAAGAAAGGAATTTGTACTTATAGCCCTTTTTATAACCTTAAGACTACAAAAGCACTCAACACGAAAATCGTGTATTTTTAAAGTGTAGCCAGTGCTTTAATGTATGAAAAACAGCTATCAATTTGTACATAAGGATCTACAAACTGCAGCGTAACAGCATCTCTAAAACGAATTGTCTGGGCACTATTTTAGGTTGATACACTGGCTAGGATACCAAGAGGAAATACCTCCTACTTATCTGCAGCAGTCCTGCAAGATCTGGATGCACTGCCCACTTGAGCAATCTAATCTGAAAGAAATGTTTTTAAGAATGCCCTTGACATTGTTACTCCCATAGTCCTCACTGGTTTGTGGATCTAGGTTTAAGTGTATACCAATGAAATAGGACCAGAAGTAGACCGTTCGGCCCCTCAAGCGTGCTTCACCTTTCAATAAATAATGGCTTTTTAAAAAAATTAATTTACATGTGGGACATGGGCTCACTGGCTAACCAGCACTTATTACCCGTCCCTAGCTGCCTTTGAACTGAGTGGCTTGCTGGGCCTTTTCAGGGGGCAGTTGAGAGTTAACCACATTGCTGTGTGTCTGGAGTCTCATCTAGAATGGCAGATTTCCTTCCCTGACAAACATTACTGAGCCAAATGGGTTTTTCCACAACAATTGGCAATGGGTTTGTAGACATCAGTAAATTCTTAATACCAGTTTTCTTTTCCTCCATCTGCTGTAGGGGGATTCAAACCCAGGGCCTCATAACATTAGCTGAGTTTCTGGATTAATAGTCCAATGATCATACCACCAGGCCATCATCTCTCCTGATCTGTGCTTCACAATTTGCACATTAGTGAGGTGAGAGTGACATCAAGACCACATTCGACATAGTGTGGCATGAAGAAATCCTAGCAAAACTGGAACCAATGGATATCAGAGGTCAATCTCTCCACTGGTCAGAGCCAAGCCTGGCATATAGGAAGATGATTGTGGTTGTCAGAGGTCATCATCTCAGCTCCAGGGCATCTCTGCATGTGTTCCTCAGGATAGTGTCCTCAGTCCAACCATCTTCAGCTGCTTCATCAATGACCTTCCTCCCTTAATAAGGTCAGAAGTGGGGATGTTTGCTGATTTTTGCACAATGTTCAGCACCATTCAAGACTCCTTAACCACTGAAGCAACAAGATCTGGACAAGATCCAGCCTGGGCTGACAAGTGACAGGAAACATTTGTGTCACACAAATGCCAGACAATGACCATGTCCAATAACAGACAATCTAACCACCACCCATTGACATTCAATGGTGTTACGATCACTGAACATCCCACTATCAACATCTTCAGGGGGCGGGGGGGTGGAAGAGGAATTTAACTGGACTTACCACATAAACACTGTCTACTAGAGCAGGTCAGAAGCTAGGAATACTCATTTCCTGACTCCCTAAAGCTTGGGCACCATCTACAAGGCACAAGTTAGGACAGAGATAGAATACTCCCCACTTGCCTGGATGGGTGCAGCTTCAACAACACTCAAGGAACTTGACATAATCCAGTCCAGGTTGAATCTAATAAACCTCCTCTGAAACATCTCCAATGCATTTGCATCCTTCCTTAGAAAAGGAAACCAAAATCGCATATAGTACTTCATATGTGGTGTTACCAATGCGCTACATAATTGAAGCACAACTTAATGTACAATTCCTCTCATACTAAAGGATAGTATTCCTTTAATTTTTTTTGAGTACATGCAATATGTTCATACTATATTTCTGCGACTCCTACACAGTTACCAGTTTTCTGCTTTCCTCCCTTCTTGAATAAACAGGCTATGTTTATTACTTTTCAGCCTGATGAAAACTCTTCTGAATGAGTGAATTTTGAAAAATTAACATTAATTGATGTCTGTCTGGACCCAGAGAATTAACAACCCATAGTTCCATCAGTTTCCTTGGAATCACTTCCCTCACCAAATTCTTCTTTACATTCTGTCTCCTAATTTATTGTTCATTTTATCTTCTAAAGTGAAGACAGAAGAAAATATTTGTTAATTCCATTGGCCTTTTCCTCTTTATCTATTAAATCTGCATTCTCATTCATTGGAAGACCAACACTCACTTCACTTATTCTTTTCCTTTTTAAACACCTGCAGAAACCCTTGCTATCCATTTTTCCATCTGTAGTTAGTTTCCTCTCATAGTCTAATTTTTCTCACTCGATTAATCTCTCAGTCATTCTCTGCTACTCTGGTCAATCATTTAGGGGAGATGATGGCCTCAGGAAGTTGTCGCTGGACTGTGAATTTAGACACCTAGGTAACGTTCTGGGGACCTGGGCTCGAATCCTACCGTGGCAAATGGTGGATTAAAAACCAATAAAAATCTGGAATTGTGATGACTGTGAAACCATTGTCGATTGTTGGAAAAACCCATCTGACTCACTAATGCCCTTTAGGGAGGCAAACTGCATCTTTATTTGGCTTGGCCTACATGTGACTCCAGACCCACACCAATTAGGGTACTTAACTATTGGAGATGGGCAATGAATGGGCTTCAAAGCGAAGTTGAGTAGAATCACCGACAACAACACATCCCTCCCCAAACAGCTCAATGCATTCTATGCTCACTTTGAATAGAAGGTCAATGAAATGAAGTCTCCTGCCCTATTGGGTGCACTTGTACCCACAGTCATTGCCACAGACATCAGATCAGCTTCTTGAGGGTGAACCCAGGAGAAGTAACTGACCCAGACGGAGTCCCCAGCTGAGCACTCAAATCCTGCGTGGACCAGCTGGCGGGAGTATTTGCAGACATCTCTAACCTCCTATTACTACTATGTGAAGTTTCCATCTGCTTCAAGAAGACAACGATCATCCCACTGCGAAAGAAAAATCAAGCAGCGTGCCTTAATGACTACCACGTGGGTCTGACATCCATTATAATGATGGCTTCAAGAGGTTAACAATGGCCCACATCAACCCCAGCCTCTCAGACTGCCTTGATCCACTGAAATTCACCTACGCTGACAACAGGTCCATGGCAAACACCATCTCCCTGGCCCTACACTCATCCCTGGAACATCTGGATACCAAGGACATCTATGTCTGACTCCAATTAATTGACATTAGCTCCATCTTCAACAGCATAATTCCCACCAAACTCATCTCCAAACTCTGACACCTAGGACTCTGCTCTTCGCTCTGCAACTGGATCTTCAATTTCCTGACCCACAAACTGCAATCAGTAGGGTTAGGCGTCCTTCAAAATAATCCTCAACAGGGGTGGCACAGTGGCACAATGGTTAGCACTGCTGCCTCACAGCACCAGAGACCCGGGTTCTATTCCCGCCTCAGGCAACTGTCTGTGTTGAGTTTTCACATTCTTCTCTTGTCTGCGTGGGTTTTCTCTGGATGCTCCGGTTTCCTCCCACAGTCCAAAAATGTGCAGGTTAGGTGAATTGGCCACGCTAAATCGCCCGTAGTATTAGGTGAAGGGGTAAATGTAGGGGATTGGGTCTGGGTGGGTTGCTCTTCAGAGGGTCAGTGTGGACTTGTTGGGCCAAAGGGCCTGTTTCCACACTAAGTAATCTAATCTAAACTAGTGCACCGCAAGGCTGCATATTCAGCCCCTTACTCTACTCCTAATACTCTCAACTGTGGGGCCAGGTTCAGCTCTAATTCCATTTAAAAATTTGCTGATGACACCACTCAAGTGTGTCGGATCTCAAACGAGACAGATTACAGGAAGGAGATAGACAGCTTAGTGGTATGGTGTAAAGACAGCAAATCTCTCCCTCAATGTTGGCAAAATGAAAAAAAAAGCTGGTCATCGACTTCAGGAGGTGGAGTGGAGGATATACCCCTTTCTGTTTCAATGGTGCTGAGGTGGAGATGGTCAAGTACTTCAAGTTCCTTGGAGTAAATATCCACTAACAATCTCACGTGGTCTTTCCATGTCAATGCTGCAGTTAAGAATGCACATCAATGCCTCTACTTCCTCAGAAGGCTAAGGAAATTCACCCTGTTCACAATGATTAGAACCAATTTTTATAGATGCACCACAGAAAGCATCTTATACAGATGCATCACAGTTTGGTATGGCAACTGCTCTACCCAAGACCAGAAGAAATTACAGAGTTGTGAATGCAGCACAGTCCATCACAAAAACCAGCCTTTCTTCTATTAAGTCCATTTACATTTCCCGCACTGCCTCAGGAAAGCAACCAACATAATCAAAGATCGTGCCCACCCGGTTATATACTCTTCCACCCCTTCCATCAGGCAGAAGATACAAAAGTTTGAAAACATGTACCAAAAGAGTTAAGAACAGCTTCTTCCCTGCTGTTATCAGACTTATGAAACGAAGCTCTCATTTTTAGAGTTGATCATTCTCTGCACCTTCTCTGTGGCTGTAACACTACATTCTGTTCTATTACCCTGATTAACGGTATGTTTGTCTGGTTAGCATATAATACAATACTTTTCACTGCATCTTGGTACATGTGACAATAATAAATCAAATACAAATAAATGCGGCCTAGCCAGTGATGTGCCCATCCTATAAATGAAAACGTTCTGATCTGCTTCCCCTAAATGTTTTAGTCAAGCACGGATCCTGGGTCCCCTTCTTGGAATTTTTCTTTACAGTGAAAATATATTTATTCTGAAATATCTTCTGAAATGTCTCTACTGATCACTTCTCGAGCCTAGTTCACTTTAACTAGTGTTGCCCTTATTTAATGTTAAAATACTAATTCAACCATATTGTGGTTATGATTACCTAGAGGTGCTTTTACTCTGAGGTTATGAATTAATCCTGTCATCGAACATAATACCAGTCTAATATAACTTGTCCTCCGGTCAGTCGCAGAATGTGCTGCTCTCAGAACCATCTCAAAAGCATTCCATCAAATCTTCATCCAGGCTACTGCTGCCAATCTGTCTAATTTATCTATATATTAAAATCACCCAAGATTATTTCCATCCTTTTATCAGAAGTGCTCAATATTTCTTCTAATATACTTTGATTATTGTTAGGGGATAACAAGACCCACTGAGAAAAAGTATTAAGCATCAGAAAGACTGTTAAAAATACAAGATTGATAATTTTTTTGTTTTTTATTGACTGTCTCCAAATCCTGCTTGACATAAAGCCTGGGTGAGTTAGTTGCAGTGAAGACAATGGTAGCAGTCTAACGTACTGGAAAGTAGGCGTTCACATTTGTAAATAATGATGAGAATGGTTGTGCTGAGGGGGAAAGGCTTTTAGTCTCCAAGTCCCAGGATGGCGGTAAGAATATCAGACTTCGGCTTATATTTTAAATGCTAATTTAATTTCAATATAGACAGGATTTGGGTGTAGAATCAACATTTCTACCTGATTACAAGGCACATGTGATTCACCCTGTCGTGACTTTGGGTTTTGAGAGGGGAACAGACCATTGAAAGTAATTTTCTTATGAGGTATCCTCAAGTGTATCTCTGAACCTCACAGACAGGTCAGGATGGAAGAATCTGAAATAACAAGATAAAACACATATTTGTAGATGGAAGCTCATGCTCAGATTGAAAAGACCAAATTCATGAAGATCAACATTTAAACAACACCAGAGGATTCGCCTAACACTGGCTAGCCAGAGAAATGTCCAGGGTAACTCTGATCATCAAAGTCAGTTTGGGGATTAGAGGATACCCTACTGGTAAATGAAAACGGAAGTAGAGAATAGCTTTGAACTGGTTCTTGGGGAATTAAGTATCCATTTATGAGAGACAGAGTAAAATAGCGATGTGGGGAATTTTAAGTAATTTTAAAAATTAAAATGAGGGAATCTTTACTGCAGTTTAATGTGCATATTGAAAGAGACAATGTGTTTAGTCATTATTGATTTATATTTGTTGCAATAAAAATCTTAAAATTCAAATTCTTGCCCTGTCGCCTTTCTAGTCAGTCACTGAAAATTCAGATGTTATTCTAACAAAATCCCTGTAGAAATTGATAATTTAGCAAGACTCAAGCTCAGAGCAGGGGATACAAAAGGTGAAAAGACTGGGAATGACAGCAAGTAACTATGATGTAATATCATTACAAAGTTGAGCCATTCCCATCCTCATTTATAATTTTATTCATGGCAATCTTTTTGCTTGTCAAGTGTGTGTTTCCAACCCTGTTGAATAAACTCCATAAAATCTGAATCTGCTGAACTCCGACTGAAAAAGGAAGTGAATAGGTTATTTTGTTAACCATAAACTTGTTTAACAGGAACTGAGTTATTAGGCTGCTGTATGTTGTGAAATTACATTATATCTACTTTGTACTACTTGCAGTAATATGCTAAAGACCATAATTACGTGCATCCCATTAACTAAATATGCTCCAATATTTCTGCAATGCTTCCTGCTAGCACAAATGCTATAGATTCTGACAACAATCAGATGTCAAATCCTATGAACCAAATTAATGGATACCTCCAACACCCTACCCCACCAACCAAAAGACAGACAAGTATCTCAGAGCATCTAGGACACTAACGTCCATCCGAAATTTGTGCAAAAAGGGTTGGTCTGACACGGAATTGTAACCCAATCTCTTCCCTTCCCCATTATTGGTAAAAATGCAACAATTACATTGCTCACTGACAATTCCCGCCAGAACCTCTAAGGTCAAGATTGAATTGCAGCATTATTTAAAGCTAGACACATGAGCTAACAGTGAGAGAGAGTTGGGAACAGCTTCCCTTAACATCAAGAGAGCATTCAACCAAAATAATATCAAGGAGTTTTCCAAAACCTAAAGTCAACAAATTCAAAGGAAAACTCTCCAATGGATACAACCATAGTTGAAAAAACATTTATTGGAGCATTAGAACATTAAAGCTGAATTTCCTCAAGGCAGTGTCCTTAGCTTCACCATCTTCATTGTGGTTCAACAATGATATCCCTGTTCTTTTATCATAGGGTTAAGTGTGTTTATTGGCAAGTCATTACTATGATATTCATTTCTATTGACAATTCCTACAAGACATGGATAAATATTTCACTTGTGATCCGCACGTGACAGGCAAAGTTTGCATCATATAAATGCAAGGCAACAAACATCTCCAACAAGAGTTCCAAATACCTCACTTAACTGTCAAATGGCATTCATTCATAAATCACTTGCCATAAATCCAGTGGAATCTCACTGACCAGAAGCTTAACTGAACAGCCCTGCGAAAAACTATTTGTAGAGCTCTTATAGTGCAGTGGTAGTATTAAGTTTCATCTGCTCCAGAAGTGTGTCATAGTATATCTGAATAGGTTGTTACATTAACTATCAAAGAATGACTTAAATTAGACATTTAGCACTAAAAATCCATTTCCCAACTCATTTCAACAGTGACTACATTCCAATGTGTACTTGAGTACTTTAGGAGATCCCTATTACATGGAAAATGTTATGTAAAAAGAGGGTGTCTAATTAATATTAGTTTCACAACTGCAACTTCTTCCATCTCTTTGGAGTAGTTGGTGCAATGAAAGAGGTCCATATCTTCCATCGCACTGGGGGAGTTCCTCATTCTTGAGTCAAGCTTTTGTCCTCTCGTGGCATGAAGGAGGCTGGAGGTTAGCATGCCTGTGAGAGGTGGTCACAGATACCAACACATCTTCCAGGCAAAACTGGAAAACAGTCAAGTTGATAACAAAACACACTCTTCTGATGACATAAGCTTCAAAGTCTATTAATCTGTTAATATGGCGTGTCAAGTAACGATGCAACAATTATTTCTGAATAGCACATTCAGCTTTGATATTCTCACTTATTTCCAGTATGCAGTATTCCAGTCTTCACTATAAATACAACAGTACTCAACTTTGGAAAAGGCAGGTTATCTTCCTCAG
Organism: Chiloscyllium punctatum; assembly: GCF_047496795.1. Lineage (NCBI taxonomy): Eukaryota > Metazoa > Chordata > Chondrichthyes > Orectolobiformes > Hemiscylliidae > Chiloscyllium > Chiloscyllium punctatum. Next base: position 23,547,191 of record NC_092770.1, on the reverse strand, counting down.
AAAATGAATTCTTCCCAGCAATAAAGCACCTTAAGATGTTTTGATATGTAGGAAGATGAATGTACCTGCCTTTTCTAATTTAGCATATTAAGTGTTATAATGTATAATGTACATAAAACTTTGACTTCCTTTGAAAATATATAAAGTAGAACAAGCCAAAGATTTGATTTGTTGGAGACATGGACACTTCATCTATTTATTCCGAATTAAATTGTGCTATTTTGAAAGACAGGCAAAGTACAAAGAAAACACTGATCAGTTTAACTGGTTCCATTGCATAGTTCTTAAATCGAGCTCAAAGGGCCAGGTAATAAACCAGCGTCAGTTGGCACCCAGTGCTGCTTGTGCATAATTCTAGAAACATCCTGATGAAAAAGGTTAAAAAAATAAAGAAAAAGCGGAATCAAATATTCACACTAGGTTTTATTTCATAATGGTAAAATTATAAGACCTATAAGCAGAAGCAGGCTCGAGTCTGCTCCGTCATTCAATGAGATCACGATTGATCTGAAAATCCTCAACTCTATTTTTCCTCCTTTATCCCATACTGTTTAAAAATTCTTTTATCATAATCCCTACTCTGAGATTATGCGTTCTAGTCATGGACTGATACACAAGAAGAGTCAAACTTTCTGCGTCTAAACTGGCAGGTTCCCAAGAATCTTGTATGTTTCAATAAGGTCACTATTCATTTTTGTATATTTCAACATGTACTAAACCTCTCCTAAAACAAAATTAGAAATCACATAACATCAGATTATAGTCCAACAGGTTTATTTGGAAGTACTACCTTTGAGAACGCTGCTGCTTTATCAGGTAGTTGTAGAGCATAAGATCATAAGACACAGAATTTATCGCAAAATATTACAGTGTCATGCAACTGAAATGATAAATTGAACAATCCTGAATTGTTGTTAAGTCTTTCATCTTTTAGAATGGGTTGCAAGTTTCGGTTCATTAATATGTAAATCCCAGAACTTCTTTTGAGTCACATTCGCGAGATAAATTTAAGGTTTTATAACAAAAGGTGACATCTCAGCTCAGACAATGCAGTAAAGGTGTGAGATTAGAGTCTGTCTGTTTCCCAATCTTGAGTCAGACTGGGTCTATTTCCAAAGTAGAATTTACAAAATATTAAGTGGAATGACTGCCTGCAGCTTGTGCATTTTTTGAGCAAAATAGAATCAGTGTGCACAGTGCTGCTGCCTAATCTCCTGAATGGGGAGCAGACATAGCAATTACTTACGCTGTCAATCCCATTAAAATGGAGCAGCGGTGGGGAGAGGCTTCAGCAATGCTGCAGGTCCCTTACACATGTTTGCCTCTGCTCAGAAACAAACCCTGAGACAGAGAGAGGGCGCAAGGCAGGCAGAGTGAGGAAAAAGGAAAATTCAGAAAACATGGAGTCCCAGAGGAGAGGCATTGAATCAGTTATCCGAATAATCAATTATCTGAACAAAATAGTGCCCGCTCATCTCGTTTGGATAATTGAGGTTCCTCTGTAGTTCACTCTTGAACTGCATCTTCCAAAATGCATCACCTCGCATTTGTCTGGATTGAACTCCATCTGCCATTTCTCTGCCCAACTCTCCAATTAATATTCTACTGTATTCTCTGACAGTCCCCTTCACTATCGGCTACTCCAACGATCTTAATGTCATCAGCAAACTTGCTAATGAGGCAACCTACACCTTCCTCCAAATCATTTATGTTTATCATTAACAACAGCTGTCTCAGCACAGATCCCTGTGGGGTACCACTGGTCACAGGTCTCCATTTTGAGAAGCTCCCTTCCACTACTACTCTGTCTTCAGTTGCCCAACCAATTCTCTATCCATCTAGCGAGAACATCCTGGACCCCATGGGGTCTTCATCAGCTTACCATGGGGAACTTTATCAAACGCCTTACTCAAGTCCATGTCTATGTCATCTACATCCCTTCACTCATCAGTCAACTTTGTCACCTCTTCAAAGAATTCTATTAGGTTTATAAGGCATGACATTCCCTGCACAAAATCATGCTGCCTATCACTGATAAGTCCATTTTCTCCCAAATGGGTGTATATCCTTAGTATCTTCTCCAGTAGCTTCCGAACCACTCGCAGGTCTGTAATTACCTGGATTATCCCTGCTACCCTTTTTAAACAAGGGAACAACATTAGCAATTCTCCAGTCCTCTGGGAGGTCCTCCATGTATAAGGATGCTGCAAAGATACCTGAATGTAGGTTTGCTCGCTGAGCTGGAAGACTCATTTTCAGACGTTTTGCCACCATACTAGGTAACATCTCCAGTGAGACTCCGGGGATGAAGCACTATTGAGGATTTCTGCTTTCTATTTATATATTTGGGTTTCTTTGGGTCGGTGATGTCATTTCCTGTTCTTTTTCTGAGGGGGTGGTAAATGGGGTCCAAGTCAATGTGTTTGTTGATAGAGTCTATCTCACTCTATCCCTGAGAAAAAGAACAGAAAATGACATCACCATAGGAATCATCAGCAGTGCTTCATCCAGAGGCTCACTAAAGATGTTACCTAGTATGGTGTTGAAACATCTGAAAATGAATCTTTCAGCTCAGCGAGCAAACCTAAATCCAGAACCTCAACCTGAGCTACAAATTCTCAAAACCTGCTAGCAAAAATATCTGTTAAACCCCCAGCTATTTCCTCACTTGCTTCCCTCAGTAACCTGGGATAAATCCCATACAGATCTGGGGACTTGTCCACCTTAATGCCTTTTAGAATACACAGCACTTCCTCCCTCCTCCTGCTGAATTTACCTAGAGTAATTAAAGATCTATCCCTAACCTCAACATCCGCCATGTCCCTCTCCTTGGTGAATACCGATACAAAGTACTCATTAAGAATCTCACCCATTTTCTCTGACTTCATGCATATCTTTCCTCCTTTATCCTTAAGTGGGCCAACCCTTTCTTTAGTTATCCTCTTGCTCCTTATATATGAATAAAAGGCTTTGGCATTTTCCTTAATGCTGCTCGCTAAGGATATCTTGTGGCCCCTTTTAACCCTCTTAATTCCTCATTTCAGATTGGCCCCCATTCCTGATATTCTTCCAAGGCTTCATATGTCTTCAGTTGCCAAGACCTTATGTACGCTTCCTTTTTCCTCTTAGCTAGTCTCACAGTTTCACCTGTCTTCCATGGTTCCCTAATCTTGCAATTTCTATCCCTCATTTTCACAGGAACATATCTCTTCTGAACTCTAATTAGCCTCTCTTTCAAAACCTCCCACATATTCAATGTGGATTTCCCTTCAAACAGCTACTCCCAATCTACATTTACCAGCTCCTGCTGAATTTTGGCATAGTTGGCCTTCCCCCAATTTCATACTCTTCCTTTAGGACCACACTCGAGTGCTCATACTTTAGTCTATTCACTTACCATGTTGAGGTCAGACATCAGTGCCTACCTTGATCCTTCATTCTTCAATAAACTGCAGCTATCCAGAATTGCAACGTGCATATTTTTAATCCACACAGTGGGCCTCTATCCCCAAACCTGCATCATGGCAAAGCAATGTTGCAACTTTCATTCTCAGTTCCAAACTCAATGCAGGCTTTATTTAATTTGCCTCCTAACCAGTCATACATCCCCATTTCCCTATCATTTGTCTCTGTATCACTCTTATCTGCTCTACTATCAAAGATCAGTCTGTTATTCAAATTACCCTTGCCTTTTGGAATCTCTTCTTTCACCTCCTAAGGTTCTATCCTTAGTTTTAGATCCTGTGCTATGTCCATACCCTCATGGTCCAATCACTCTTTTCAATTTCCTGCTTCCCAGTGACTATTCATTGTTTACATCCTGTAAAGTAATTGCATGCCGTCACCTTGTTCATCCATAGAATGATGATGGAAGTTACTAATGCGACAGCTACAAAACTCAATGTCCACTTTATTATTGCTGACAAAAACCTTTAACTGATTAAAATGTCTTTTTTGTTTGCAATTACACCAGAAATTTCCGCAATAGAACAAAAATCTTTGGATTTGGAAGCAAGGAGAAAAGTTTGTTAAACATTTGCTTGTATGTTGATTTTATTACATGTATCTAAAAGATACAGATTCGGGAAGATAATTAAATGCTGCAGTGTTTCTACAAAATAAAAATCACAAAAAGGCAACAGTCTAAAAATCAAATTGCCATCACTTTAATGCTCAGTACTCTGGACTTAGTTGGTTTACATTGCTTTCAAATGTTTTAAACTGAATAAATTGAACTGTTATTTACAGTTCATCACAAGGCTGGAATGGAAACCAAAAAGCTATAACATGTTAAGCATGAAATGCTGAGTGTACTTGCTTTCAAAGAAAAAGTCAATAATACTTCAAAATATTCATGAATCTCTAAAATAGTGAAAGTCTCTGTATGATAAACATTGATGGCTTCTTCTTGAATCACAGCTGTATTATCATTGTTTTTTAAGTCTGTCACCCCTCCAAATTACTCTAGGTTGTCCAAGAATTAAAGATTAATCCCCAAGAAATGCAGTGAAATAAAACAAAATGGGGAAAACACTTTAAAAACGAAAAAGTGCAATTTTTATTCTGTGCAAAGATTTAGGATTCTAAATTAATGTTAAAGGGGATGGGAAAACTGTCTGACAGGCAGATAACTTTTCAGTTGGGGGGGAAAAGGCAGTATGACAGGAAGATGGATATGCTAAGCATGTCCACATATACATTCTTTAAAATTAAGAAAATGCTATACCTCCATACACATTTCCATCTGTCTAGCTCCCTTTCCTCAGACTCCAAAAAAAACATACTTTTTTAGATTAGATTACTTACAGTGTGGAAACAGGCCCTTCGGCCCAACAAGTCCACACCGCCCCGCCGAAGCGTAACCCACCCATACCCCTACATCTACATCTACATCTACCCCTTACCTAACACTATGGGCAATTTAGCATGGCCAATTCACCTGACCTGCACATCTTTGTGACTGTGGGAGGAAACCGGAGCACCCGGAGGAAACCCACGCAGACACGGGGAGAACGTGCAAACTCCACACAGTCAGTCGCCTGAGGCAGGAATTGAACCCTTTGGGTTATCTGACCTAATAGTTGCCTCACAAAATCATGTTGCTCAATATTGTAGTTTAGTTTATAATGCTCTTATGAACTGCCATGTGCCACTGCATTACGTTAAAATTGTTACATACGCAGCAACTGTGATGCCCGAGAGAGTGGTAATTGCAAGATGTAACTCGTGGAGATCCACAATGAACAGTTTCTAGGGCTATCAATATTTGCAATGCATACTAATGAATTGGATGAGGAAAGTTAACATTCAATACAAAGTTTGAGGAGGACACAAAGAGCCTGCAGAGGAATATAGACAGGTTAAGTGAGTGGGCAAAAATACTGGGAATACCATATCTACTCGAGTAGTAGTTGAATTTTTTTGACTACCTTTTAAGGTTAAATTTATGGGGTTGACTATTACATGGATATTGCTTTTAAGGGGCTAAAGTTCATGCCTGTCAAAATTCATTAGCAGAAGTCCAATTGATCTCTAAACAAAGAGAGAAAAAAAAAATCGAATTATGGATCAACACAGGATCTGTTACCTGTGAAGAACTAGGGTTGACTTTTACACTAGATATAACGGAAAATTTCAGGTTATTTGGCCAAATATAGGGGGTCAACTTTTACATGAGATCAACTATTACTCGAGCATACACAGAGAGCCATAGAGATGTACAGCACAGAAACAGACCCTTCGGTCTCACCCGTCCATGCCAACCAGATATCCCAACCCATTCTAGTCCAACTTGCCAGCACCCAGCCCATATCCCTCCAAACCCTTCCTATTCATAGACCCATCCAAATGTCTCTTAAATGTTGCAATTGTACCAGCCTCCACCACATCCTCTAGCAGCTCATTCCATACACACACCACTCTCTGCATAAATAAGTTGCTCCGTAGGTCTCTTTTATATCTTTCCCCTCTCACCCTAAACCTATGCCCTCTAGTTCTAGACTCCCCGACCCCAGGGAAAAGACTTTGCCTATTTACCCTATCCACGCCCCTCATAATTTTGTAAACCTCTATACGGTCAACCCTCAGCCTCCAACGCTCCAGGGAAAACAAACCTAGCTTGTTCAGCCTCTCCCTATAACTCAAACCTCCAACCTCCAACCCTGGCAACATCCTTGTAAATCTTTTCTGAACCCTTTCAGGTTTCACAACATCTTTCAGATAGGAAGGACACCAGAATTGCACACAATATTCCAACAGTGGCCTAACCAATGCCCTGTACAGCCGCAACATGACCTCCCAGCTCCAGTACTCAGTACTCTGACCAATAAAGGAAAATATACCAAACACCTTAACTATCCTATCTACCCGCAACTCCACTTTCAAGGTGCTATGAACCTGCATTCCAAAGTCTCTTTGTTCAGCAACAATCCCTAGGACCTTACCTCAAGGGTAGAAGTCCTGCTGAGATTTGCTTTCCCAAAATGCAGCACCATGCATTTATCTGAATTAAACTCCATCTGCCACTTCTCAGCCCATTGGCCCATCTGGTCAAAATCCTGTTGTAATCTGAGTAAACCCGCTTTGCTATCCACTACACCTCCAATTTTGGTGTCATCTGCAAACTTACTAACTGTACCTCTTATACTCGCATCCAAATCATTTATGTAAATGACAAAAAGTAGAGGACCTAGAACTGATCCTTGTGGCACTCCACTGATCACAGGCCTCCAGTCTGAAAAACAACCCTCCATCACCACCCTCAGTCTTCTACCTTTGAGCCAGTTCTGTATCCAAATGGCTAGTTCCCCCTATATTCTGAGAGATCTAACCTTGCTAATCAGTCTCCCATGGGGAACACCTTACGTCCATATAGATCACATCTACTGCTCTGCCCTCATCAATCCTCTTTGTTACTTCTTCAAAAAACTCAATCAAGTTTGTGAGACATGATTTCCCATGGTAAAATGTGGGAAATTGTGAAATTGCGCACTTTGGAAGGAAGAATAGATTTTTATTAAATGGGAAAGATTGCAGAAAGTTACTAGACAGAGGGATTTGGGAGTCCTCATGCATAAAATTACAAAAAAAAACTAGCATACTAATTCAGTGGGTAATATGGAAGATGTAGTGATTGGGACCAGGTGGACCTCTAACTATGAGGTTCTTGATTGGATTGTTAACCTGTGCCAAATCAGGAAAACACTGGCTGACTAATATAACTAGGAGAAAGTAGAGTGCATTATTTCCCCCTCCAACTCTATTTTGATTTAGTCCCTACCCTCCCCTTCACTGTTTTGATCACACAGCATTGCCCTTTGATGTGAAGGGCACTGCTTGTCACTGGCCACTCGGATGTTTTCCTATCTTCCTGGTGGTAGAAACTGAATAAAGATTCGTGCACCTTGTGTCTTTCACTGTGTCTCACACCTGCACACACACACACACCATGGGTGCTGGGGAAAAAATAAGCACTACCGCAGTTCGGCAGTAATGTGGGGGTTAAATAAAAAAAATAAGCAGGGGATCAGCACTGCCCTTTGATGTGAAGGGCAGTGCTTGTCACTAAAAAAATAACTAGGAGAAAGTAGAGTGTATTATTTCTCCCTCCAACTCTGTTTTGATTTAATCCCTACCCACCCCTTCACTGTTTGATCATGCAGCAATGCCCTCTGAGAAGAGCACTGCTTGTCACTGGCCACTTGGCTTTTTTCCTTTCTTCTTGATGGTGGAAATTGAATAAAGATTCGTATACCTGTTGTCTTTCAGTGACTCACACCTGCACAAAAAAAGTAATACATGGGTAGAAGATTGGCTGTCTGGTAGAAAACAGTGTCATGATTGGTACCAGGTGGACCTCGTTTGAGGTTGTTAACCTGGGCTGATTATGAAGCCCTGGCTGACCAAAGAGAAAAAAAGAAAAAAAAACTAGGAGAAGGTAAATGGAGTTGGCCTTTCTGTCAAAAGTAGTGACATATAAAAATTGGGAGGTATTACTAAAACTGTACAAGGCACCAGTACCACATGTGGAATAATACGAATGGTTTTGGTCCCTTTATCTCAGGAAGTATATGCCGGCATTGGAGACAATCCAGAGAAGATGCACTAGGTTGATCCTGGGTATTGAGGGACTGTCTTATGAGGACAGGTTGAGTAGGTTGAGTACTCATTTGTTTCTAAGAATGAAAAGTGACCCTATTGAAACATAAAAGATTCTTAGGGGTCAACATAGTAAATGTGTGGGAGTGTCTAGGCCCAGAGGATATAATCTCCGAGAAAGTGGTTGCACATTTAAAACAGAGGGAAGGAGGAATTTCTTCTTTCAGATGGTAGAGAATCTGTGGAATGATTTACCACAGAAAGTTGCTGAAGCTGGGTCATTAAGTATATTCAAGGCTGACCTAAGAGGATTTTTACTCAGTAAGCAACAAAAGGATAATGGGGAAAAAAACAGGAAAATGGAGAGGAGAATTATCAGATGATCCATGATCTCAATGATGAGTAGACTGGATAGGCTGAATAGCCTACTTCTGCTCCCATGTCTTATGGTCTTAATAGATCTTGTTATTGATTTTTGAGAAGATTTGTAGCTCAGATTGATAAGTCTGTAAGTTAGTTCGCTGAGCTTGAAGGTTTGTGTTCAGATGTTTCATCACCATACTAGGTAACATCAGCGAGGGTCTCTGGTGAAGCACTGGTTTCTTAAGGTAGGTGATGTCATTTCTGCTTTTTTTCCCTCGAAGGAAGGAGATGGGATCTAAGTCAATGTGTTTATTGATGGAGTTCTGGTTAAAATGCCATGCCCCTAAGAATTCTCAGACCCACAGTCTCCTTACCTGGTACACCAACATACACACTAGCCAAAGACCTCCACCAAAAACAAACACCTAATTGAAAAATCACAACACTCCATTAATTCCAAAGAACACCAAAGACAGCAAGATAGAAGAGGACGAAATAATGGTCTCCTTTGACATTTCAGCCCTTTTCACATCAAATAACACCGATTTGGCAAAGAAACACTGGCATCACTGCTAGGAAAACCAGGACCACAAACACCAGACAGCACCAACTTCATTCAGCAAAGACAACATCCTCAAGTGGACCAGTGCCTCACATCCACTTCACCTTCAATAACAAAACCTACAAACAAGTCAACGGAACACCTATGGGCTCACCTAGGAAGCAGTAATGCAGAGACTTGAACAAGCTGCCCTCCCATCTATTCAATCCAAACTTTGGGTTTGCTACATTAATGACACCTTCGTCATCACAAAACAGAACAAATTAGAGGAAACATACAACACCATCAACAATATCCTGACAGGCATAAAATTCACAAAGGAGGAGGAGAACGACAACAGACTCCCATTCCTAGACATGACAGTTGGACATACAGTTAACGGAGAGCTTCAAACCAGCATCTACAGAAAAACACACATGGATCACATACTTCAGAAGCAATCACCCAATACCCACAAACAGAGCTGCATTAAGACATTATTTCAATGAATCACATCACACTGCAGCACTCAAGAACTACAAAAAGCAGGAGAAAAATATCTATACAATGTTTTCAAGAAAAACAGGTACCCAATAAACAATATCCGTTGATTCCTCAGAAACAAACCCAACGGAGTAGACACAACGCAACCAAAAACTATGCCACATTACCTTACATCAAAGACATATCAGAAATGACTTCCAGACTACTCAGACCCCTTGGCATCATGGGAATCCACAAACCTACCAACGCACTTAAACAGCCAGTAATGAACCTAAAGGATCCATTGGTTACCACCAGCAAAACTAAAGTAATTTACAAGATACATGCAAAAACTGTAAAAATCACTGTATCAGACAAATTAGCAGGAAAATTGCCACCAGGATATATCAACACCAACTGGCCACCAAAAGACGTGACCCACTATCACTAGTTTCTATGCATACAGACAAAGAAAGATACCACTTTGACTGGGACAACACACACATCCTAGGACAGGGGAAACAAAGACATGCACAAAAATTCTTAGAAGCATGGCATTCTAGCCAGAACTCCATCATTAAAAACACATTAACTTAGATCCTATCTACCATCTCTAGGCGAAAAAAAAACGGAAACGACATCACCCACCTTAAGAAACCAAGACCTATAAATAGAGAGGCAGGACATACACCAGCACTTCATCAGAGACTTTCACTGATGAGGTTACCTAGTACGATATCAAAACATCTGACAACAAACCTTTAAGCTCAATGAGCTAACTTACAGACAGACCTTGTTATAGAGTCAGAGATGTACAGTGTGGAAACAGACCCTTCGGTCCAACTTGCCCATGCCGACCAGATATCCCAACCCAATCTAGTCCCACCTGCCAGACCTAGCCCATATTCCTCCAAACTCTTCCTATTCATATACCCATCCAAATGCCTTTTAAATGTTGCAATTGTACCAGCTCTTCTGGTTTTATGTCTTGTGGCCTTCACTGTCCAGGTAACAGCTTGCACATTCAGGCACAAAACTTATTTCAAGCAAAGGCAAAGGTTAAGTCTTAATGAACAAGGCACATGGTGAGATGCCAATGTCAGCAAAGGCCAAGCTTTTGTGAGTCAACTTTTGGCATACATGAAAGGGTAACATAATGGCACTTGTATAAATGCAGATAGCTTTCCAGCACACTGTGCTGTTGAAGCTAAAGTATTTGTACATGTTTTATACAGTGTGGTTAACGATATAACATTTCCTGTAGTTATAAATTGCCTAATGTGCAGAATTAAGGATTCTGATAACACAGTGAATATCAGTAGAAGGAATAAACCCATACTGCATAATCAGGGATGGACATACTTTCACAATATTACCACATAACTCATACGAAGAAAACTTTAGGAAGGGATAGCAAATGCAAACATGAAGCTGGATTTTCTTTTCATGATGAAGCTACAAATTGTGTCACAAATTGCTGAACTTTGGATATTTTGCTGGACAAATAGTTTTCCTCCAACTTCTTGATCCCAGGGCATTTTCATGTGAACTTTTCACAGATCAGAGGGGCCTCTGATGAAAAATACATATGCATATTTGCAGAAGTTGGAGTCACCATTGTGAGGGCCTCAGGAAATCAATATTTCCTTCCACACTCAATTTCATCTGTTAATGTCTGGTTTTGGAAGAACTGAAAAAAGGACCTCTATGGACAGCGAGTGATCACTGGATATCTGCTGACGAGTCAGGAACACTCCAAAAAGTGTAAAATGTTTTGGCGCTTTCGCATACTATAATGTAGATGTATTTTTAAGGCAGGGCTCCATTATTGGGATTTGTGCTGCAAAGGTAAATTGATCCTTACATTGATCAACTTTGTGTAAATGTTGTCATTCATTACCTCTGCAGAAAATGCCACAATTCTTTAAAAATGAAAAAAAAAGAAAATGGCCTATTACTTATGTGGTTAGATTTTGTGCTGTTTAAATTGATTGATAGCTCTGGCAGTTAAAAATCCTGTTGTTGAAAATTGATAGATAAATCTCTTGGTCCTTATTACTGATTGGCAAGCACTTTGCTTTGAAATCACCATTTTGTTCTGTCAGTTTTGGGTAATATAGCTAGCTATTTTTGTTATGACAGTAGCAACCATTGTACATATCAGGCTGGATATCTTTTCAAAAGCTAAATTAGTTTCAGCATAGCAGGTGATCTATTCATCCAAGGACAACTCATTTTTTAAACAAACTGTAATAACAAGGTATGCATCTAATGTGGTGTCTTGTTTGATCATAACCTAATACGTACTTGAAGAATTATAAATTTCTTTTTGCACTAGAGTAGATTTTTCCCCTAATTTCAAATAGCATGCGTGTGTACACTATCTACAAGATGCACTGCAGAAATTCCCACATACAGGTCCCCATCTTCGAAGGTATGACTGAATGTGTCAAGCTTCTCCAAACAATGGCATGATGCAAGAAATGCTTACCCCAGCTTTGTTTAAGAATGTACTTCACTCTTGTTACCACTGAATTAACTCCAGAGGCTGATATCCCATCACCTAGTCACCCTTTGTTTACATGTAGAAACCCTTGCCTGTGGCACAGTCTCAGAGCCAGCACCGAGTGGCTGACACTTTATCTGTCAACTGAAGCTCCCTGATTCAACCAGACAGACAGACCCAATCAGGGTGCTCATATTCTGTGATATCCAGCTGACTGACCTCATGTTGCTCCTCCCATATTGCCACTTTTGTTGCCCCCTCTAGGTCACTGCCTTCACAAACCAAACAGAAGAACAGACTGGATTAACCATTTGGATTCATTATCGAGTATTGGTCAACCTACGTTCTTCCACTGCCTGCCACATCGAAACAAGAAATGGAAAGAGAATGATTTTGTACCTTGTAGTTGGCAACAATGTCCTTAGGACTAAGCATCAATCCTCCGTTCCATAGGGCCCAAGCAAATTGAGGCTCCAGGTGAAAGATAGTGCCACTCAAGGTTATTTTGGTCACTCTTCTGATAAAAAAGGTATTCAAATGGAAAGCTCCTATCCATAATCCTTGTTTTCACAACAAAATCATAAGATTTGGAATCAAAACCAGATGAAAATATATTGAAAAATGCCTCCTGGCCTAACCAAAAATAAAAGGGAGTTGTGTTTCAGAGAGTAATTCTCAGTTGAAAATATTTGCAACCCAAGCAAGCCTGGTTAGCGAAATGCAGTTGAATCCACATTTAAAACAATGTTAAAGATATTCCATTGATTATTCGTAATTGTTTAGGTCAGGATATTTGCCAATGAATGGTTATTATTAACAGCAACATCTTTGACTCTCTTTTCATGTGATTATCTAAAAGGATGCTTCCCCCTCTGCAATTACTGCATGTTTGTCCTTGACCATACCCTGCAGTTTAAAAGTTTTTTTTTCACAATTCTCTCTGTTCAGTCTCTAGTTGACTGAAATGTAAATCACTTGAGGGGAAAATGTTCCACGTGTCAGCAAAATAAATTCCACATAAACACATCGAACACACAAATACACAAAGTTCAACTTGTGGTAATCAGCTGACGTATTAGGTTAGCAGTATTAAAATTGGGGAATGAGATGATGGGCTACCTACTTTAAATATAGTGTAGAATAGATGGGGCATAGCACAAGTTTTAGGCTCAAGGGATAAACAGTCAATGAACTACTATTATCAAAAGTGAAAACAGAAGAGGATGTGGCATGTATTGGCCCCAGGTTTCTTTTTAAGGCTAGGTATGTAATAACAGGATGAAGACTCCAATACAGATTTGGTAAAATATCTAGGATCGCCCAGGAGTCCCCAAGAATTGGAGATTAAGCCTCTGTGAGCAATCCTGGAGGAAAATCATAGGGCCATTAAAAATAAACATTTTTCATTTTATCTTTCCACGTTTCTATATTAGTTTGTTACATAAATATTGGGGATGGATGGGAGGAAAAAGAGATTGCTTGATGCATTGGGTCACTAGAGGTGGAAGTCTTGTTGAAACAGAGGGAACGGTGGTGGCAACTCTGCTTTTACTATGCAGCCAATATGGATATCTTGATAGGCACCAACTGGCAATGTAGCAAATGTCTTGAATGAAGAATGTGGGATGGGGATAACGAAGGAGCAAGAAAGGGTGAACTTCAAAATTAATTTAAAAAGGACCATTACACTCCCTTGCATACTCAGATTTTTCCCAACAGTTTCTCAACTTAATTTGCCTTACAGTCTTAGAGGCCTACTGCACTGAGAAAGGTTTATCGCTCCATCCAATCTGCACTGGTTAAAAACAAGCACCTAACTATCCTAATCTCATTTTCCAGCACTTAGCCCATAGCCATGTATGCCTCAACACTGCAAGTGTACATCTAAATACTTCTTAAATAATTAGTCAGAGGTGAGTTAATAGATGCAGAATTCCTAATCTCGAACTTGGTCTTTTAGGTACAGGATTTTCATATGTCTAGTCCAGTTCAGTTACTGGCCAGTAATAACCACCAGAATGTGGTTAGCAGTAGATTGGATGATACTCATGTCATTCAATATCAAGGTGTGATTGTTGGATTCTCAATTGTTGGGGATGGTCATTACCTGGCAAATAACATTCACACATGTGTGCCATGTATCAGCTGAAACCTGAATGTTACTAGGTCTTGCTGTATTTGGACATTGACTGCTTCAGTATCAGGAGTTGTAACAGATGCTGAACATTCTATAATAGTCAGTGAACATCCCTACTAGTAATTTTATGAAGCAGGTTACCCTGTGACTGAGATAATTGGCATCTAACAACCAGAATTATCTTCCTGTCTGCTCAAAAGACTGCCAAACTAGTTTCCCTAATTTTCATTGAGTCTAGTTTTCCTAAGTCTTGCTTGAAGTCACACTCCATCAAGTGCTGCGTTGATGCCAAAGGACAGTCACCCTCAACTCCCCTCTCAAGGTCAGCTCTTTTGTCTATGTTTAGGCCAAGGTTGGAATGAGGTCAAATCCTGATGCCATCCAAACTGAGCTTCGGTGAATGGGTTATGATTATGCAAATGCCACTTGATATAACTGGCTTTGTATTACTATTACTGGTGATTGAGAGTAGACTGATGGAATCGTCAATGGTTAGACTGGATTTGTTCATCATTTTGTGGACAAGGCGTACCCATATGATTTTCCACTTTGTTAAGTAGATGCCTGTGTTGTGACTGTACTGGAACAAGTTGGCTGAGGGTATGGCTAATTCCGGATCAAATGTCTTCAGTACTATATTCAATGCCTTTACCTATTTCTCATTAATTGTACACAGAGTGAATCAAATTGTCTGCAGTCTGGCATCAATGATGCTGGGCATTTCAGGAGTGGCACAGTATTGTTGATAAGGCAATTCTGGTTAACGATGCTTGCAAATGCTTTAGCTTTGCTGTTGTCACTTGCATGCTAGACTCTGATCATTGGGGATGTGGAGATTTGTAGAGCCAACTTCTCCAGTGATGGTCCACCATCATCGAATTGTATCAGCTTAGAACTAATCCACTGGTTGTACCAGTGCTTATCTTTTTCGCATACAGACACTATGTTTTTGCTTCATCAGATTGCCACCTCCTGTTTAAGTCCAGAACAAGAGGACATAGATTTAAGGGGAATGATTTAAAAGGGCCCTAAGGGATAACTTTTTCACACACAGATTGTATGGAGACTGGTACAATTACAACATTTAAAAGACATCTGGATGGGTGCATGAATAGGAAAGGTTTAGAGCAATATTGGCCACGTGCTGGCAAATGGGACCAGATTTAGGATATGTGATCTGCTTCCATGCTGTACATCTCTATGACTTTGACCTGGCACTATTCCTGGCATGAGCTGAAAATGTGTTGCTGGAAAAGTGCAGCAGGTCAGGCAGCATCCAAGGAGGAGAATCGATTTTTCAGGCATGAGCCCTTCCTGAAGAAGGGCTCATGCCCGAAACGTCGATTCTCCTGCTCCTTGGATGCTGCCTGACCTGCTGCGCTTTTCCAGCAACACATTTTCAGCTCTGATCTCCAGCAGCGGCAGTCCTCACTTTCTCCTAGAAGACTATTCCTAGAAGACATGCCCATCTAAATTCTTTGCTGCCTTGGTGGTAATGGTAGAGTGAGGGATATGCTGGGTTATAACCTTCTTTCATTTTGTTAAAGAAATCTATTGCAAATCTTATGTCTGCAAAGAACAGGGGCCTGTGCTTTAATGTATTTAGCTTTCAGTACAAAAAAGCCTGCCACATGACAATCCCAACTGACAACCCTAAATCGTTTGTCACTAATTCTATTTACACTCAGGATTATCCAGCAAATGTTGTTCAACTGCTGAATCACACCTAAATGTTGGACACAAAAAATATAAAGTAGTCCTCTCAAGGTTGCTCTGCCATTCAATAAGATCATGGCTGTTTGGATTACTTCACATTCCTGCCTTGTTTAATGTTTGCGTTATGTACAACTGCCTTAAAAGTATTCAAATACTCACTTTCTGAAGAGAGTGTGGAAGGAGAGTTCCAAAGACTTTCAACTCTCATAGTAAAACAAAATTCTCAGGTCTATCTTTTATGGATGACTTATTATATTTAAACAGTGACTCCTAGTTCTGGACTCTCCCACAAGAGGAAACACCTTTCCATGTATACACTGTCAAGACCTTTCCAGAGCTTGTGTGTTTCATTCAAGTCATCTCTTACTCTTCCAGAGGAAACAATCCTGGCCTTTCCAACCTTTCCTCGTAAGACAATCCATTCATTCTAATATTAGTCAGATAAGCATTTTCTGAATTGCTTTCACAATATTTACATCCTCCAGAACTAGAAATAATGGAAAGTTCAAAGTGAACATAGGCTCCTTGGCAAATGAGGTTGCGGAAGTAATAATTGGGAATCAGGAAATGGCAGAGAAGGTGAATAAATGTATTGCTCTGCCTTCACAGTAAAGGACGCTAATAGAATTCCAAAAAAAAATTACTCAAAAGAGGCTTGTCAGATGGGATAAGAGACAGGAAACAGACAATAATTGTTGCTATTAAACAAGCACTGGGGAACTAATGGGGTTAAATAGCAGTTCATGATTAATGGGCTGCAACCTAGGATTTTTGATGGGAATAGCTCCAGTGACAGTGGAGGGGCTGTGGTCATAATCTTCCAAGAAACTAAAGATTCTGGAAAAGTTGAAAGGGCTGGAAAATTGCCAATGCAGAACTTTTATTCAAAAGGGGTAGAGACAAAGAAATTAACTTTAGGCCAGTTAGCTTAACATCTGTCATTGGAAAAATTATTAAAGGACACAATAGTGGAGCATTCTGGAATATATAATATAATCAGGCATATTCAACATGACTTTGTGAAGAAGGAATCGTACCTGACAAAGTTATGAGAGGAGAAGTTAACAAGCAGGATAGATAAAAACAGAGATCAGTGCACATAAAATATTTGTATTTCCTAAAGGAGTTCAATTAGATTCCACACATAAGCCTACTTACTAAGATAAGAGCAGATAAGTATTAGGGGCAGTATATTAGCATGGATTGGCTAACTAATTGAAGACAGGGAATAGGTATAAAAGGAGACTTTTTTTTAAAAAAATGACAACCTGTAATTAATGGTGTACCACAGGAATCTGTCCTGGGGCCACAATATATATTAAAGACTTAGGTGAGGAAAGTGAATGTACCATTACTAACTTTACAGATGACACAAGGATTCTGCAGAAGAAAGCGAGGACTGCAGATGCTGGAGATCAGAGTCGAAAAGTGTGGTGCTGGAAAAGCACAGTCAGTCAGAAAGCATCCGAAGAGCAGGAGAGTTGATGTTTTGAGCATGAGTTTTTCATCAGAATAAGGGTGTGGCCCAAGGGAGCTGACCGATAAGTGAGGGTAGGGCTGGGGGAAGATAGCTGGGAATGCAATAGGTAGATGAAGGTGGGGGGTAATGGTATTAGGTTGGATGGGGGTGAAGCAGATAGGTGGGAAGGAAGATGGACAGGTAGGGCAATTCTAAAGGGCGATGCAGAGTTGGAAGATAAGATATGGGATAAAATGGGGGGGGAGGGGAAATGAGGAAACAGGTGAAATCGATATCGATCCCATGTTATTGGAGGGTCCCAATGTGGAAGATGAGGTGTTCTTCCTCCAGGCATCAAGTGGCTAGAGTTTGGCAGTGGAGGCACCCCAGGACTTGCATGCCTTTGGCTAAGTGGGAGGGGGGGGAATTGAAGTGTTTGGCCACAAGTTGGTGGGGTTGTTGAATGAGTGTGGCTCAGAGATGTTCTCTGAAATGTTCCACAAGTTGGCATCCTGTCTCCCCAATGTAGAGGAGACCACATCGAAAGCAATGGGCACAGTAGATGACGTGTGTGGAAGTGCAGGTAAACCTCTGTCAGATGTGGAAGGATCCTTTGGGCCTTGGATGGAGGTGAGTAGGGTGGTGTGGGCGTAGGTTTTGCGCTTCGTGCGATGGCAGGGGAAGGTGCCAGGAATGGAGGATGGGTTGGTATGTGGGTGGGGGGGGGGCATGGATCTAACAAGGGAGTCGCGGAGGGAATGGTCTCTAGGGAACGCAGATAGGTTTGGGGAAGGAAATAAATCTCTGGAAATAGATCACCTGTTTGTAGGTGGCGGAAATAGTGGAGAATGATGATTTGTATCCAAAGGTTAGTGGGTGGAAAGTAAGAACTGGGGAGGAGGGGGGGGTTCTGTCCTTGTTGCAATTGGAGGGGTGGGGGCTCACCAGGACCATCTCAGACACCTCCCTCCCCTTTCTGGACCTCTCCATTGCCATATCTGGCGACCAATTCAACACGGACATCCACTTCAAACCCACTGACTCCCACAGCTACCTAGACTACACCTCCTTCTACCCTGCCTCCTATAAAAACGCTATCCCTTACTCTCAATTCCTCTGCCTCCACCGCAACTGCTACCAGGATGACCAATTCCACCATAGAACATCCCAGATGGCCTCCTTCTTCAAGGACCGCAATTTCCCCTCCCATGTGGTCAACAATGCCCTCCAGATCATCTCCTTCACTCCCCGCATCTCCGCCCTTGAACCCCACCCCTCCTATAAGAATGAACAGAGACCATACTGACACATAAGATTCTTTTGGGGCTTGACAAGGTAGATGAGAAAAGGTGGTTTCATTTTATGGGACAATCTGGAACCAGAGGGAATAATCTCAGAATAAGGGTCACCCAGATAGGGCAGAGATGAGCAGAAATTTCTTTTTCAGAGGGTAGTGAATCTGTGGAATTTCATTTTACTGTAAAGGGCTGTTGAGGCTGGGTCATTAAGTATATTTAAGCTGAGACAGACAGATTTTTAATCAGTAAGAGAATCAAGGGTTGTGGGATTAGGGCAGGAAAGTGAAGTTGTGGATTATCAGATCGGCCATAATCTCATTGAACAGTGGAGTAGACCTGATGGACTAAATGGTCTACTTCTGCTCCTAAACTGTCTAATCTTATAAAAGGGACATGGCCATGAAAAGGTTTGAAAATAAAGACAATAATTTTCAAATCAGAAAACCTGAAGCCGTTGTCAGAGAGCACAAGGGTAAAAGCCAAACATTTTTCAGATCAACCTGGATTGAACTTGGACTGAACTGAATAGTTGAATTCCAGAAGGAGCTGTAGCAATAATGGAATACTTTCCAAATCGTGTCCTTGAAACTAAAAGGAGATTTTGTGTTTGGCCAAGTTCCATACACCCTCTCATTCTTTAATTGGCATAGGCCACTTAGAACCTGGAACCTTCACCCTCATTTGATTTGCAGTGAAAGCTATTTCAGATTGTTAAGGACTTTGTGAAGTATTGTGCTCCCTCAGTTAGCATGCATGTAAGCCAAGAGACTATTCTGCCCAGCGTACCAATGCTAGAGTAAATTGTAATGATTCAAGTTGAGTGGCCCAAATTTCCAAAACATTCTGAAACTGAACATTTCTTAAATGTGTCCAAACTTTACCAACCAAGGTCACTATCTCAGGCTGGACACATTGGCACCAGAGGAGTTGACATCATGGGAAGCTGGCAGAGGTGTTTGAACAGTTCAATTTCTTTGCTGGCCCAATATCATTTTCAGACCCTGATGTCAAGTGCATCAATTGAGTCTGCAGCACAACGGTGACTCAGAACTGAGATTCTAATTTTTCAGCTGAGCCACTGTCTGACCATGTTGGTGAGCTCACTCACTTGCGGATGCTTGAATCTTCATCATGTTTACCCACCTCAGATTCTCAAAGAATCAGGAGAATTCTTTGCCTTTTGAAATCTCTCAAGTTGCTTTAAAAAGCCTATGGATGATTGACAGCCAATCTGGCAGGGTCCTGGCCATCCTGGATCTTATGAAAAAAGCTTACTTTCTTCGTGAGTATTCTGCTGATGGTGAAAAGGGAGAAGCTGTCAGTACATTTAAACTTCATAGAAATTGCAATGCAAGCTCCATTCTCAATGCTCCTTTCATAATGCATGCTCAATGCAAAAGTCTGCTTTTCAACAAAAATCATGTGTATCCTAGGAACTAAACTTTGCCAAATGCTCAATATATTTGGGTTAGCATTGCCATAGAGTGAATAATGCTGACTTCTACTGTTAGGATAAGCAGGGAAAATAATAGTCAACCAAGCATGGACTCTATGTCCACACTGCCAATCCATGCAAATTAGATTTTTTACAGATTAGATTTATTACAAAAAAAAAGATTGTGCAGAAACAAAAATAAGGAACCCACAAATTACACAGTAATAAATCAGTTAACTTCCACAGATATTTTAGTCAGTTTTGATCCAACATAGAGCATAGTAGCATAGCAGAAACTGGGGCTTAGTAAATATTTTTAATATACTAGTTTATCCAAGGGACTAATCACAGATCAATCATGTGGAGTTGGAAGGAAATCACACCAAAGCAGTTGGGGATGCGGTTAGTTAAATAAACTTGGAATAAAAATCTCACATCAGTAATGGTGGCTATAAGATTATAGTTTAGTTTGAAAAATCCAACTAGTTCAATAATGTCTTGGACACCACAGGTACATGCCAGACCCTTAACTGCTCTCTGAAATGGCATGGTAAACCATTCAGTTGTAACAACAATCTTTTCAAGGTGAATTAGGGATGGGCAGTAAATGTCTTGGTCACTGATTGCCACATTCTGCAAATAAGCATGTTATCATGAAGTCCTTGGTTGTTCACCCAGCCAGAAATAGAGTCCTATCATCAACAAAGGTGCAGACTTATCATAAGGATATCAAAGAGATAAATTTGAAATGTTGCGTGAACTTGGTTTGTGTTCACTTGAGTTTAGATATTGGAAGGAGAATCTGCAAACATTTGTTCAAAATTATCTAAAGATTTGATCATTTTTCAGTATCAAACCTCTGGTAGGAGAGACCAAGACAGCACAATCTTAAATTCACGGTGAAGACGTTGAGAGTGACACACTGTAAGGAAACATTCTTTACATGGAAGGAAGTGAATTTTCTTCTCTAAAATAGGGCAGTTCAGCCATGATGAGTCAAATCAGCAGAGCAGATTCCAGACACCAAATGGGTCTAGCTCCTGTTCCACTGTTCCTATGGTGATGACATTTATTGGGAACGAACATATTCACTGTTTCATGGCACAATGGGACATTGATTAGTGTAATTAAATCACTGCAAACACTGTTCTGCAGGTTATTTCTCTACTCGAATCATAGGAATTTAGCAGACAGTATGTCATACAAAGTCCACCTGGACTGGACAGACATAATTGAAAGGAGAAAGCAAAATATCTTATTTAATAAGCCAATATTAACCACAATGTAATATTAAGTCTAAATTACAGCTGCAGAATACAGCTTCTTTACAATTATCCTCCTATCATTATACATCCTTGATCAAGGCTCTGTACTTCAGTATAACCGTTTTCATATAATGTTCTGAGCAATCCAGACAGGAGTAATACCTTGGGCTAGCATGGACACAATGGGCTGAATAGAATGTATGCTATTATAACTCCATGACATACTGGTTAAAAAGCTATACCATCTTGCAACTAATCATAATACAATTTCTTACCACTTGTATGTGGAATATTATAAAGCAAAACCTGACATGAGGTTATATTAGGACAGTTAGCCAAAAGCTTGGTCCAGGAGAGTGGATTTAGTTACAGCGTCTTAGAAAGGAGTGACAAGAGATTTAATGAGGGAACCCCAGAGTTTGGGGCCTAGGCAACCAGTGGTGCTGCAATTAAAATCAGGATTACTCAAGAGGCCAGAATTAGATGAGTGTCGATATCCCAGGCTGGCAAGGAGAGAGGGTTTGTGGGTCAGGTAGAGATTGTTACAGAGAGAGTACAGAGATAAATTTTAATTTTGTGTGGTAGCATATTCACATATAAAATTTTACAGATTGTATATATGAAACATTCTAATTCATCTGGCCATCTGAATTCATAAATGCAATGAATTTACTATTTAACTAGTTGACCTTCTCATGAAAGGCTGTCCCTGCTATTTTGTAAGTACTGTTATCTCCTTCACTGCAGTTAGAATAGGAAAGGAATGCAAATGTAAACCTTTAAAAGTTGTAAATAAAAGGTAAACCAGAATAAATTCACAGTTCTTTTCCACAACCGATAATCAGATACAATACTGAGAATGTATTTCAAAGGCTTTTGGCTGAACTGGATTCAGCAAACACAGTTATAAACAAATTTAAACCTCTTCAATCTAGAGCATTTATTTATAGCTTGGCAGATATATAAACAGAACAAAATAGGTGAATGGATGCACCTTTTAATGAAATTTTTACCATAAAGCAAATCTGACATGTACATACCGTAGTGCAATTAGTGCATTGCAGAACATATTAATCAAAGTTAGATTTTGACTGTGACACATTACTGGCTCTTTAAGAATGAATGCTAACTTCTCTTTTCAACTCCATATTCTATTGGGAAGATCACAGTCTGTTCTCACTAGACTGTTAATCCAGAGACCCAGGTAATGTGCTGGGGACCCAGATTCAAATCCTGCCATGACAAGAGACACTAATGATGACCATGAAATATTGTTGCTTGTAGGTAAAGCCAATCTGGGTGATGATGGCTGCGTGGTATTATCACGAGACTATTGATCCAGAAACTCAGCTATTGTTCTGAGGACCAAGTTCAAATTTGCCAAAGCAGTTGGCAGAATTTGATCTCAATAAAAAATATCTGGCCATGAATTGTTGGAAAGAAAAAAAACATCTGGTTCACTAATGTCCTTCAGAAAAGGAAATCTGCCATCTTCAGCTTGTCTGGCCTATATGTGATTCTAGGCTCACACAATGTAGAGGACATTCAACTGCCTTGTTAAATGGTCCAGCAAGTCACTCAGTTGTTCTAATCACAACAAAGCCTCAAGGGCAACTAGGGATGGACACTAAACACTAGCCTGCCAGCGATGCCCACATCCCACAAATGAATTAAAAAAAACTAAGGAAATCTACATGTTAATTAGGGGTGGACAATATATGTGGGTGAGCCTAGACGATGACATCCACATCCCATTAATTAATAAATAGGTTACAGAGGAAAAAGCAGGTAAATTGTTCTAGTACTGTGCTCAGTTTTGTGCAATTGGTTCCAGGAAGGGTTGTTTCTATCTTATAAAAACAAAATACAGTGGATTCTGGAAATCAGAAACAAACGCAGAATGCTGGAGAAACTTAGCAAGTCCAACAGCATCTGTGGAGAGACAGAAACAAAGTGAACACTGAGTCCAATACAACTCTTCTCACAACTGCTGGGTTTCAGTATTTTCTGTGCTTGTTTGGTCTTGTCAGAGATGGCCATTGCCTGGCATGAGCGTTACTTGTCATGTATCAGCTCACAAACTGTCCCTCTCTCTCCCTTCCCTTGATGTAAGTGAAAAGATTTCTTAAAAAGGTGAATAGAAGGAATTCTTATAGAAGAGAAGACCTACATCCATCAGATCAAGTATCAAAGTGATGAATGACCATCTCTTTACAGACAATGGTTAGCACTAATATTAAATGCTGCATTTGCATGTGCTGCTTAAATTAGCATACTCAGGAGAATGGGGGATAGAGAGAAATGGGGATATGGGAAGGAAGTGTTTGTGGGCATCAGGGGAGGGTGGATTTAGAGGGGGAGGTGATGGGACGCCATCCTCTCACTGGTCCCATGTCCTCACTCTCACTGCCATCCCCAATCCTGCATTCTCACTCTCTTCTCATGTGTCCTCATTTCCTGCTTCCCACTTTGCTGAACAGTTTCAAAACCTTTTCCAGTCATGAAAAAAAAACTTGATGCAAATTGTTTTGTCCTGATTCACATTCAGACAGGCAAATAGTCACTTTGGTGGTCTCACTGAGATTTTACATATTTTGTAATGTCTTGAGGAATAATTATCTTATTTTGAGTTAAGTCATGACAACTTCATGGCTCAGACCTTTAAATATAAGAGTTGGGACGTTACGTTGAGATTGTACAGGACGTTGGTGATGTCTCTTCTGGAGTAGTGTGTCCCGTTCTGGTCATCTTGTTGTAGGAAGAATATTATTAAGCTGAGAGAGTCCAGAAGAGATTTATCAGGATGTTGCCAAGAATGGAGGGCTTGAGTTATAAAGGAGAGGCTGGATAGGCTGGGACATTTTTCACTGGAGCGTAGGAGGGGTGACCTTATAGAAGTTTATAAAATAATATGGGATATAAACAAGGTGAATGGCAGGTGTCTTTTCCCTCGGTTGGGGATTTCAAGACTGGTGGCATATCTTTAACGTGACAGAAGAAAGATTTTAAAAAGACATGAGGGATAATTCTTTTTAAACTCAGTGGTGCATGTTAGAATGAACTTCCAGAGGAAGCGGTAGGTGTGCTACAATTACAATGTTTAAGAGATATTTGGATATGTACATGAATAGGAGGGACTTGGGCCAAGAGCAGGCAGGTAGGACCAGTTTAGTTTGAGCTTATGGCTGGCATAGACTGGTTGAACAGATGGGTCTGCTTCCATACTGTATAACTGAGTCTCTAACTCATTGCTTGGTACTTGCATGCCATGGATGTTAATTGCCACCTATCAACATAAGCATGGATGCTGTCCTGGTCTCAATGCATACGGACACAGATAGCTGCAGTATTTTAGGAGTCACAAATGGTACTGAATGCTGTGGAGTCAGTGAACATCCCAAATTAACTAATCTTATGACAGGGAAAGCGACTGATCAAAAAGCTGAAGCTGAATGAGTTTAGGATTTGTCATGAATGTAGCTTTGTGTTGTAGCTTCACCAGGTTGACACCTTGTCTTTAGGTACACCAGGTACAGCTCCCAGCATGCCTGCCTACATTCCTCATAGGACCAGGTTTAGTTCTATGGCTGGATAGTAGTGGTAGAGTGAGGGATGGTAGCAGCACACATGTTACTTCCCAACTATCAGCCCAAGCTTGAATTTTGGTCCAGACATTGCAACATAAAGACATTGATGGCTTGATTACCAAAATGGTACATCAACTACTTCCCTGTTGTAAAAATTCAGAAACAGGAGGCATAACATTAGCATTGGAGTTAGACCATTCAAGGATGCTATAAGGAAGTGCTCTTTCCTAAAATGGTTGCAGAAAGCTGGGCCCCTTTTATGCTCAAAACATTGTTGAAGCAGAGGTTCAACTGAACATTTCAGAACTAGGATTGATTGAATAGACGATGCAGTTAAGTTTTTAGAACCAAGTTGGGCAGATGGAAAGACAAGACAGATCAGCCATGATTGAATGGCTAAGAAGCGTTGAACAGTCTGCTCTTGTACCTGAACAGTCTACTCTTGTACCTAAGCTCTTGAATGACACCAGCTTGTTACTTCTTTTAGCAGTGGGCAAAATCATCAATGCTGTAAAATTTTGAGATTGTCAGTGCTGACTCGTGCTTGCGGGAAAGGCGTGAAATCTCATAGGCACTTCTCATCCTTTAGTATCTTGTGACTATTCATCCATGTAATAGCCTAGACAATGGGTGTTTGAATGAGTCATGATTCTTAATTCACAGGTGCAAAGGTTTATAAATTTATAGTGACAACACTGCACTTGTGTCTATTTTTTTCTCAAGTGTTATATTGCGGAATATCCAGCTTTTAGTAATGACACCCAACCCACACAATGCTTTAGAGCTGTCCTTTTCATTTGATTATGGGATGTGGGCTTTTCTAGTTAGGCCACTATTTATTGCTCATTCTTAATTGCCTTAAGAAGGTATGGGTGAGCTGCCTTTTTTAACTGCTGTAGGGCTTTGGGTGTCAATACACTCACAGTGCTGTTAGGGAGGGAATTCTGACCCAGCAACAATAAAGAAATGATGATGTAGTTCCAAGTCAGGATGGTGTGTGGTTTGAAGGGGAGGTTGTTAGCAGAGCCCCTTTGCTTTCTTCAGTTAGCTAACCTCTGGACACTCTGTTTTTTTGTGTTAAGATTAGATTAGATTCCCTACAGCCTGAAAACAGGCCCTTTAGTTTAACAAGTCCAAACCAACCCTCCAAAGAGTAACCCACCCATTTCCCGACATTTACCCCTGACGAATGCACCTGATGCTATGGGCAATTAGCATAACCAATTCACCTGACCTGCACATCTTTTGTAATGTGGGAGGAAACCAAACCACCTGGAGGAAACCCACGCAGACATGAGGGGAATGTGCGGACTCCACACAAACAGTCACCCGAGGCCAGAATCAAACCCAGGTCCCTGGCGCTGTGAGGCAGCAGTGTGAACACTGCGCCACTGTGTCACCCTATTTCTCTTATAGATCGAAGGGGAAGATATTTATTTAACATATCTCTCTCATATATTAAGTACACTAATATTCAGAGATGAATAAGATTCCATTTGCTGACAATTGAATTTTGTTACATGTTTGTAAAAGGAAAACTTTACAGTTTTTTCTCCCCTGCTCAGGCTGGACCTGACCAGCAATTCTAAAATGTAAACTTCAGTTCATCCTCATTCAAAATCACTAATGACCTCCAGCAAATAGATTAACTCAGGCAAGTGTGATAGGAAAGAATAGCAGAAAGTAAATGGATAAGATAAGAACTTGCTTATGAAGAATCATGTCATTACTATACATAAAAGTTGCAGGAAGCCTTGACTTTAAAGTTGTTAGATCATTGAAGAAGCATTTTGACCTATTTTTGACTTTAAAAAAGTCAAAGTCCTGGGGAGTGTTGCTGAACAAAGAGACCTTGGAGTGCAGGTTCTTTGAAAGTGGAGTCAGAGCTGAATAGGATAATGATGGCAGCATTTGATATGCTTGCCTTTATTATTCAGCGCATTGAGTATAGGAGTTGGAAGTCATGTTGCAGTTGTACAGGATATTGGTTCAGTCACTTCTGGAGTAGTGCGTGCAATTCTGGTTTCCCTGATATATGGAGGATATCGTGAAACTTGAAAGGGTTCAGAAAAGAATTACGAGAATGTTGCCAGGGTTGGAGGGTTTGAGCTATAGGAAGAGGTTGAATAGGCTGAGGATGTTTTCCCTGGAGCATCATGGGCAGAGGGGTGACGTTACAGAGGTTTATAAAATTATGAGGGGTGTGGATATGGTAAATCGGTAAGGAATGTTCCCTGGGTGGAGGAATCCAAAATTAGAGGGCATCATTTTAAGGTGAGAGGGGAAAGTTTTTAAAAGGGTCTTAAGGAGCAATCTTTTCCCAAAGAGGATGGTGCATGTATAGAATGAACTGCCAGAGGAACTGGTTAAGGCTGGTATGATTACAACATTTAAAAGGCATCTGAATGGGTATATGAATAAGAAAGGTTTAGAGGGATATGGGCCTAATGCTGGCAAATGAGATTCAATTTATTGAGGATGCTTGGATGACATGGTTGAGGTGGACTGAAGGGTCTGTTTCCATGCTATGACTCTATAACCCTAAATATGGACCTAAAGAACAGGATAATGTGATTGATTGATTGAATGGTGCTTTCAAAGATCTGAAGCAGGCACAATGGGCTGAATAGCCTCATTCTGTGTTGTATGATGCTGTGATCTTGTGAATCTAATGGATTTGTTTTGTTTTATTATAAGCTGTTAGAGATCCAACATTTACAGAGTTAGGAACACAGCAAATTTTAGATGCATAGGATAGTGGAATCAAGAAGGAATTGAATAACTTGCACAAAATTGATGGCTTTCTGTACAATTTAATTTCCTTTTGCCTTTGAAATTATTACATTCATAAAGTTTAAAGCTAGATATCCCAACAGTGGATATATTAAGAAGCCTGAGTATAATTATCACCATGATAGGACAGTTTTTCTTTAACATACAGATCCACAGCACTTCTCATCTTCCAAGCTAGAATATTTGCCTAATGGCTCTCCTGTTGCTCTAAAGTGAAAGCAGAAACACAAATGCCAATACCTAGAAATGGCAGGTAAATCATTCCTTTTGGCTCAGATTACAGCAGGCATGATTTTTATTTAAAATGTGAACATAATTACAAATAAGATGATGAGTAACAGATGAATAGACAGAGATTCCAAAGATTGTGGTGGAACTCCACAGTACACAACAGGAGTATTTTTCCAAAGTCTTGCTTGTAATCGAGGGTTTTACTCACTGACTACACAAGGCACGAAATGGTAGTGCACACCTGATTGAGGTTTGGCACTGAATATTCTGAGTGCAATGCTTCTGCATTTTCGAGGAAAAGAAAAAAGTTAAGTACGAAAAGCATTGGGACAGGAAGATACTCCTGCCTTCAAATGGTGGAAAGTTGGCAGAATCACTACACTGAAAGACACAGTATGTCTACTCACTTACTGAACTGGCCTTCTTGTTGGTCTATAGTGAAATCAGAAACATTAATGTCAATACCTGGTAACAGCAGCATCTGGATTAGTGGTGCTGGAAGAGCACAGCAGTTCAGGCAACATCCAAGTAGCTTCGAAATCGACGTTTCGGGCAAAAGCCCTTCATCAGGAATAAAGGCAGTGAGCCTGAAGCGTGCAGAGATAAGCTAGAGGAGGGTGGGGGTGGGGAGAAAGTAGCATAGAGTACAATGGGTGAGTGGGGGAGGGGATGAAGGTGATAGGTCAAGGAGGAGAGGGTGGAGTGGATAGGTGGAAAAGAAGATAGGCAGGTAGGACAAGTCCGGACAAGTTATGGGGACAGTGCTGAGCTGGAAGTTTAGAACTAGGGTGAGGTGGGGGAAGGGGAAATGAGGAAACTGTTGAAGTCCACATTGATGCCCTAGGGTTGAAGTGTTCTGAGGCGGAAGATGAGGCGTTCTTCCTCCAGGCGTCTGGTGGTGACGGAGTGGCGGTGAAAGAGGCCCAGGGCCTCCATGTACTCGGCAGAGTGGGAGGGGGAGTTGAAATGTTGGGCCACGGGGCGTTGTGGTTGATTGGTGTGGGTGTCCCGGAGATGTTCCCTAAAGCGCTCTGCTAGGAGGCGCCCAGTCTCCCCAATGTAGAGGAGACCGCATTGGGAGCAACGGATACAATAAATGATATTAGTGGATGTGCAAGTAAAACTTTGATGGATGTGGAAGGCTCCTTTAGGGCCTTGGATAGAGGTGAGGGAGGAGGTGTGGGCGCAGGTTTTACAGTTCCTTCGGTGGCAGGAGAAAGTGCCAGGATTGGAGGGTGGATTGTTTGGGGGCATGGACCTGACCAGGTAGTCGCGGAGGGAACGGTCTTTGCGGAAGGCAGAAAGGGGAGGGGAGGGAAATATATCCCTGGTAGTAGGGTCTTTTTGGAGGTGGCGGATGATTTGGTTTATGTGAAAGTTGGTAGGGTGGAAGGTGAGCACCAGGGGCGTTCTGTCCTTGTTATGGTTGGAGGGGTGGGGTCTGAGGGCGGAGGTGCGGGATGTAGATGAGATGCGTTGGAGGGCATCTTTAACCACGTGGGAAGGGAAATTGCGGTCTCTAAAGAAGGAGGCCATCTGGTGTGTTCTGTGGTGGAACTGGTCCTCCTGGGAGCAGATCCGGCAGAGGCGGAGGAATTGGGAATACGGGATGGTATTTTTGCAAGAGGTAGGGTGGGAAGAGGTGTAATCCAGGTAGCTGTGGGAGTCAGTGGGTTTGTAAAAAATGTCAGTGTCAAGTCGGTCGTCATTAATGGAGATGGAGAGGTCCAGGAAGGGGAGCGAGGTGTCAGAGATAGTCCAGGTAAATTTAAGGTCAGGGTGGAATGTGTTGGTGAAGTTGATGAATTGCTCAACCTCCTCGCGGGAGCACGAGGTGGCGCCAATGCAGTCATCAATGTAGCGGAGGAAGAGGTAGGGAGTGGTGCCTGTGTAATTACGGAAGATCAACTGCTCTACGTAGCCAACAAAGAGACAGGCATAGCTGGTGCCCATACGTGTGCCCATGGCTACCCCTTTGGTCTGGAGGAAGTGGGAGGATTCAAAGGAGAAATTGTTAAGGGTGAGGACCAGTTCGGCCAAACGAATGAGAGTGTCGGTGGAAGGGTACTGTTGGGGACGTCTGGAGAGGAAAAAACGGAGGGCTTGGAATCCCTGGTCCTGGCAGATGGAGGTGTAGAGGGATTGGATATCCATGGTGAAGATGAGGTGTTGGGGGCCAGGGAAACGGAAGTCTTGGAGGAGGTGGAGGGCGTGGGTGGTGTCTCGAACGTATGTGGGGAGTTCCTGGTCTAGGGGGGAATAGGACAGTGTCGAGGTAGGTAGAGAGAAGTTCAGCGGGGCAGGAGCATGCTGAGACAATGGGTTGGCCAGGGTGGTCAGGCTTGTGGATCTTGAACAGCAACATGTTAATCATTTCTCTTGGCACTCACCCTAATGCCAGTATTACAAGATGCTCAAACTACCTGAGCTTGTCCTTGATATTAATTCTGCAGTTGGGTTATGGCAACTAAAATGTCCATCCTATTGTGCTTTCCTGGTTGCACTAGGGCTAGAGTGGCACGCAGATGCAGCAAAGTCCCCAACATTCAGCCTCCAGGTCGGATGTAGGCCAAATCCTAGAGCTGCATTTGAAATGAAACATTATGCTCAAAAACTTGGGGCCTTTCTTGGAGGGGACCCAAACAGAGTTGCAGACTCCAAGGGAATATAATCATACCTTAAAAGTTGGCAAGTCCAGATGGTGTCCCTCGAAGTAAAGAAGTATGTCCTTTGCCAGATGCAGGATCTTGCTCATGATTTTCAAGTACAAATGGATAAAATCTAAGATTCTGACCACATCTGGGATGGAGGATAAGGAAGAGACCAACCTTACCCCATCAGTCACTGGGTTACCAACAGTAGTGTCATATGAACAAGGAACAACAATAGGCCGCTCAGCCCTTCAAGCCTGCTCTGCCATTCAATAAGATCATGGCTGATCTGAATTTAACCTCAACTCTACACTCCTGTAATATCTCCCAATAATCTTTCATCTTCTTGGTAATGAAGAACCTATCCACCTCTGCCCTAAAATATTTAAAGATTCTGCATCCACTACCTGTTGAAGAAGGGAATTCCAAAGACACTCGCCATACAGAACAGAGAACAGTACAGCACAGCCCTGCCCTTTGGCCCACATGTTGTGCTGAACATTTACCTTAATCTAAGATCAATGTAACCGACACACCCCTCAATTTACTGCCATCCATGTGCTTGTCCAGCAGTCACTCCAAAAGATAAAATGCTTCCTCAACTGTCTTAAATGGATGACCCCTTATTTTTAAAAATTATGACCCATGGCTCTAGATTCTCCACATCAGAAAACATCGTTTCCACATCCACACAGTCAAGCCACCTCAGGACCTTATGTTTCATTTCAGTCACCTCAGACTCTTTTTGAACTCCAGAAGATAGCCTGTCTAGCCCATCATCAAGCAATGCAGACTCTCTAACCAGCAGTCATTTATGCCACCATGCATGACATGTCACCCAATTGTACATGTGTGGAGTCCTACATCTAGGAGGACTATTCTTATTCTTTATTATTCTTTATAATAAGAAGGCAACTTTATGCCAGAAGCAGTTGCGTGTAATGCCTACCTCTTTACAATCCCACTTAAAATTTGCAATTGGGGAACCTCAAAAGTCATGGGCATTTTGAGGTGATCCAAATGTTTAAACTGCCTGTTGTCCACTGTTCAGGTGAAACATAGGCACTGATTAAAAATTGCAATCCTGCGCTCCACTGCATTCAATTCGGGTCACTACGTAAAACATTCAGAAGGGTCACAAAGGTAGCAGAACAAAGGTAGAGGTGACACGTAAGATGTATTCTGGATTGTGCCCATCACTTGCATAATTTTTTAAAAAGTGCAGTGCATACTTTCACGAAAAGACTTCAGATTTGTTTTTTTTTAAAATACCCTCATGGGATGTGGGTTTTGCTGGCTAGGCCAGCATTTATTAATAGCATATCTTTAATTATTTTGGGTTAGACAATGGAGAGCTGGCTTCAACCTCTGCAGTTTGTGTTGTGCAGGTGCACTCATGTTCCTGTTAGAGACAGAGTACCAGGATTTTGAGCGAGCAACACAAAGAGCAGCCAAGACAGGATGATGTGGGAATCGGAGGGGAATTTGCAGAGAGAGTGGTATTTCATGTGCTGCATGTGCATTTCAGACATTGGCATATTGTACAATGTGGTATTGCTCAAGATCACAGAATGTATTTTCTGTATTTACAGACAAAATGCACTAGCAAAGTAACAGTGGCAGAGTGGGGATAGAGAACTTCTGGGGTATAATCAATTTGCCTCGACTGCGAGCAAGTATTTTCTTGAGGCTTTTCAAATTAGCTGTACTCAAAAGTAATATTCAGGAGCAAAAGACCACGGGTCATTGCCAATGTATGGAGAAGCCTTTCCATAATCTGAAAATACTTTTTAGTTGACTTCCAAGTGAGAATTTTGACTTGAGATTAATTTAAAAGGGAGTAATATCAATGCAGCCAAAGGGACACTAACAAGTGAGCTGAAACAGCCTGTAAGAGTCACAATTAAAAAGGGCTTTTTGATCAAAGCATAAATTAAGAGAGCAACTTGCTTTGAACTGACCTGTTACTATTTGGTTTTTAATTCAACAGCAACTCTATTTCAGGGATTTTAAAATGAGCAACTGCATTTTAATAATGGAATAATACTTCATAATAGCTCTTATACAACACTGCATCCTTTAGCCTTCAACGATCAATGCCACAGTAGGGCTGCAAAGGGCATCTGCAACATCTTGGGCTTTGGAGAAACCAGGATATTGTATATTGCCAATTGGTACAAAACAGATCACACCCTACAACAGTCTACGATCATACTTTCTTCTTAGAACTTAGAACATTACAGCACAGTACAGGCCCTTCGGCCCCCAATGTTGTGCCGACTGTGGAACCAATCTGAAGCCCATCTAACCTACACTACTCCATTATTATCCATATGTTTATCCAGTGACCATTTCAATGCCCTTGAATTTGGCAAGTCTACTACTGTTGCAGGCAGTGCATTCCACACTCCTACTACTGAGTAAAGAAACTACCTCTGACATCTGTCCTATATCTAATCACTTCTCATTACCATCTGAGAGAAAAGACTCTCACTATCCACTCTATCCAACCCTCTGATTATATGTCTCAATTAAGTCACCTCTCAACCTTCTTCTCACTAACGAAAACATCCTTAAATCCCTCAACCTTTCTTCGTAAGACGTTCCCTCCATACCAGGCAACATCGCAGTAAATCTCTGCCTCCTTTCCAAAGCTTCCACATCCTTCCAACAATGCAGTGACCAGAACTGTACGCAATACTCGAAGTGCGGCTAGAGAGTTTTGTAGATTAGATTTCCTAGGAGTAGGGAAACAGGCACTTCGGCCCAACAAGTCCACACCGACCCTCCGAAAAGTAACCCATCCAGATCCATTCCCATATTCTAAATTTACCCCTGACTAATGCACCTAACACTATGGGCAATTTAGCAT
Organism: Chiloscyllium punctatum; assembly: GCF_047496795.1. Lineage (NCBI taxonomy): Eukaryota > Metazoa > Chordata > Chondrichthyes > Orectolobiformes > Hemiscylliidae > Chiloscyllium > Chiloscyllium punctatum. The sequence goes on along the minus strand of NC_092770.1, from coordinate 23,513,757 downwards.
GGCCAATTCACCTGACCTGCACATCTTGGATTGTGGGAGGAACCTGGAGTTCCCAGGGGAAACCCACGCCAACACCAGAAGAATATGCAAACTCCACACAAAGTCGCCCGAGGCAGGAATTGAACTGGGGTCCCTGGTGCTGTAAGGCAGTGGTGCTAACTACTGAGCTGCCCCTAAACAACCTGATCAACCTGAGTGGCAACTTTCAGGGATCTATGTACATGGACAAGAGATCTCTCTGCTCATCTCCACTATCAAGAATCTTACGATTTGCCCAGTACTCTTTGCTCCTGTTGCTCCTTCCAAAGTGAATCACCTCACACTTTTCTGCATTAAACTCCATAAGCCAACTCTCAGCACAATTCTGCAGTTTATCTATGTCCCTCTGTAACCTGCAACATCCTTCAGCACTATCCACAACTCTACCAACCTTAGTGTCATCTGCAAAGTTACAAACCCATCCTTCTATGCCTTCATCTCAGTCATTTATAAAAATGACAATTGGCAGTGGCCCCAAAACAGATCCCTGAGGTACACCACTAGTAAATGAACCCCAGGATGAACATTTCCCATTAAGCACCACCCTCTGCCTTCTTTCAGCTAGAAAGTTTCTGACCCAAACAGCTAAATTACTCTCAATCACATGCCTCTACATTTTGTGCAATAGCCTGTCACAGGGAACTTTATCAAACACCTTACTGAAATCCATTAAAACCCCATCAACCGCTTTACCCTTATCCATCTGTTTGGTCACCATCTCAAAGAACTTAATAAGGTTTATAAGGCACAATCTACCCTTCACAAAACAGTGTTGACTATCCCTCATCAAATTATTCATCTCTAGACAGTTATAAATCCTATCTTTTCTAATCCTTTTTCAACACTTTATCCAAGAGGTAAGGCTCACTGGCCCATAATTACCAGGGTTGTCTCTACTCCACTCCTTGAACAAGGGGTTAACATTTGCTATCCTCCAATCTTCTGGCACTATTCCTGTAGATAATGACGACAAAGATCAAAGCCAAAAGCTCTGCAATCTCCTCCCTGGCTTCCCAGAGAATCCTAGCATAAATCCATCCGGCCCAGGGAATTTACTAATTTTCACACTTTCCAGAATTGCCAACACCACCTCCTTGTAAACCTTAATCCCATCTAGTCGAGTAGACTGTATCCTCTGTATTCTCCTCAACAACATTGACTTTTTCCAATACTGATGAAAAACATTCATTTAGCTCTTCCCCTGAGTCCAAGCACAACTTCCCACTACTATCCTTCATTGGCCCTAATCTTACTCTAGTCATTCTTTTTATTCCTAATATAGCTGTAGAAAGCTTTAGGGTTTTCCTTGCTCCTATCTGCCATTGACTTCTCATATCCCCTCTTGGCTCTTCTTAGCTCTCTTTTGGTCTTTCCTGGCTAACCTGTAACTCTCAAATGCCCTAACTGAGCCTTCATGTCTTATCCTAATATAAGCCTTCTTCTTCCTCTTAACAAGAGCTTCAACGTCTTTAGTAAACCACGGCTTCCTCGCTCAATCACTTCCTCGCTGCCTGACAGGTACATACTTATCAAGGACATGCAGTAGCTGTTCCTTGAATAAGCTCCACATTTCAATTGTGCCCATCCCTTGCAGTTTCCTTATCCATCCTATGCATCTTAAATCTTGCCTACTCGCATCATAATTCCCTTCACCCCAGCAATAACCCTTGCCCTGCAGTATATACCTATCCTTTTTCAATCGCTAAAGTAAACATTTATTATGCTGGAGGATAAGAACATTAAGAAACAAGACTGTATAAAACCATTTATCCCAGTATTTAATTAACAGAATCATTTTCAAAGAGAAAAGTGTACTAATTGTACAATGTTTATTATCCTTCAATGCCAAAGTAGCAAGTGGAATTAGAATGCTATGTGGATATCTTTCCAGCAAAGAAGGAAAATAAAAATGTTAAAATATTTATGGAGCACTTTATTGATTTAAGATACAGTCTATAAAGTCAAACAGAGGCAGAGGAGAAGGAAAGACTAGTACTGCACATGGAGCTCAGCAGAGTAAAAATGGGATCACGTAGTCCTTAATAATTATATGTCAAAAACATTAACGGCCTGAAGTTTTTCTGCTTTGGTGTCCAGTGGAAAGCATAGCCTGGCCTCAAACTAAAAGTTGTTTAACAGATCAAGGAAGTGTGGGTGTAATTCAGTTACAGGCACAACTACAACATGCCTAAATACACTCAATCTTTCATCTTTGTCCATCAAAAACCAATTACTGCCCACAGACCTAGTCTCACTCCCTCTTTCTTGTGTTTCATATGTAACTACCTTCTGATTAAAGTGGCTGGAACAGATTTTCAGGTGAAACAGGGAGAAAAATCATTCATTGGGTGCTTATTTGCAATTTTCTGAGTAAATAATTAAGAAATGTCCTCGCCAAGAAAGACATTGCATTCCCCTTTTCTTTTGAGCTGATTTCTTTGGCAGCATTACAAGTCACATTAAAAAAGTGCAAAATATTACCCAGCATTTTGGCCTGATTTTCAGAGATGAAAGTTAAATTTTGATTTTTAAAGCGAGATATGGTGCAGTAGATTTGGTGCTCTCCTTGGTCTGTTCTTGCTCATGTTGATTCACACCCTTTCATTCTCCAGCCTATTCCAATGGGATGGTGAGGATGGTGATGGTTGGGGCAACAGGGTGACTCAATGGTTAGCACTGCTGCCTCACAGTACCAGGGATCCATGTTTGATCCCAGCCTTGGGTAACTGCGTATGTGGAGTTTGCACATTCTCCCAGTGTCTGCATGGGTTTCCTCCAGATGCTCCGGTCTCATTCCACACAGTCTAGAGATGTGCAAGTTAGGCAGATTGGTCATACTAAATTGCCCTGGAGATGGGTTAGCCATTGAAAATGAAGGGTGACAGGGACAGGGCTGGATGGGATGCTCTTCGGAGAGTTGATGTGGACTAATGGACCAAATAGAATCCTTACAGTGTGGTAGCAGGCTATGATATTTGAGCATATTTTAAATTTCAGCCTCCTGTTGCACCCAAGGAACGAAACACCATTGTGTAAGTTAATATATGAGAACTTGACTGTCAAGCTGGTGAATTTACATTCGTTACTTCTTCTCATGTTGCCTTTCTGAAGGCAGGTCTGACTACAACACAATGACATCCACTTCAGTGGAACAGGACCAAATCCCATGTTTTGATCCACACTGTTCTAATTCACACCGACCATCCAGTTCCCCAAGGAGCCTGGACTACTGTGGCAACATTCATTTACATGCCTGTTGTAGCCTACAGCTGTTTTATGGGTAGACCATTGCCTACCATATGACAGTCAGTCAGTCAAATCACTACCTTGTGACAGCTGCTACTCGTGATAAAACGATGATGAAACTTATAAGAGATGGATCTACAGGGCACACTTGGTTAGTGTCAGAGGCAAACCACCGAGTAGTCTAATAACAATAGGTTCTGGACATGATAAGGATGCAGCTTATTGCTTGACAGTTATACTCAAATGATAAAAGTTACTGAGATTAGGGAGACCCTGCAGTTATATCTTACTCCTTTGAAGGTCAAAAAAGTATTTCTCTTCCTCCTTGCCCACCTCCAGGTTCATGTGACACCACCATATTGAGTGGTGCTTAATGTACTCCTCAGCATTAACTTTTCAGAACCTTACATCATTATACAACAAGAGCTTGTGGATAGTGATAGTAGAAGCTCCAATTTCCTTCCATCACATCACTAATCAGAACTCTCATTCCATCTTACTGCTAGCTACTTGTATATATTGGAAGGATTTACAAATGGATCCTCCATCTGTTTATCTGTGTGTTACTTGGCAATCGGGTCCTAGAGCGAGACATGAACCCAGAGGTTCTGACTCAGAGACATGGGCACTATCTGCAGTGACACAAGAATTCCTCTTACCACTATAACACAATAAAACAGAATATTTTGTGTCAGTCACACACTTTAAAAAAACAGCAGAAGGCTTTGAAAAAAAACAGGGAGCCAGAATGTCTGCATTGCTTCTTAATTGATTTTCGTTATGAACCCATCTAATGTTTATTTAATAGTAATTAAAAACTTCATAGTCTTAAGAAGACACAACAGTGCTCAGTTCCTTAACTCCTCAGATAATGAAGCGGTCCATGCAGCAAGATCTGCATATTTCAGAACTGGGATATTGTGTATCATGTATGCTTGTCACACAAACGCCAGGCAATAACTAACTCCAACAAGAAACAGGTTAAATATCTCTCCTTGAATTTCAATAACGATAATCATCTCCAAACCCCACATAAAATTTGAGGTATCACTACTGACCAGAAACTTCAATGGATCAATCACACATGTAGCGACAGCCGCAAGACCAAGGTGGTGAGCTTTGTACCATCTACAGTATGACCTGCAGCAACGTGCCACACCTTCCACAGTAACTTTCTTGCCCACAAACCCTAACACCTGGAAAAAATAAGGACAGCTGTCACACGGGCACGTAACCACTCTGAAGTTCCCATCCAAGCCACACTGCAATCAGATTTGGAATTATATTGCCATTTCCTCACTGACATTGCAACTCCTTTCCTAACTGCGCTATGGGAGTACCTACTCCCAAAGGATGACAGCACTTTAGGAAGGTGGCTGACCACTGCTTCCTCATAGGCATAAGTGCTGGCTCTGCCAGTGAGGATTGCTTTCCATAAATGATTAAAGTCATAAGTCAGCAGCAGAATTTTCCATGGCGTTTCACAAGTGCATCACTTTCTCCAATATAGAATGGTACATCCTCCAAGTTAAACGAGCAGAACTACGTCTCAAATGCTATCTGTAAAATAAATATGCCTTTAGTCTTTCATAAAACATCAGGACAGGGAACCCAGAGTCCCATAGCATGGTTTTAATTGCAACTTTCATTTATAGAACAGCAACAAGTGAAAAGGAAATTAGCCACTTAAACAGAAACATGATGAAAACAGAAATTAGGAATAGAAGTAGGCCATTTAGCTCTTCAAGCCTACTTTGCCATTCAGTATGATCATGGAAGCTCATTCAACTCAGTACCCTTTTCCTACTTTGATCCTTTTCGCCCTTAGATCTATATCTAACTCCTTCTCAAAAACATTTGATGTTTTTACCTCAATTGCATTCTGTGGCAGAGAATTCCACAGGCTTACCACTCTCTGGTAAAAGAAATTTCTCATCTCAGTCATAACTGGCCTACCCCATATCCTTAGATCATGCCCTTGGTTCTGGACTTCCCAATCATCAGGAACATCCTTTCTAAGTTTAGCCTGTTTAGTCCAGCTAAGAGTTCTACAGGTTTCTATGAGGTTGCCATCTCATTTTTGTAAACTTCAGTGAATAGAATCCTAACCAATCTAACTTCTCTTCATACATCAGTCCTGCCATCCCAGGAATCAGACTGGTAAAACCTCTTTGTCTTTCCCTCATAGTGAAAAGTCCTTCTTCAGATAAGGAGGCAAAACTGAATACAAAAACCCAGTGGAGTCTTAGCAAAGTCCTGTATAGTTGCAACCACACATCCCTCCTCTTGTACTTGAATACTTTTGCTATGAAGGTCAATATACTATTTGCCCTCTTCACTACTTGCTACACCTGCATACTTACTTTCAGTGGATGGTGAAGAAGGACACGCAGGTCTCATTGCAACCACCCCCCGCCTCTCTTGCCAAATCTATTGCCATTCAGATATTAATCTGCCGTCCTGAATTTGCCAACAAAGTGTGTAACCTCACATTTATCTATGTTATACTTCATGTGCCCACTCAGTCAACTTGCCGAAATCACACTTCAGCATCTGCATCCAATTCACAGCTCACTCTCCCATCCAGTTTTGTGTATCCTGTAAACTTGGAGATATTACATTTTGTTCCTCCATCTGTATTATTAATATGTTTTGTGATAGCTGGGGTCCACTGATCCCTACAATATCCCAGTCACTTCCTGCCACTCAGAAAATGAACATCCTATTTATTCCTATTCTTTGTTCCTGTTTACCAACCAATTCTCTATCCATGTCAAAAGACTCTCCTCAATGTCTTGCACTTTAATTTTACAAGTTGAATCTCTTCATAGGCTTTCAAAGTTTTAGAAAACCATATCCACTGGTTACCAATTATCAGTTCTACCAGTTATATTCTCCAAAGATTCCTGTAGATTTATCATGCACAATTTCCTTCTCATAAATCTAAGCAAAACTTGACTTTTTGTTGGGAAACAAGACAGGGCAAGAGACTGAGATGTCAGTGGGGGAGCAGTTTGAGACAAGTGATCATAATTCTATTAGCTTTCAAATTGTTATGGAAAAGGATAGAACTGATCAAAAAGTTAAAGTTTAAATTCGAGTACGGTCAATTTTGATGATATTGGACAGGAACTTTCAAAAAGTTGATTGGGGGGAGACTATTCACAGGTAAAGACATGGTTAGCATGTGGGAGGCCTTTAACAATTGGGATAATGAGAGTTCAGAGGCAGTATGTTCCTGCTAGTGTGAATGGCAAGGCTGGATGACTAGAGAAGCTGAGGCTGTCATGAGGAAAAAGAGGCATATCAGGTATAGACAGCTGGGATTAACTAAATCCCTACAGGAGCATAACGGCAGTATAATTAGAAGGAAACCAGAAGACATAAGATGGCTTTGGCAAATAGAATCTATGGATTCTCCTTAACTCTATAGGTACATTAAGGGTGAAGGAGTAACTAGGGAGAGAATAGGGCCTTTAGATACAGATACAATACTAAACAAATACTTTGCATCAGTATATACGGAGGACATGAAAAAGTACTTGGGGAATCGAATAGGCACGTCTTTCATATTACAGAAGAGTCAGTGCTGAAGGTCTTAAAATGTATAAGGGTAGATCAATCAACAGGACCTGACCAGGTATTTCATAGAACTTTGTGGGAAGCTAGGAAAGAGATTGTTAAAGTATTTGTATCATCAACATTAATGAGGGAGGCACTGGAAGTCTGGAGGGTGGCTAACTTAGTGCCATTATTTAAGAAAGTCTGTAAGGAAAGTCAAGGAACTATAAACCGGTGAGCCTTACGTCAGTAGGAAGGGGTTCGGAGGGACAAAATGTACATGCATTTGGAAAGGCAAGGACTGATAGGGATAGTCAACATGGCTTTGTGCATGGGAAATCATGTCTCACTAACTTGAGTTTTTTGAAGAGATGACAAAGAAGCTAGATGAAAGCAGAGCATTAGATGTCGTCTATATAGATTTCAGCAATGCGTTTGACAAGGTAGGCTGGTTAGAAAGGTGAAATCACATGGGATCCAGGGAAGCTAGCCAATTGGATACAAAATTGATTTGAAGATAGGAGACCAGAGGGTGGTGGTAGAGGGTAATTTTTCAGACTGTAGGAATGTAACTACAAGGATCAGTGCTGAGTCCAGTGCTTTTCGTCATTTATATGAATGATATGTATGTGAATACAGGAGATATGATTAGTAAGTTTGCAGAGGACACCAAAATAGGTGGTTTATTGTCCAGTGAAGAAGGTTATCTCAGAGTACAATGGGACCTTGATCAGATGGGCCAATAGGCTGATGAGTGGCAGATGGAGTTTAATTTAGTTAAATGTGAGGTGTTGCAATTTGGTAAAGCAAAGCAGGGTAGGGTAGGATTTATCGAGTTAGTGGACCTTGGACATGTTGCCAAACAATGAGACCTAGGGGTGCAGGTGCGTAGTTCCTTGAAAGTGGAATCGCAGATAGACAGGGTGGTGAAGGCAGCATTTGGCATACTTGCCCTCATTGCTCAGAACATTCAATATTAAAAGTTTGGATGTCATGCGGTGGCTGTACAGGACATTGGCAAGGCCACTTTCAGAATACAGTGTACAATTGTGATCACTTTTCTATAGAGATATAGGAAAGACACTGTTCAACTTGAGAGGGTGCAGAAAAGATCTGCAAGGAGGTTTGAATTAAAAGGAAAGGCTGAATAGATTGGGATTTTCTTCCCTAGAGCACCAGAGGCTAATGGGTGACCTTATGGAGGGTTTATAAAATCATGAGGGGCATGGATAGGTTGAATAGCCAAGATATTTTCCTTAGCATGAGGGGAGTCCAAAGCTAGAGAGCATGGGTTTAAGATGAGAGGGGAAAGATTATAAAGACAATTGAGAAGTAACCTTTACAAGCAGAGGGTGGTGTGTGCATGGAACAAACTGTCAGAGAAAGTGGTGGAGGCTGGTACAATTACAACATTTCAAAAGGCACCTGGATGGGTATATGAATAGGGATGGTTTAGATGGATTACAAGGCCAAATGGGATTAGGTCAGACTGGGATGTGGACAAGGGATGTTTTTTTAAACAATAGTGGGGTTACATTAGCTATTTGCCAATCTACAAGTACTATTCCAGAGCTAGAGAATTTTAAAAGACCATCAATGCACTCACCATTTCTCGGGCCACTTTGTCAAATTCTCTGGGATATAGATTATCAGGTTCTGGGAATTTATCAGCCTTTAATCCCATGAATTTCCCCTACACCGTTTCTTACCTCTCTCTAGGTCCTGCTTTCCCCAGTATTTTTGGGATGTTATTTGTGTGCCCTTTGTGAAGACGAAACCAATGTACGTATTTAATTGGTCTGCCACGTTTCAGTTCTCCATTACAACTTCCCTGAATTCAGATCCTAAAGGGACCTCCACTTGTTTCACTAATCTTTTTCTCTTCACATACCTATAAATTATTGCAAAAGCTCTTATACGTTCCCCATAAGCATATTTTCATAACCTATTAATCAATCCCTTCATCCTCCTTTGCTGAAACGTAAACTGCTCCCAATCCTCAGGTCCGCTGCTATTTTTGGCCAATTTGTTCTTATTATCCTCGGACCTAATACTATTCCTAACTTTCCTTGTTAGCCATTATCTGGCCACCCTTACCATTTCCTGAAGACATTAGTATACAAAGGGATATAGATGGTTAAACAAATGGGCAAAGTCCTGTTGTATCATGTGGGGAAATGTGAAATTGTCCACTTTGGTGAGAAGAATAAAGACATTATCTCAATAGGAAAAGTTTACAGAGTCTGAAATGCAGACTGAGTATTTTAATGCACTAATTGCAGAAGCTCAATCTGCAGATACAGCAAGTAATTAGGAAAGATAATAGATTTTTGTTTATTGCAATGGAAATTGAATAACAAGTTAGGAAGGTTATGCCTCAGTAATACATAACACTTGAGAGGCAGCATTTGGAGAACTGTGTTCTGTATTGGTCTCCTGGTTTTAGAAATAGAATTAAAATTAGAATTCCTCCAATATGAAAACAGGCCCTTCGGCCCAACAAGTCCACACCGACCTCTGACGAGTATCCCAACCAGATCCATTACCCTACCCTATTAGTCTACATTTCCCCTGACTAATGCACATAACCTACACATCCCTGAACACTATGGGCAATTTAGCATGGTCGATTCACCTAACCTGCACATCTTTGGACTGTGGGAAGAAACCAGAGCACCTGCAGGAAACCCACACAGACACGGGTAGCATGTGCAAACTCAACACAGACAGTCGCCAGATGCTGGAATCAAACCTGGTACTGTGAGGCAGCAGTGCTAACCACTGAGCCTTGCATTATACTTTACTAGAATAATACACTGGAAATCAATCCTCACTATTCTCAGAGTCATCATAATGTCAAGGACTTTATAGAACCATGCAAAAGTACATATTTTGCTTTTCTTTTAGATCCAGTATGATAGAAAGCATGGTCCAAATTTCTGTATGGAACAACAATCAACATTTATTACAAGTCTAAAAAAAAACTCTAGTTACAGGGAAATAATTGCAAACCGACGGCATATAACTCCAGCAGTTAAAACTCTAATCCCTTTGTGAATTCCCCCTTACGAGTACACGCACATATAGAAGGACATAGACAGGGAAAAACATGGATGTTATGGACAGAGGGAAAGCTGGGAAATCAGTCAGAGATCCCTGGTCAGAGGATCTGATTATCAGAACATTGCTCCTTGATCCTCTTCCAGGTGCTTTCATTCATTTGCAAATAGCACAGGATGGCTGGTTCACAATTATAAAAGGTCTCTAACTTAGCAACTATGAGTCACAGCTTACAGCAAATCCTGAAGGGAAGATTCATTGATTTTGAGGAAGGGCAACTGGACCCAAAATGTTAACTTTGATTTGTCTCCACAGATGATGCCAGACCTGCTGAGCTTTTCCAGCAATTTAATGTTTTTGTTTCATTGGTTTTCTTCAGACTTAAAGTGGCTTTAATTGTAGAAAACAGAAAAAGCTCATGAGCTGATAGAGATCTGATGGTTATTGTGTTCACAGCTCTAAGCTGTTCAGCTACCCAAGAACCAAATCACATGGTTGTTGACATTTAGATAGCTTTTTTCATCAATAATTGGTCACTAGTCCACAGACCAATCAGCTACTTGTTGCCGGATGAATTTCCATTTCTATATTCTAGTTAATCTGCTAACTATGCTTCAACTACAGCTGGAAGAATCAGCTACATAAGTGGTGCTTATGATGAGCGCCAGTTTACTTGCTTTTAGAAACAAATAATCCTTAAATTTTTAAAACAATCACATTTCAGTCCAGAATTAAAACACCAGAAAAATAAAAAGCCACTGTCTCGGTAGATGCAAATGCATTAGAAGATGTTCAGAGAAGGTTTATTCAACTAATATTTGGAATGGGCAGGTTATTTTAGGAAAAGCGCAGCAGGTCAGGCAGCATCCAAGGAACAGAAGAATAAACATTTCGGGCATAAGCCCTTCTTCAGGAATGAGGAAAGTGTGTCCAGCAGGCTAAGATAAAAGGTAGGGAGGAGGGACTTGGGGGAGGGGCATTGGAAATGCGATAGGTGGAAGGAGGTCAAGGTGAGGGTGATAGGCCGGAGTGGGGTGGGGGCGGAGAGGTCAGGAAGAAGATTGCAGGTTAGGAAGGCGGTGCTGAGTTCGAGGGATTTGACTGAGACAAGGTGGGGGGGGAGGGGAAATGAGGAAACTGGAGAAATCGGAGTTCATCCCTTGTGGTTGGAGGATTCCTAGGCGGAAAATGAGGCGCTCTTCCTCCAACCGTCGTGTTGCTATGGTCTGGCGATGGAGGAGTTGAAGGACCTGCATGTCCTTGATGGAGTGGGAGGGGGAGTTGAAGTGTTGATCCACGGGGTGGTTGGGTTGGTTGATCCGGGTGTCCCAGAGGTGTTCTCTGAAACATTCCGCAAGTAGGCGGCCTGTCTCCACAATATAGAGGAGGCCACATTGGGTGCAGCGGATGCAATAAATGATGTGTGTGGAGGTGCAGGTGAATTTGTGGCAGATATGGAAGTATCCCTTGGGGCCTTGGAGGGAAGTAAGAGGGGAGGTGTGGGCGCATGTTTTGCATTTCTTGCGGTTGCAGGGGAAGGTGCCGGGAGTGGAGGTTGGGTTGGTGGAGGGTGTGGACCTGACGAGGGAGTGGTCTTTTCGGAATGCTGATAGGGGAGGGGAGGGAAATATATCCCTGGTGGTGGGGTCTGTTTGGAGGTGGCGGAAATGACGACGGATGATACGCTGTATATGGAGGTTGGTGAGGTGGTGGTTGGAGGGGCGGGGCTCAAGGGCGGAGGAGCGGGAAGTGGAGGAGATGCGGTGGAGGGCATCGTCGACCACGTGTGGGGGGATATTGCGGTCTTTGAAGAAGGAGGCCATCTGGGTTGTGCGGTATTGGAACTGGTCCTCCTGGGAGCAGATGTGGCGGAGACGAAGGAATTGGGAATATAGGATGGCGTTTTTACAGGGGGCAGGGTGGGAGGAGGTGTAGTCTAGGTAGCTGTGGGAGTCGGTCGGTTTATAGTAAATGTCAGTTTGATTCGGTCGCCCGAGATAGAAATGGAAAGATCTAGGAAGGGGAGGGAGGAGTCTGAGACAGTCCAGGTTAATTTGAGGTCCACCAACCCAACCTCCACTCCCGGCACCTTCCCCTGCAACTGCAAGAAATGCAAAACTTGCGCCCACACCTCCCCCCTTACTTCCCTCCAAGGCCCCAAGGGATACTTCCATATCCGCCACAAATTCACCTGCACCTCCACACACATCATTTATTGCATCCGCTGCACCCGATGTGGCCTCCTCTATATTGGGGAGACAGGCCGCCTACTTGCGGAACGTTTCAGAGAACACCTCTGGGACACCCGGACCAACCAACCCAACCACCCCGTGGATCAACACTTCAACTCCCCCTCCCACTCCACCAAGGACATGCAGGTCCTTCGACTCCTCCATCGCCAGACCATAGCAACACGACGGTTGGAGGAAGAGCACCTCATTTTCCGCCTAGGAATCCTCCAACCACAAGGGATGAACTCAGATTTCTCCAGTTTCCTCATTTCCCCTCCTCTCACCTTGTCTCAGTCAAATCCCTCGAACTCAGCACTGCTTTCCTAACCTGCAATCTTATTCCTGACCTCTCTGCCCCCACCCCACTCCGGCCTATCACCCTCACCTTGACCTCCTTCCACCTATCGCATTTCCAATGCCCCTCCCCCAAGTCCCTCCTCCCTACATTTTATCTTAGCCTGCTGGACACACTTTCCTCATTCCTGAGGAAGGGCTTATGCCTGAAACATTGATTCTCCTGTTCCTTGGATGCTGCCTGACCTGCTGTGCTTTTCCAGCAACACATTTTCAGCTCTGATCTCCAGCATCTGCAATCCTCACTTTCTCCTTGAAGATTATTTTAGGAGGAAAGGTTGGGCAAGCTAAACTTATATCCACAGGAGTTGAGATGATGTTGGAACTTAAATGAGACATAAAACACCGAGGTATCTTGACAAGGTGACTACGGAAAGGATGCTTTCTTGTGTAGGAGAACCCAAAACTAGTAAAGTTTAAAAGGTGAAAGTAGAAATTTTGAATATTTGTAAAGCATAGATAGATATATGACAAACAACAGGGGTGAAAGGTTGTTGGGGATTGATGGGAATATGGACTAATCAGGTTAGCCATGATTTCATTGAATGGCAGAGCAGGCTTAAGGGGTCGACTGGTCTACTCTTAATTTGGATGCTCATATTAATATAATCCTGGTGTAGCTAAACTATTTGCACAGGCTTAGATCACTTTATCAGTAATTTCCTGAATTTTGTACAGCATAATGAACAGCCTTATATTCCCACAATATAAGTGTGGCTGTTACTTTATTTTATTATTTTCAGACTTTGCATCCCCCTTGTAGATCTGACCCAACTACGGAAAAAAAATGTTGGGAACAATGGAGGCGATTGAGAGTTAGCGGAACAAGGATCAGAACCACGTGGTGGCAAAAGAGGTGGTTCAATAACTGGTGTTCTCTCCCAGTGTTTGAAGTTCTGAAGAAGTGATTGGACTCAAAACACTAACTCGGTTTCTCTTTCTTCAAAGATGCTGCCAGATCTACTGTGTTTCTCCAGAATTGGCTGGATCAGTTTCTCCCCAAACTTCCCTAGCATTCGTGTGTTTATTTACACTGAATGAATCTTGCCACGCATATGCTCAACAGCAGCATTGCAAAGTGATCGCTACACTTGGATCTCACTTGTAGCAGGACACTCCAAAAAGAATGGGAAATGCTTTAAAAATACCCTCAGAGGTGAAACTTACCCGCCGACTCATGGCAGAACAGACTTCTGACCAGCCAAAATGTTCATGGGCTTGTCAGGGAGCACACTGAACACAGAGATTTCATCAGAAGTGTTCAGCAGTCACATTAACAAGTACAACCCAAAATATTAGAGCCCATTGAACTGCATTCTAGTCATTCTTGATCCCAACTAGACATTAAAGAGCTGTAAGTGGCTCTGGAGCTGTGGGTTGTTGTCCTACAGCACAGTCAATGGTGTGTACAGTATTAATATTTACCATGCAGTAAAATTGCTATCAGCCAATACAGTGAGAATTAAAACCGAAAGAACTGCAAATGTTGTAAATCAGAAACAAAAACAGACATTGCTGGAAAAGCTCAGAAGGTCTGGGCAGCATTTGAAGAGAAATCAAAGTTAATATTTTAGGTCTGGTGACCCTTCCTCAGAACTGATGGTAGCTAGGAAAATATCAGTTTATATGCAGAAGATAGAGTGGGGGGAAGAGGGTAAGGAGTAAACGATAGCTGGGGATAGAGCCCAAAGAGAGAGAATAGTTGGACAGACAAAAGGAGTCGATAACGATCTGGCTGGGAAGGTGAATAGCTGTTAATGGAGACTGTTAGTGGCTAACAATAGGTAGTATGCAATGGCAGACTATGTGGTAACAAGGCCTGGTGTGTGTGGTAGGAGGCTAGGACATGGGGAAGTTCAGGCCCTAAAAGTATTGAACTCTATATTCAGTCCAGAGGGTTGCAGGGTCCCCAAGCGGAAAATGACATGCTGTTCTTCCAGCTTGTACTGAGCTTCACTGGAGCACTGCAGCAAGCCAGAGATAGAGATATTGGCCAAGAAACAGGATGGGTGTGTTAAAGTGGCAGGCACCTGGAAGCTCAGCTTTTTTGCAAGCAGAATGTAGACGTTCTGCCAAGTGGTTACCCAGTCTACACTTTGTTTCCCCAATGTTGAGGAGACCGATTGTGAGTGGTGAATACAGCATACGAGATTGTGAGAAGTGCGGATGAAGTGCTGGTCAAAAACAACCACCTCACTCTTCTAATGCCATTTTCCATCATGTGACCCACAGCCTTGTATGCCATGACATCACAAATACAAATCTAAATACTTCTTAAATGTTATGATGAATTCTGCCTTTCCTTTTATCACTTTCACAGGCAGCGAGTTCCAGATTCCCACTATTCTCTGGGTGAAAAGGTTTTTCCTCACAGCTCCTCTAAAACATTCTGCCCTTAACTTAAATCTATGTCCCCTGCTTATTGATCCTTCCATCAAGGGCAAAAGTTAGACAGGAAAAAACCATCTATGCCCCTCAATTACATTCCCCTCAATCTCCCCTACTCGAAGGAAAACAACCTGGGTTTGTCCAATCTCTCTTCATTACTAAAACTCTCTAGCCCAAGCAACATCCTGGTGAATCTTTGTACCATCTCTACTACAATCATATCCCTCCTACAACGTGGATTCCAGGACTGCAGACAATACTCTGGCTATGGCCTAACCAACATACTGGGCAGTTCCACCTCCCTGCTCTTAAACTGTAAGCTTCTAAAAAAAAGTATACCATTGTCCTGATACCTAAGGGACTGGTGGACATGCACACGGAAATCCTTCTGATCTTTGGTGCCTCCCAGGGTCCTAATGTTCATCAATTATTTTCTTGCCTTGTTTGTCCTGCCCAAGTGCATTACCTCACATTTATCCAGATTAAATTCCATTTATCACTGATTAGCCCATCTATATCATCCTGCAAACTAACGCTAGTTAAATACTAATCATCATATTGAGAGAGGAAGCTGCTTTGAAGGGAGTTCAGGAAATGTAAACAGTTAATTATTTCCCATTGGAACTTATAACCAAGCCACATTGCGACAAATGGGACCAGGACACATTGAGATGTCTGGTCATCACGAAGAGTTGGACTGAAGGGCAAGTTTCCATGCTGTATGACGTTATGATCCAGAAAGAAACGGTTTTCAGTTTATTAAACTGTCTTACTGATCAGCCTGCCAAAAAAAAAAGAAAATACTTTTCAGGTATCATTAAATGCTTTGCCAGCTTTCAATGCATGTACTAATTTAGATGCTTTATTGAGGGAAGGAAGCAGGAACAATGGAGACAAACAAGTAATGAATTCAAAAGGTGCTGAATAAAAATGTGGTCAGAACAAGTTTGAAAACTGCACAATGACTGTATCTATGCCAACTTGGTGACAGGGACATAAATCCGAGTGCAGAAATTGAAAATGGCAAAACCACTGTAAACCTGACAAGACCACTGCAAACCCATTGATGAACACCAGTTTCACTAGTCCCCAAATACTATTTTCAATTGGGACTACAAAAACAAAAGCGAGATATATACTTGGAAAAACAAAAAAAAACACTTTGCTGGACTATGGGGCACAATTACAGGAACGGAATTACTCAGAAACCTCTTACAAAAAGGACTGATACAGGTATAGTTGGATTAACACTTGGATGAAGGGCTCTGGACCGAAACGTCAATTTTCCTGCTTCTCAGGGCGGCACGGTGGCACAGTGGTTAGCACTGCTGCCTCACAGCGCCAGAGACCCGGGTTCAATTCCCGCCTCAGGCGACTCTCTGTGTGGAGTTTGCACATTCTCCCCGTGTCTGCATGGGTTTCCTCCGGGTGCTCCGGTTTCCTCCCACAGTCCAAAGATGTGCAGGTCATGTGAATTGGCCATGCTAAATTGCCCGTAGTGTTAGGTAAGGGGTAGATGTAGATGTAGGGGTATGGGTGGGTTGCGCTTCGGCGGGGCGGTGTGGACTTGTTGGGCTGAAGGGCCTGTTTCCACACTGTAAGTAATCTAATCTAATCTACTTCGATCATGGAAAGATGCAGCCTGACTTGCTGTGCTTTTCCAGCATCACACTTTTGACTCGGATCTCCAGCATCTGCAGACCTCACTCTTCTCCAAGGATTAACACGCTCCTACTTAACCACAAGGAGGATTCACAAAACTACATTCCACTTTATCATGTGCTTTTAAAGAGTGGGATGCAAAACATAAACAAAGATCACCTATATTAGAGCACCACACATTGAAAATGCAACTACAAATGCCAGGCTACAGGGAATGACTGATCTGGATATGCTATTGTAGAAAGACCATCAATATCTTGAAGGGGTGAAAGGATTACTGCAAACAAGACATTCAAGCAAAGAATAGATTCTGCCAACAAATATGACCTTTACAACATAAATAGTCAATTTTAAAAATCTGTATTTGTTCTTCTATCATGTGATTCATCATGAATTTTTATTTTTTAAAAAATGACTCTCCGTGGATGCTGGCTGGGCCAGCATTTATTGCCATTCCCAATTGTTCAAGCCCATGAAGGTGAGTTGCCTCCTTGAACTACTGCAAGTCTTGTGGTGGAAGTACCACAACAATGCTGTTGTGGAGAGCGTTCCATGTACACGCAGTTGCCTAATAACTTACAGGTAAGGCTCTTACTACACTATGAGAAATAGTAAAACTAATTGTACAAATCTCATAATACTATGGGCTAAGAACATGAGGGGATGGCATCTGTTGGATTATTATAAACACCCAGAGGTTCACAAATGCCTTTCACAAGCAATTTTGATTTTACTGTGGTTGAGGAAACCAAGAATAGACAATAAATAAGAACACAGTAAATAGCAGGCCATTCAGCCCTTTGAGCTTGCTCTGCTGTTCAATGTGATAACAGTTGAACTACCGTCTCAACACTTCATTTCTTATAGTCCTTGATTATCTTAATATTATAAAAATCTAAATTTCAGTCTTGAATAAATTCAATGAAGGAGCACCAATAGGTCACTGAAGGCAGAGAATAGCAACGATTCTCAACTGTGTGAATGAAGTAGTTTCCCCTCACTTTAGTCTCAAAAATACTTGTCTGGAAGTCAAAAGTCAATAAAAACATATAAATCTTCACAGAAAAAAAATCTCCTGTGTGCTGTTCACATTTACCTGATGATTTTGTTTTAAATGTAAGATGGATGACAGAGTTGGGAAAAGATATTTCAGAAACATGTTCCAGAAAGCCACAGGTAACACAACAATGTTACCCTGTCAATGTAAAATACTGGCAAAAAAAGTCATGGAACTAGGAAGGGTCAAACAGTGTACAATCTAACCTCTCACTATTTATAGGGAAAGAAAATCTCGAGGTAATCAAATCTGTATGTTAAAAAAACACTAATTTATAAAACATAGATGGGTATATGAATAGAAAAGGTTTGGAGGGATATAGTCCGGGTGCTGGCAGGTGGGACTAGATTGGGTTGGGATCTCTGTTCGGCATGGACAAGTTGGACCGAAGTGTCTGTTTCCATGCTGTACATCTCTATGACTCTATGATAGTGTGTGCGTTGATAATACTGTGCAGATAGTCGCATCTAGTAATTATTAGATTCAGCCAGTGTACTGATTCTCAATGTCGCCAGAGCACTTTGTGACTTAACTTGTTCTGAAAAAAAAAACGGTGGTCATCGGTTTTGAAAATGCTGTATGAGGATCTGCACTGCAGAAATTCAACAAGATCCTTCGACAACACCTTCCAAAACCATTTCTACTTTCATCTAGAATAACAGGGGCAGCAGATACATGGGAACACCACCACATGCAGGTTCCCCTCTCAGCCACTCGCCATCCTGACTTGTAAATAGATCACCATTCCTTCACTGTTGCTGGGTCAAGATCCTGGAGCTCCCTCTCTAAAGGTATTGTGGGTCTACCTACTGGGATAATGCAGTAAATCTCACTGTCACAGACAATCCAGCACCCACTCTTTACACTACTTTCAATGGGAAATTGCTGGTCTTCTGTCAGGAAGACTCTAAGAAGTCTTCTTGACATCTTAAAAGTCTTCTGTTTGTGGATCTTCTCTCTCTCTTAGTAGCTTCTAAGCCACTCAGGACTTTTTTTTTGTCTGCTCATGTTAGAGGTCATTTTTCCCTGAACAACCTACCTCTTTCCTATAGAAACCTATGTATTCACTGAATTCCTGGATGGTTTTCTCTAAAAAGGAAACTTTTCTATGTTTCCATATCATAGCCCACAAAATTGCTGGATAAAAGTCCATTTTATTACCTCTCTTTTATCCTGGTTTTCAAAAGCACTGAACTATTCACCTCAAGGACTTTGATTTTTAAAATACATTAACAAATTTTCAGACAACCTATTTATCATTTATAGACATCAAAACTGAAACTAAATCCCTCTTTTCTTAACTACACAATACAGAAATGAAAATCAAACTCAATGTTATACATGATTCTGTTCATGTTAGAACCCAAGTTTTCAAATAATAATAATAGCAATATTACTTGAACTATCATCACAATATTAAAAAGGAAAACAAAAAGACAGCAGAAAGTATTGCAAGAAAAAAGTAACTTTCTGCATCCTTTTATTATTTTTCTTTGCTGGTCATAGCATCAGAAAAATTACATTAAAAACTTAAATTTTATTATATTCAGCCTGTTAGCCTGCGTTAATTCTTTTAGATGAGCACACCTAGACCCACATCCTTATCTTGGGATTAAGATAGTTAGCTGATTGTTTTTGACTCGTGTGAATGTGATGGGCTGAAGGGCCTTTCTCTGTGCTATAATCTCTAGCAGTGTCTATATTGTCCATAATCTTATAAGTCCCTTGCAAAGACAGCCTTCTGACCTACTCTCCAATGCAACTTTTTAGATTAGATTCCCTACAATGTGGAAACAGGCCTTCGGCCCTACCTGTCCACATCGACCCTCCAAAGAGTAACCCACCAGACCCATTTCCCTCTGACTAATGCACCTAACACTGTGGACAATTTGGCATGGCCAATTCACCTGTCCTGCACATTTTTTGGATTGTGGGAGGAAACCCACATAGACACAGGGAGAACGTGCAAACTCCACACAGACAGTCACCCGAGGATGGAATCGAACCTGGGACCCTGGTGCTGAGAGGGCCTCAAGTATTCTGACATAATGTACAAGCTGCATTGTTCACTCAACAGTGATTTGCTTTCTTGAATAAAGAAGCAATCAAAGCAAATATTTTAGTCATTTAGGTACATGTGTGACAGAATTTACACATGACATTTTGAAGTATGATGAAATTCACCAAAGTACAATGGACATAAACGAGATGTACACCTTTAACAAACACAAAAGCTCTACAGCACTTCTCATATAATTACAGGTTTAAAATAACTCACTTATTCAACCCTGTGAAAAAGTATAATAAACACAAGAGCAGAAGACTATTTAGGAGTATTGCATTTTCATGAGTGGAACCTGGCAGTCCTATTCATTGCTACTGTTTACATGATGAGGAACTGGGAATTTCGATACAAAGGAAAGGGCACAGAAGTGGCACACTGTGGGAGAGTATGAGATCCACAGTGAGAGACAGAGAGAAAGTCAAGGGAATAAGCAAGTCAATGTTTGTCCCCCCACGATGATTCGCACACAACATCACCACACCCAGGCTCACTTCTAAATCTTCAAACTATGACCCCAGACTTATGTTTTGCAGTTCAAAATAAAGACAGATCAAAAACATTGAGCTGCGATAATTTAAATATATATTCAACTCATAAGTAATCAATTTAGTGAAACTAACAACAGTTCATTGGCAAGTAAGGCATCTTTGAAGCTAGTTACACAATTTGTATTACAAATAAACCAATAAACCACTGAACATAGAGAAGAAGCCACAAGTGTACTCCACAAAATCATTCAGGGTACAGTGGCACACTGATCATAGCCAAGTATCTGAATTGCTTTTTTCAATGTGACCTCCTGTTAAGAGTCTCACAGTTTAAATGGCAACATCCTTCAGAGAGAAAAAAAAAGAGGAAGGCTGGTTTCACATTGATGTGTATGACATTCTGGCTGCTCTTTGGAATACTCAAAGTGAGTACTGACATCACTGTCAGATAATGAGTTGAAGACAGAACTGTACTCATATCAAGACTCTCAGCCAATACAGGTCCATTAACTGAGCAGTCAAAGTCTATAGACACTAAGCAAACAGAACTCATGACCAAAACTACAGAAAAGTCTCCTGTTAAAAAGCAATGTTATTTGCATTGCAAAATGACTAGCGGCAATAAGATCATAAGACATTGGAGGAGAAGCAGGCTAATTGGCATAAGAAGTCTATTTACCAGTGAGATCATTAATTGATCCTCAATTCCACTTTCCTCCCTTTTCCCTATAATCTTTGGTTCCCTCACTGATTAAGTATACTCAAAGACAGACAGATTTTTAATGACCCAGCCTCAACAACTCTGTGGTAAGGAATTCCAGATTCACTATCCAGTGAGAGAAGAAATTCTTCCTTATTGAAATGTGTGACCCTTACATTGAAATTATGCCCTCTGGTTCTAGATTCTCCCACAAGGGAACAACCTTTCCAAAGCTATCCCAATATACCTCCTAATAATTTATATGTTAAAAGGTCACCTCTCCTTCTTCAAAATGCCAATGAGTACAAGCCCAACCTATTCAACCTCTCCTCACAAGATACTCACTTCTCACCTGGGATCAATCTAGTGAATCTTCTCTGCACTGTCTCTAATGACAGTATATCTTTCATAGAGTCAGAGAGGTGTACAGCATGGAAACAGACCCTGCGGTCCAACCTGTCCATGCCGACCAGATATCCCAACCCAATCTAGTCCTACCTGACAGCATCTGGTCCATATCACTCCAAACCCTTCCTATTCATATACCCATCCAGATGCTTTTTAAATGTTGCAATTATACCAGCCTCCACCACTTTCTTTGGCAGCTCATTCCATACACGTACCACCCTCTGCGTGAAAAAGTTGCCCGTTAGGTGGCTTTTATATCTTTCCCCTCTCACCCTAAACCTAAGCCCTCTAGTTCTGGACTTCCCCCACTCCAGGGAAATACTTTGTCTATTTATCCTATCCCCTTAGGTAAGAGAAACCCAAATGGTTCACAGAATTCTGAATATGGTCTAATTAGTGCCTCGTTTAGTTTTAGCAAGACCTCCTTTATTCTTATTAGAGTTATAGAGATACATAGCATGGAAACAGACCCTTCAGTATAACTCATCAATGCTGACCAGATATCCTAAAAAATTCCAGGCCCATTTTCCAGCATTTGGCCCATATCCCTCTAAACCTTTCCTGTTCATATACCCATCCAAATGCCTTTTAAATGTTGCAATTGCATCAGCATCCACCACTTCCTCTGGCAGCTGATTCCATACACACACCACCCTCTGCGTAAAAAGGTTGCCCCTTAGGTCCCTTTTAAATCTTTCCCCTCTCACCTTATACTCCATTTCCTTTACAATAAAAATAAATAGTCCATTTACCTTCCCTATTACCTGTCGAATTTTGATGCTAGCTTATTGTAATTCATGCACAAGGACCCCCAAACCTCTTTGTTCTGCAGTCTCTCTCCATTTAAATAATATTTAGTTCCTCTGTTCTTTCTGTCAAAGTGCACAACCTCATATTTTCCCACATTTCATTCCCTTTGTCAGGATTTTGCCCATGAAAATAAAACCTTTTTTGAAGACAGGCGTGTATGAGGGAAAGATGCAAGACAATTACATCTGTAGTCCCCCATATCTGTGTGGGATACGTTCCAAGACTTACCGCGGAAGCCCATAGATAGGAGTGAACCCATTCATTTCAATGGGAAATGTACCTTCCCAGCAGCCCCCAGTCCCTGGTTCTGGAAGGTTGCCTGTAATATATTATAGTTCCCTATAATATAATATATCCAGCATCTGCAGTCCTCACTTTCTCCTATAATATATATGGGCCATGGTAAACCGCGGCTAAATGAAACCACAGAAAACGATTCTGCAGATACAGGAGTCACCCTGTAGTTTATATAAAATCAACCCCAGTTACTCACAGTGTGATCTCTGGGTACAATTAACAGGGGTACCAACTAAATAATTATTTCCATACTGACTAGGAATAGAGATGTCCCCATTTGCAGTTGTGAGAATTATTTCCCACAGTATTGCAAAACATGCAGAATACCAACAGTTTTATCACTGACTTAAGTTACAGTGTAGCCTCCATAATTAATTAAACTGGTAATACTTGAGTCTACAACAGTCTTGCAATGAAATGCTCTCATATCTCCAGTCTGACACTGCAAAGACAGACTCTTTATGGCTGGTTTCCTTCCTCAAGAAAGTAAAAATCGTACTCATCCGACTTTGTAAGACTTTGGCTGCGCCTTTGAAATGATAATAGCCTTTTATGGTCTTAATGCAGAACTGTAGGTTGTGGAAGCGTTATCTAATGAAGTAAAGTGGGCATAAGTTGGATCGGCTGCTTAAGCTCTCTTTGTACTCCAACATTCTATTGTTTCATTAATTTGTTATAGTGTATGAAGTGAGGAAGACACTTGTCATGAGCTTTTTGCTAGAACTAAATTATGAAATTGAATGACTGCAAATGAAAAAGTATTCAACATAACTTTTAGAGGAACTGCATACAATGTTGCATATTTTAAATAACATATTGAAAAGGATGCCTGAAATATCATATGGACTGGGACTGTTCTTTGCAAAAAAATGAAAACTCACCAACAGCGAGTGAATCAAAGGAAGTGTCAGGTGCTTGTGGCAAAAGATTATAAACATTTGGAAGCTTTTCCAGTTTAACATTTTATGCTGGATTTGTTTCTCATCTTTTTTGGTTCACACTTTCTTTTCATCCTCATTTAACAATTTGAAGATTATACGAGCATGTTACTGACATTTGCAAGAATTGCAAGGCACCTTTGATATCATGATTAGCGAAATGTTATTAAAGTTTCCTGAGATTTTGTATTGTCATATTGCTTTCTTTTATTGTCATACTGAATAAACCTCAACTTGCAATATACTTTTGGTATATGACAAAGGCACTGAATGTTTATATTCAAGACAGATATATAGATATTTTTTATCAGATTTTAAAGGCATTCAGGAATATAATGAGAAAGCAGGAATATGGAATAAGATAGAGGATCACCCTTAAACGTACTGAATTACAGAGCGGGTTCAAGGGGTTGAATGGTCTGCACCTGCTCAGAGTTTCTATGTCAATAAGAACTATAGATAATGAGCCACAGACCTTTAGCCTTTGCCTAACTTGAAGGCTCATCAGGTGGTGTAAAAAGATCCAAGACATTATTCTGACGAACGGCATAGGAACTCTCCCAGCCATTAACTAACCCTTAAGTAGCTTTGCCCTTAACTAACACCACCTCCTCTTCTGCTTTTAGTGGTCTTTATCACATTATTGTTTGTAGGACATCTGTGTATGTGTCAGCAGCCACATTTCTTACAATAACAACAGTACACTTCAAAAAAATTTCTTCAGTGGGACATAAAAAGACATATGTATGCAAGTATTTCACAAAACCTTTGTGTGTACCACTTGTCTTGAACTTCACTAGCATGTCGATTCACTGGAGAAGGTTTAGAAGTGCAATAATAAGCATCAATTTTGGAAAGAAAGTTACAAAGGTGGAAGAGATTTGTACATCAGATTTTATTTTATTTCTGTAAAAATTCAAGAGGGCATATATATGATCCAAATGCAGCTGTATTCATGATGCAGATATAAAGCAGTGCTATTTGACTTTGACAGTGAACAGCCATGCGAAGAAACAGTTACAACTGAAACTGGAGATTTTACAAGAATTAAAGCACATCTGTCAACATTGACTAACACAGTCACAATGTATTTAGATGAGTATTGCAAATGAGACAAAACTACAGAAATAAAACAAAGAACTATGTACTTCAGGGATCTGAAACAAAACTGAAATTGGTAGAGAAATTCAGCAAGTCTGGCAGCATCTGTGGCAAGAAAAAGAGTTAACATTTTGAGTCTGGTGATCATTAAGAATTACTGGAAATAGAGAGAAGAGGAAATTCTCTCTATCGAGCAGCAGGTCAATGTTCAAAAAAAGAATCTACAATGTTGCTGAATTACCTTGGGATTTGTGAATGTTAGACGGATGGGGTCCAGATTATTTGGTTTTGGTTATTTGATGGCTTTCCTATATTTTGAATCCACAGTTCTAATCAGATTACAATCAACTTAAAATGAAACATTTGATTTTCCAGGATTTCCAACCCTTTTAGGATGACATTTTATTTCAGCAGCTGTGAAATTAAACAACTGAAGATAATACAGTCACAAACAGGAAAGTGCACATTATAAGTTTCAGTTATTTCTGGCACGTTTTCTTTAATCAGCGCTTGACTCAAGGACAACAAGCACCTTCAATAACCTATTGGTTACATTTTCTTCACCACAGTGCACACTATTGCTGACTCTCTCAAAATATGCTCGACTACAGGAAACAGTATCATCTCAATTTTCGTTTAACTCTTTGGACCCCTTTCTGGTGGAAATGGCAACTGGACAAAACTGGGACTAGTATGATTGTTAAAACCCATTTAAACATGCACGAGTGGAGAAGAAATGAGTTCCAAGATGTAATATTATCTTTTCCTACATGATAATAGCGACATTGGCTGCAAAGTGACTTACAATGCCAAGATTGTAAAAAGGTCCTGAATGAAGGAAAATCTTCCATTTCATTCTTTTGGAACCAGGGGTCACAGATTAAGGTTAAGAGGCAAATCTTTTAAAGACTGAGCTGAGGAGAAATTCTTCACTCAGAGAATAGTGAGCGTGCGGAAGTCACTACCACAGAGATTGGCTGAGCATTTTCAAGGAGGAGGTAGATACAGCTCTCATGGCTGAAGGGATCAAGGAGTATAGGGGTTGGGGTGGGGCAAAGGGTGTATGGGATTGGGCTTTGAACTCGATTATCAGCCATGATCATTTTGAATGACAGAGGAGGTTCAAGGAGTTGAATGGCCTACTCCCACCTTCTATGTTTCCATGTAACCAGTTTGTGCACCAAAGTGGATCTGCAAACAGATCGCACTGGAGGTGCCTATACTTAATCAGGTCTCTTCAGTGTTTATTGGATTTCTGGCTATTATTTCTGTTGCTGTATGTTGTTAGAACACACGTACTTTGATAATGATGGCCCATATAAAACAGGGATCTCAAAGTGTTTGTGGGTATGTGCAGGATCTCCCTTGCATTGCCCTGCACAAAAGTTTGACATTTCCAGCATTTATGATTTTAAAAAATTAGATGAAACAATGAAATGCTAAGACTTCATGCATTGAGACTTTAATGTAAGAAGAAGTACTAATGATGAAACACTTCCTTTAAACTTTATTCCATTTTGTCTTTTAACACAACTGAAAGTGTACTCCAAATGTATTCATTACACTATGCTTTCAGATTAGATTACTTACAGTGTGGAAACAGGCCCTTCGGCCCAACAAGTCCACCCCGACCCGCCGAAGCGCAACCCACCGAGACCCCCATTCCCCTACATTTACCCCTTCGCCTAACACTACGGGCAATTTAGCATGGGCAATTCACCTAACCTTCACATTTTTGGACTGTGGGAGGAAACCCACCCAGACACGGGGAGAATGTACAAACTCCACACAGTCAGTCGCCTGAGGCGGGAATTGAACCCGGGTCTCTGGCACTGTGAGGCAGCAGTGCT
Organism: Chiloscyllium punctatum; assembly: GCF_047496795.1. NCBI lineage: Eukaryota > Metazoa > Chordata > Chondrichthyes > Orectolobiformes > Hemiscylliidae > Chiloscyllium > Chiloscyllium punctatum. The sequence goes on along the minus strand of NC_092770.1, from coordinate 23,487,502 downwards.
AACCATTAGGCATTCAAATCCTCCACAACCAATCCAAACTATTTTCTAGCTTCCAGGCCTTTCCTTTTGTTCATTTCCTTTCTCAACCTGTGAACTTTAAACTCAAAGTTTTCTTTCACAATAAATCTTCCCCCCCCCCCCCTCAGATTTTTGTTCCAGCTTGTTTAAGTATTTTCAGTACAAGTGCAGGCCTCCTACCCACATTCCTGAATAGCGAAGCACGGTGTCTTACTACCTTTCACTCCTTCCCCCACCTTCTGGATTCTTGCAGAGCAACTTTGGCTGAGTGTTTCCAGTGGTATCTTAAATCCTTCCCCTCTCACATCCCAGTCCCTTGTGAATCACATGGACTTTGTATCCAGGTAGAAGTGTTGACTAGTTATCCTTGAGATTCCAATTCTATTGCATCTTGCAAGTATGTGGACACTTTAAAGCAGGACAGTTAAAAACCTGACATTCTCAACACATTTCTGTCACTGTGACGACTCAGTCCATCGATGTTAGCATATAGGCTGCTATACTTGCCTCAAAGTATAAACACTTTTAAACCTTCTTCGAATGAAACAATCTGAGCCTCTTATAATCAAGAAGCAAATAAAACACCCAGGTATGCTGTCAGGCAGACATTACAGCATGTCACATAACGCATCTCATTTACCTTAAATTGGAAGCACTCCTAAAACAGAATATTCAAACTAAAACTAAAACCTCACAACTGTAATACAGCATAGAATCAGGTTTGATTGACTGATTGAAAGCCACTGTAATCCCTATGTATCAAATATTGCATGGCTGCAAAACTTTTAAGAGTTCTGATAACATTGCACAAATCAAAATCTAACCTTGAACAGACAATTAATATTCTGACTGTGTGCAATGTGTGGTTGCAAAACCTGTTATCCTATCCATCAAACAACTTGTTAAAAGGACAGGATCTTGGCAATCACCAACCCATCATTTCTCTGTCACTGCATCTTGTGGTCTGTTGTCCTCCTACTTTATTCTTCTTTTGTTTTTCTTCTGCCTTTCTCGAAAACAACAAAAAAAAAATGAGTTGGGTGCAGGAGTAGGCTGTTTGGACCCTCAAGCCTGCCATGTCATTCAATAAAAGCATGGCTAAACTAATTGCGGCCTCAACTTCACTTCCCTGCCCATCAGCAATCTTTCAAGTCCCTTGTTAGTTCAGAATCTATCTACCTTCACCTTCAAAATATTCAATGACCTGCACTTCAACACTTTCTGATGAGAAGCAATCCACAGACATATGACCCTCAGAATAAAACAAAACTTCCTAATTCCCCACTTAAATGGGAAACCTCTTTATTTATGAAACTGTGGCTCTTGTTCTAGTCCCTCCAACAAGGGGAAACATCCTTTTAATATCCACCCCATTATGTCCCCTCAGGCTCTTACACATTTCAAAAAAATAAAGTCACTACTCATTCATCTGACTTGCAATGAACTCAGAATCAAACTTTCCTGGGAAGAGTCAAGTAAAACCTCTCTGCACTACTTCTAATGCAATTATATCCTTTCATAAATAAGACCACAAAAATTGTACACTGAACTCCAGATATTGCCACACCAATGGTCTGTACAACTATGGCAAAACTTCCCTCTTAAATTCCAGTACTCAGTGTTCTTCAATCTCTCCAGACTTGAATAATATGCTGCTTTTCTATTCTTCCTGTCAAAGTGGATAACCTCACATCCTGCCACATTATTCTCAACCTGCCAATTTCTTCCCCACTAATTAACCCACCTACCTACATGCTTCTCCTGACTCTTAATGACCCCTTCCATATCCTACTTTCTTCTCTCAACAGATTCATGTATCATGTCCAATAACAGTGGACTGAATATTGTAAAACATGCCAGGATAGCAAATTTTAAAAAATAATAATCACAACACCGCTGAGCAAAGCGAATAAGGAGTTGGATATTAATTCTACACCAGCCAACTTAGAACAAACAGACAGTTTGCAGACTTATGATGTTTTCTTCAATTGATCTAATTTAATGGAAAATGAGTCACTACAGATTGATGTCCCAACAGAAAAGCATTCAGCCACTGAACAAAAATTCACAATATTAATTTATCTTTCTATGTAACCTCAGGGATTTCTGTTGTGCACAAGAATCCATGATGATCCATATCAATTAACCATAATTTAAAGAGTCTCCTTTAATGCTTCTGTAACTAATTTTACTCACTATTCAGTTTTATATTTTGATTCAAAATTATTCTAAGTTATCTACCGTTCCCTGGTATTCAAATATGACAAAAAAACACTTATTTTTGATTGCTGTTTGAAAGCAAAGACGTATGACGTTTAGAAACCTCAACAGTCTTGGGGCAAGTATCTATAACTTGCAGTTAGGATTATCAACCTGTTAAGATTGTTTTGCATTTTCCAGGAATTAAGGAAACATCTCAAAAACATTGCACTAAGCAACAGGGGTGTAAAAATCATGGAAGCATTGACAAAGTGTTTGATTCTGCTTTAGGTCTTAGTTATGTTTACAAAATAAACGGAGATGAAGATGGGAAAACATCAAAATTAATCTCATTTTATGAAAAATATTTTGCTGAAATTTCTAGATCTATGGCAACGACTTCCTCACTTTCTACCTATGGCAACTACTTCCCAACCAATCTGTAACTTTTCACCTGTGGTATAAATGGTTGTGATTATTTGAGATTTGGCATTCTAGCATTTATTCTGATGAGTGTAATGGCTATGAAAAAACTTCAATGACATGCATCTCTCTTGCCAGCAGTATTCAAGTTCTGTACTATCAAGTGACTGATTCATCAGCTGATCAGTGAGAAGTCTGTTCTATTTGTAATTGGCCCCAGGCAAAATACTGCATCAAAAGGATGGACAAGTTGGGTGGTTTGTGGTGGGAAGCCTTGTGTTGAAACCTCCAAGCATACACCAAGAGTCGTCAACATTACTCACAGTTTAAGGTTGTGTTCTTATGAGAAATTTTGTTTCTAACCTCCATGCTGTTCTTAAACCACAGAGTTAAGCCACAGTTTCCTGTGCAGTCTGCAAAGTCTAACTGGAAAAGGGAGAAAAAGTGTAAAAAAAAAGCACTTTTCCTTAAATAAAAAGGAGAGTAATAGTCTCCTGGACCATTCCATAGTGTACGTAAAAATAAAAGAATGTATACATTGATTCAGTTTAGATCTCCCTTGATATTAAAAAGAAAATGAACACAACTTCCGTTGACAGTGCTGATGCAAATTCAAGGAAGGAAAGAAAGTGTGCACTTGTTTACCTTTCCCCCTCACCTGGATAAAAACTATGATTATTCTCCATAATTGGTTTCACCTTCTAGGCACATGCTGACACAGCCATGTAGAAATATTTTGCATACATTATCATACAGAAGTTAAACATTGCCAAATTTAAGTCGCATACAAAGTGCTTAATATGCATATGCTCACTTCGGATTTTTCTCATCCTGCACATGAAATTTTAAAAAAAACTTTTTTAAAAAAGCACAAACATATCTACTTTGACAGTTAAAAAAAAAATTACCAACACATATGTTCACCTGAAACCATGGTTTCATCATAGCTTGGTACAGCAATTGCACTGCCCAAGACCACAAGAAATTACAGAAAAGTTGTGAACACAGCTTAGGCCATCATATAAACCAGCCTTCCTTCCATTGACTGTCTACATTTCCTGCTGCCTCAGGAAAGCAGCCAACCTAATCAAAGACCCTCTCACCCCGATTATACTCTCTTCCATCAGTTTGAGGACCACGTACCAACAGATTCAAGAAAAGCTTCTTCCCCGCTGTTATCAGACTTATGAACGGACCTCTCATATTAGAGATGATCTTTCTCTGCTCCTTTTATGTAGCTGTAACACAATATTCTGCATTTTGTAATATTGCCCTGATGTCCTAATGTATGGTATGATTTGTCTGGTTAGCACACAAAACAATACTTTTCACTGTATCTTGGTACATGTGACAATAATAAATCAAATCATTTGATTAGTTTAATTTTAATTGTTTAAGAGCTTTTCAATCACTTTTTTCAAAAACAAAATTGTCTTGGGTGCCATCAAATGCAGTCATTGTTAAGTGTTCTCAGGAATGCAGGACTTCAGCTACGTAGAGAGATCAGAGATGCTGTGCTTGCCACCCTTGGAGCTGAGAAAACTTAAAGGAGATTCAATCACGGGGTTTAAAATTCCCAACATTTTAGACCAAGTTTAAAAGATTTGAAAGGAACCCGAGGGACAACTTTTTCACACAGATAGTGGCACGTGTCTGGAACACATTGCCAGAGGAGATAGTGGACGTGGGTACAATGACAACATTTAAAAAGGTATCTGATGGGTACATGAATAGGATGGGTTTAGAGGGATATGTGCCAAATACTGACAAATGGGACTAGATCAACTTAGGATATCTGGTTGGCCTGGACAAGTTGGACAGAAGGGTCTATTTCTGTGCAGTACGACTCCATGAGTGCAATGGGAGAACAAAACGGTTGGCATTCAGTGGACACAATTTAAGCAAATTGGTAAAAGAACCAAAAGGGACACAGAGAGGAATTTTCTTTACACAGTGAGTTACAATAAATCAGGAATGCACTGCTTGAAAGATTGGCAGAAGCAATTTCAGTCATAACTAACTTTCTAAAGGGACTTGTTTCATATCTGCAAAGGAAAATGTTGCAACGTTAATGGAAAAGAGGAAAGGATTGTGAGAAACTAGATGGCTCGTTCAAAGAATGAGAAGAGCCACAATTTGTCAATGGCCTCCTTCAGCTGTGCTGCTTGACTATTCAAAAACATGAATGACTACAGGTAATGCAACAGTTACATTCCTCTGCAATCTTGTGATCCAGAAAGTTGCTGTGCCCGTTCAGTAGAAAGCTTGCGTTATCCAAACAGAGTGTGTAATTCATCAATCGTGTTATATCTAATTTGCATTGATGAAATGTGCATTATACCAGAACAACCAGTACTACCCAAGAGGTGGGCAACTAATTTTATTCATATGGAACTCAGCTCCACATCTCCAAAAACTTGGTTAAGATAGTCAAATTGTCGTAAAGATATTCTCCTTAGACAAAATGACTAAATAAACTGAGATAACAGCAATATTTTAAAATGCAGCTCTTTCACTGATGTTTGATATGTCCTACTCCTCATATGTACAGCTTTGGCAACTAGTCAAATGCAGATCAGTAACAAAAGCAGATGTTGCTGGAAAAGCTCAGCAGTTCTGGCAACGTCTGTGGCGAGAAATCAGAGTTAACGTTTCGGATTGAGAGACCCTTCCTCAGAACTTGAGCCGAAACGTTAACTCTGATTTTTCTCTACAGATGCTGCCAGATCTGAACTTTTCCAGCAATTTCTATTTTTCCTTCTGATTTACAACATTTGCTTCTTTTGTTTTTTACATGTAGATTAGTATTGGACGATATTTAATCTAGTTACACAGTCGCAGCCATTTGATCTAATCAATCTACATGATCTCAATACAAACCTTCTTTCATCCCTATTCACCAAACCTCATCAACATACACTTAAATTCAATTCCCCCTTATATGCTCATGCAGCCTTTGATTAAATGCATCTAAACTTTAACAGGCCCATTAGCAAGATGGTTAGCATGCAATTCAGAATATCACCAACAGCACAGGTTAGATTCCCGATCTAGCTGAGATCAACTTGGACCTGCCTCCTCATCGGACCCATACTTGCTGCGTGGTGCTGCTCCTCAACCTATATAAGCAAATGTCGCTCTTACACAAAGAAAGGTCCACAATCCCGGTGGACTACGGTAAATAACTGACCTATTATCTGTCTCATCAGGTTTTGTTAACACAATGGAAGGGTCAAACCAGGGATTACAATCAGTCTGCAAAGCCTAAAGAATATAGTTATTGTCCTAATTTATGCAATGTAGAGTGAAATATTTTAAAAACATCTTTAAAGGATTACCTATGGCATGGTCATTCCAAATCTACCTCAATGGAGCATTTCATCATAAAGTCCTTTTGTTTTGATTAAACTTAGCAAGTTGGAAAGGAATAAATAATATGACGACTTGAAGTTAAACCTTTTGTTACAAATACTTAAGACATTCTGAGTGAAATCCTTTGGGAAAAGGTCCCAAAGATCAATTAAATCAGCATCCATTAGTTTTAGACAAGCCTTTTGATAACAAACTGCAATGACCAAACTGAGTGCTTCCAGATATGTATTCTAAGGTCACCTGAAGTCACTTGAATAATCAATAGGTGAAGTACTACCTTGCAGGCCTGAAGTAGGCAATCTGCTTAGTTATAGAGTCATAGAGATGTACAGCATTGAAAACAGACCCTTCGATCCAACATGTCCATGCCGACCAGATATCCCAGCCCAATCTAGTCCCACCTGCCAACACCCAGCCCATATCCCTCCAAACCCTTCCTATTCATATACCCATCCAAATGCCTCTTAAATGTTGCAATTGTACCAGCCTCCACCATATCCTCTGGCAGCTCATTCCATATACATACCACCCTCTGCGTGAAAAGGTTGCCCCTTAGGTCTCTTTTATATCTTTCCTCTCTCACCCTAAACCTGTGCCCTCTAGTTCTGGACTCCCCAATCCCAGGGAAAAGACTTTGACTATTTATCCAATCCATGCCCCTCAATTTTGTAAAATTCTACAAGGTCACCCCTCAGCCTCTGACGTTCCAGGGAAAACAGCCCCAGCCTGTTCAGCCTCTCCCTGTACCTCAGATCCTCCAGCCCTGGTAACATCCTTGTAAATCTTTTCTGAACCCTTTCAAGTTTCACAACATCTTTCCGATAGGAAGGAAACCAGAATTGCACGCAATATTCCAACTGTCACTTAACCAATCTCCTGTACAGCCGCAACATGACCTCCCAACTCCTGTACTCAATACTCTGGCCAATAAAGGAAAGCATACCAAACGCCTTCTTCACAATCCTATATATCTGTAACTCCACTTTCAAAGAGCTATGAACCTGTACTCCAAGGTCTCCTTGTTCAGCAACACTCCCTAGGACCTTACCATTAAGTGTATAAGTCCTGCTAAGATTTGCTTTCCCAAAATGCAGCACCTCGCATTTATCTGAATTAAACTCCATCTGCCACTTCTCAGCCCATTGTCCCATCTGGTCCAGATCGTGTTGTAATCTTCGCTGTCCACTACACCTTCAATTTTGGTGTCATCTACAAACTTACTAACTGTACCTCTTATGTTTGCATCCAAATCATTTATGTAAATGACAAAACTTAGAGGGCTCAGCACCAATCCTTGTGGCACTCCACTGGTCACAGGTCTCCAGTCTGAAAAACAACCCTCCACCACCACCCTCTGTCTTCGACCTTTGAGCCACTTCTGTATCCAAATGGCTGGTTCTCCCTGTATTCTGTGAGATCTAACCTCGCTGATCAGCCTCCCATGGGGAACCTTGTCGAACACCTTACGTCCATATAGATCACATCTACTGCTCTGCCCTCATCAATCTTCTTTGTTACTTCTTCAAAAAACTCAATCAAGTTTGTGAGACATGATTTCCCAAGCACAAAGCCATGTTGACTATCCCGAATCAGTCCTTGCCTTTCCACATACACGTACATCCTGTCCCTCAGGATTCCCTCCAACAATTGCATACCACTGAGGTCAGGCTCACCGGTCTATAGTTCCCTGGCTTGTCTTTATCACCCTTCTTAAACAGTGGCACAAGTTTGCTAACCTCCAGTCTTCCGGCACCTCATCTGTGACTATCGATGATACAAATATCTCAGCAAGAGGCCCAGCAATCACTTCTCTAGTTTTCCACAGAGTTCTCGGGTAGACTTGATCAGGTCCTGGGGATTTATCCACCTTTAACCGTTTTAAGACATCTAGCACTTCCTCCTCTGTAATCTGGACATTTTGCAAGATGTTACCATCTATTTCCCTACAGTCTATATCTTCCATATCCTTTTCCACAGTAAATACTGATGCAAAATATTCATTTAGTACCTCCCCCATTTTCTGTGGCTCCACACAAAGGCCACCTTGCTGATCTTTGAGGGGCCCTATTCTCTCCCTAGTCACTCTTTTGTCCTTAATATTTTGTATAACCCCTTTGGATTCTCCTTATTTCTATTTGCCAAAGCTATCTCATGTCCCCTTTTTGCCCTCCTGATTTCCCTCTTAAGTATATTCCTACTTTCTTTATATTCTAAGGATTCACTCGACCTATCCTGTCTATACCTGACATATGCTTCCTTCTTTTTCTTAACCAAACCCTCAATTTCTTTAGTCATCCAGCATTCCCTTTCACCCTGACAGGAATATACTTTCTCTGGATTCTTGTTATCTCATTTCTGAAGGCTTCCCATTTTCCAACCGTCCCTTTACCTGCAAACATCTGCCTCCAATCAGCTTTTGAAAGTTCTTGCCTAATACCGTCAAAATTGGCCTTTCTCCAATTTAGAGCTTCAACTTTTAGATCTGGTCTATCCTTTTCCATCACTATTTTAAAACAAATAGAATTATAGTCGCTGGCCCCAAAGTGCTCCCCCACTGACACCTCAGTCACCTGCCCTGCCTTATTTCCCAAGTGTAGGTCAAGTTTTGCACCTTCTCTAGTAGATACATCCACATACTGAATCAGAAAATTGTCTTGTACACACTTAACAAATTCTCCTCCATCTAAACCTTTAACACTATGGCAGTCCCAATTGATGTTTGGAAAGTTAAAATCCCCTACCATAACTACCCTATTATTCTTACAGATAGTTGAGATCTCCTTAGAAGTTTGTTTCTCAATTTCTCTCTAACTATTGGGGGGGTCTATAATACAATCCCAATAAGGTGATCATCCCTTTCTTATTTCTCAGTTCCACCCAAATAACTTCCCTGGATGTATTTCAGGAAATATCCTCCCTCAGCACAGCTGTAATGCTCTCCCTTATCAAAAATGCTATTCCCCCTCCTCTCTTGCTTCCCTTTCTATCCTTCCTGTAGCATTTGTATCCTGGAACATTAAGCTGCCAGTCCTGTCCATCCCTGAGCCATGTTTCTGTAATTGCTATGATATCCTAGTCCCATGTTCCTAACCATGCCCTGAGTTCATCTGCCTTCCCTGTTCGGCCCCTTGCATTAAAATAAATGCAATTTAATTTATTAGTCCTACCTTATCCCTGCCTGCCCTGACTGTTTGACTCACTTCTGTTCTCAGCTGTACCTGTCTCAGATCGATCTCTTTCCTCACTATCTCCCTGGGTCCCACTCACCCCCCCCCCCCCCCCCCCACCTTACGAGTTTAAATCCTCCCAAGCAGTTCTTGCAGGTTTCCCTGCCAGTATATTAGTCCCCTTCCAATTTAGATACCATCTGTCCTTCTTGTACAGGTCACTACTACCCAATGATCCAAAAATGTGAATCCTTCTCCCATACACCAGCTCCTCAGCTGTGCATTCATCTGCTCTATCCTCCTATTCCTGCCCTCACTAGCTCGTAGCACTGGGAGCAATCCAGATATTATTACCCTTGAGGACCTCCTCTTTAAATTTCTGCCTAACTCTCTGTAATCTCCCTTCAAAGTCTCAACCTTTTCCCTTCCAATGTCGTTGGTTCCAATGTGGACAATGACCTCCTGCTGACCCCTCTCCCCCGTGAGAACATTCTGCACCCTCTCTGAGACATCCTTGATCCTGGCACCAGGGAAACAACACACCATTCTGCTTTTTCTCTGCTGGCCACAGAAAATCTGTCTGTACCTCCGACTACAGAATCCCTTAACATAATTGATCTCTTGGAAGCCGATGTACCCCTTGTTGCATTAGAGCCACTCCGAATACCAGAAACTTGGCTGTTCGTGCTACGTTCCCCTGAGAATCCATCGCCCCCTACATTTTCCAAAACAGCATACCTATTTGAAATGGGTATATCCACAAAAGAATCCTGCCCTAGGTGCCGATCTCTCACCCTTCATGGAGTTAACCCATCTATGTGACTGTATCTGAGACTTTCCCCCTTCCTATAACTGCCATCCAGCACATACTGTTGCTGTTGCAAATTCCTCATCGCTTCTATCTGTCTCTCTAACCAATCCACTCGATCTGATAAGATTTGCATCCAACAGCATTTATGGCAGATATAATCTGCAGTAACCCTTAAACGCTCTTTAAACTCCTACATCTGACAAGAAGTACATATCACTGCAAAGGCCATTTTTGCTCCTTCACAATCTACAGACCCAGAAAATAACACCGTCTTATTCCTCCACAATCACTGCCCTAGGTTAAATTAATAGTTATGGCTTATATTTTAAGTTTAATCAAGAGACTTATCTCCAAAAACATATAATCAAGAAAGAATCCACTATACTCACTACTGCAGCCTTTCTCTTGGACAGACTTAAAATAACAACTAACTTATCTGATTCTGTGCTGTGAACTTCGCCCAACAATTCCTCCAAGATTAGCTGTGAATTTCACTGTTTGTTAATTTTCCCAGATGCACTCCGATGTCCAGCGATACATGAATTCAAACAGCAAATGCAGTAACTGTGCAGGTTCTCTCTCTCTTCTGCACTGTCCTAGTTACGTTTTGTTTTATAAATAGTACTTTATGTAATTCTGAAAGGATTGCAGTGTGCAGAAGTTATCAAAGGCTTTGTTCCAGTTCCTGTACAATTGCCTGTTCTGAGGTGTGGTGGTCTGGAATGTGAGGTACAAGGCTGCCAGAAAACATTCAACATGACAATGCATTCTCTGAGTACTTTGGTTCCTCCCATTCTGAATATTGTACACCTTCCAATTCCTTTGTCCCTGACATTACCAACGTGATACTCTGGTAATTATTTCATCTTGCTTCCAGTTTAAGTATAATTGTGAATGAGCCACATAAGGACAGTATTGGGTTTTTATGAAAATTGATGTCACTATTACCAATGACCAGTTTTCAATTCCAGATTGACCAAGTGAACTTAAATTGCAACACCCATGGTGGCATGTGAACCTCTGTCACCAGAGCAATCATCTAGACCTCTTGAAAACCAGTACTGTGACAAAACCACTATGCCACTGCTTCTCCTGCTCAAAGGCTCAATAACAATGCAGCTTTTGTAACACATTGATTTGTAATAATACATCTCTGATCTATGCTCCTGATTGATTGAAAGACATAAGTAACCACTCTGGCATTCAGCTAAAAAGAACTGCAGATATTAAAAAAAAAGTTCCACTGTGACATTGAAATGATGCTCCTGAATCACATCACACATAATTCAATCAATGACACATACAGTATGAACTAAGCAGCAACATTCACAGTCTGATTTATCAAGGATAAACAAAAATGAACTCACAAAACCTCTTACATGTCGTGCATTATATTTCATTCTTCCATTTAATTTGACAGATCTCCAGCTATTTCTATTTTGATCTTCTAATAAAAAGGTCATCTTGAGCTGCAAGATTAAACTTGATTCTGCACACAGATGCTGCCTGATCTGGTGAGTATTTGCAACATTTTTTAGTTTTGTTTCAGCTCTTAACCATTTTTTTTGGACAGCAGATGCTGGCACTGGTTCTGCTGTTGCCGTTTACATCTTGCTGCAGTGCATGATAAAGTCTGGCATGGTGGCCCACTTGTCAAAACATCAAGCATTCTCTCTCCCTGGGTTATTGATTGCCATTAAGTTAGTATTGCTGGGACAAATGGTTCAGAGTGACAAGACAAGCATCAGGAGGAAAGAGTATAGGCTAACCAAGAGGGTCTTAGTCCCAACCTACATGCCATAATCTTTACCTTAACATGGTCCACGTTGATGGCACCTGTTATGGCACAGAGGCTCTCAATTTGCCACAGCTAGAAGATACAAAGATATTGCAAGGCTGGCTGATTACAGCAAAACAAGTGCCTAAAACTGAGCACCAGCAAAACCATCTCCAGCATATTCCACCATCACAATACCAGTGCTAACGGGGAACTAAATATCACCCTGGGTAGGTACAGACTGCCCTCATTGTTTTATAAGCATCACCTTTTGGCAGGACCCTCATACAGAGGCAACACCTCACCAGGGCAGCAGGGAAAAAACAAAATCTACAATAACTTCTTCAACAAACAGCTAAGTACCTGGGTAAGGTGTGAGGTATCACAAGCCAGCAGCCTAAAGAGCTCTATTCTTACCATTACGTACTAAATTTCAGAATACTGCAACCCTGGATAGCAACAATCTGTCCACAAATTATTCATGTACTCAATTCAACAAAATGCGGACAATTTTCAATCAACTTGACCAACTGACCTGTGAGACTCCAGGACTCACTTCCCCATGCTTCTAATCCTGAAAACTGTGCCTCGTCCATCACATCAGAAGGATAGTTACATTAAGCAAGCCACTGTCCCTATTCAATAACATTCCTCAAGCCATCAGCAGCTTTCCTCTCTTCACCCCACCTCAAATAGTTATACCGACCAATTCAAACGGTAATAGTTGAGAACTTGCAATTTGGCAGCAGAAAGCAACTACTGTCATTGTCGATCTTTCTCTCCAACTAGATTCCATTCTTCCACCATAACAAGGGACTCAATCAAACAGCTTCTCACTAGCCAATGCCACAAACATTTGTCAGGTCACAAGGACCAGATAGTGCAAATAGTGGACTCAAATGTCAAGAATTGTCCGTTGACAGAAGTTGAAGGTGGGCATAAGAAACTCTAGGAGAAAGTGAGGAACTCAAGTGATGAAGATCTCATACTCAAAATGTTGACTCTCATGCTCCTTAGATGCTGCCTGACTGGCCTTAGATGCTACCTTTTCCAGCACCACACTTTTCGACTCTTAAAGAACTCTCTCCAGCTGCTGACAAGACTATTGCTTAGCTCTGTGACTATGCAGACACCAAATAAGTTAGTAATTTTAAATCTCACCTTCTGCCAGGCATATCACTTCTTTTGTCATTTAATCCCTCCCGCCTTGCACCCTTTCAAAGATCTTCCATTTTGCTCTTCACCAACCCCCTCCTTCTAACTTTTTCTGATTCAATTATTTGCTTATAACTCATTACCTCTAACATTTACCAAAATTTTGAAACTTCCTATGAACAAGAAACATTCAGATGAAAGCTCACTGACTCTAACTCTACCAAAATATTCTCTTCACAGATGACCAGCTTACTGGTTATTCCTGGCACTTTCCTTTTTCTTCCTTAATATCCATGGATGCTCAAAGTTAAATATTCATCCGAGCTACTTTATTACTAGACAAGTAACACAGCCTCACTGCAGGAGTGACTTAAGCCCAGAGATACGGACACTACCACCGCAAGAGCCAATACATGGTCATCTTGAATCAGATTAAACATTTTCTTGAACTGCTTCTGAAAGGGCTAATGGGTAATGTCGCTAGAATATGAATCCAGAGCTAGGTTAAAGCTTACAGGGCATAGATTCTAAAGAAGAAAAATGTTAAATCAATTTCGCTATCGCAAGGCCTGAAGAAGCTCAGAGGTTGAAGACACAGATTAACAGATTTCTAAAATCACAGGTAAGGCAGCATCCTTGGAGAGAAAGCAAGCTAATGTTGAGTCTAGATGACTCATTTGGACTTGAAATGTTAGCTTGGTTTCTCTCCATGAATGCTGCCTGATCCGTTGTGATCCCAACATTTTTGTTGTCAGTATAGATTCCAGCATCTGCAGTAACTTGCTCCTACAATAGTTTCTAGCTACTGATGACATCAGGGATGATGCAGGGAACACAGCAAAATGGGATTTGAATAAATGATCAGCCATGTTACAGAGTGGTGAAGCAGAGTTGAGGGCCTGAATGGACTATCACAGCAGCTTATGGAATTAAATTCAATTAAAAATAAAGCTGGATTTAAAATGTAATCCCTGTAATGTGTCATTGGAAAACAAACCCAAATAGGAACAGGTATGGGCCATTCAGCCCATTGTACCTGTTTTGGTATTCTAGGGCATAACCAATCATCTCCCTCAATGCCAATGCTCACAGTGGGCCATTCAGCCCATTATCAAATGTGTGGTGCTGGAAAAGCACAAGTCAGGCAGCATCCAAGGAGAACCAACATTTTGGCCATAAGCCCTTCATCAGGAATGGGGCTTGAGTCGGGGCTAAGAGATAAATGGGAGGTTGTGGGGTTTGGCAGAAGGCGGCTGAGAAAATGATAGGTGGATGAAGGGGAGAGATGAAGGGGGGGGAAGTGATGGACAGGTCTGGAGGCCAGTGCCAAGTTGGAGGGATAATGTTGGGGCAGGGGAAAATGAGAAAGCTGTTGAAATCCACATTTATCCCGTGTGGTTGCAGGGTCCCAAGACAGAATACGAGGTTTTCCTCCTCCAGGCGCCTGGTGGTAACGGTTTGGCAGTGGAGGTGGCCCAGGACCAGAATATCCTTGACGGAGTGGGAAGGGGAGATGAAGTGTTCAGTCATGGGACGGTGAGGTTGGTGGTTGCAGGCGTGCCAGAGATGTTCTCTGAAATGATCTGCAAGTAGGCATCCTGTCTCCCCGATGGAAAAGAAACCACATCGGGTGCATGGATGCAGTAGCTGACATTGGTAGAGGTACAGGTAAACTTCTGACAGATGTGAAGGAATTGGGGGCAATGGTGTAGATGCAGGTTTGCACTTCCTGCGGTAGCAGGGAAAGGTGCCAGGAGTGGGGTGTGGGCTGGTGGTGGCTGTGGACTTGACAAGGGAATCGCGGAGGGAATGGTCTTTTTGGAATGCCGATAGGGGTGGGGAGGGAAATATATCTCTGGTGTTGGGGTCCGTTTGTAGGCAGTGGCAGAGGATGATGCATTGCATGCAGAAGTTAGTGAGGTGGAAGGTAAGGACCAGGGGGTTCTGACCTTGTTGCATTGGGAGGGGTGGGATTCAAGGGGTGTGAAGTAGAGGAAATGCACTGGAGGGCGTCATCAACCACGAGGAAAGGGAAGTTGCAATCGTGGAAGGAGGCCATCTGGGGCTTTGAGGTGGAATTGGTCATCCTGGGAACAGGGGATGTGGCGGAGGAATTGGGAATAAGGAATGGCTTTTTTACAGGAGGCAGGGTGAGAGGAGGTGTAGTCTAGGTAGCTGTGGGAGTCGGTGGGTTTGTAGTAGAGGTCTGTGGTTAGTTAGGTAAAAACAAATGACTGCAGATGCTGGAAAAGGCTTTTGCCCGAAACTTCGATTTCGAAGCCCCTTGGTCTGTGGTTAGTTGGTCGCCAGAGACGGTGATGAGAGGTCCAGGAAAGGGAGGAAGGTTTCGAGATAGTCCAGGTAAATTTGAGGTCTGGGTGGAAGCACAAGGTGAGCCTACACAGTCATTGATGAAGCAGAGGAACAGGTGGGGGGTGGTGCCAGTATATCTACAGAAGATGGACTGTTTCACATATCCAACAAACTGGCAGAGTGGAAGGTGTTGGTCAGCCCATTATGCCTACCTGACCATTCCAGAGCTCAACTGATTATCTCGCTCAATGTTCATTGCTGTTCTTTCATCAGGTGGTTGTGGACAACTATAACCTGATGTTTTGTGATTCTTAACTTTGTACACCTCAGTCCAACACTGGCATCTCCAAATCATGGCAGTTCAGAAAGGAGAACAAATGTTGGCCTTGCCAGCAACACCCACATCCCAAAGAGTTAAAGGAACAACTTTAATTTGAAAAATCCTACTATTTTTTAAAAAAGGTTAATATCCATGCACTGCAGCACATGATATCGCACATTAATACAGCACTGCACCAGTTGACCCTCAAAGTAAACAGACTCTACAA
This sequence comes from Chiloscyllium punctatum, assembly GCF_047496795.1. NCBI lineage: Eukaryota > Metazoa > Chordata > Chondrichthyes > Orectolobiformes > Hemiscylliidae > Chiloscyllium > Chiloscyllium punctatum. Next base: position 23,471,719 of record NC_092770.1, on the reverse strand, counting down.
GCCTTTGAATTATGTATGAATAGCACTATTGCAAGGACTGGCTGCAGGAAATATAGCTGATGCAGTTCATAATGCACGTTCAAAATGTGGTTTAAGAATACTCAGGCTGGTTGTGCAGGATATTGAAAAAGGAAATAGTAAGCTCCCCTCCAAAAGGTGTTCCAAGTCTCTAATGGAAGTTATAGCTACGCCCACCTGAACAAGCACACGTACGCAAATTTCATCGAAGGGGAGCCCTTATAAGGGGCAGGGTTACAAAGTGCGAAGCACCTTCCGATATGGGGGCAGGGCACTGCCCCGCGCCGCAAAGTGAAGCAGTTTCAGTGAGTCTCCGCCCATCTCTGAACACCACCTTTAAGCAGGCAGCTTCTGCACCAGGATGCAGGCTTGCAATCTGACACTGTGCCTCTCAGAGTGGTTACCAGGTCATGGAACGGAATTCATCGAGAGGGGTGGGGGTACTTTCATTCTCCTTTCCCTCCTCCCCCCTCCCCAATCCTCCAGATTAACTGCATTAAAGAGATAGAAGGATTTGGGGGAGACATAAACATTCACTTCAACCCTATCTGCTCGCTGCCGGTTCTGGGCAGAGTGCGACCGCGGAAATAAAGATATGAAGGAATTTTATGTAAGCACAGGGAGGAGGGGATCTGATGCAAACTGATCTTTCTTATCCTATTTGAGACCAACAGGAATGTTTACATATGGAAAGCCCGCACTGAAATGTCACCAGCTGCGTTCAGAGACAGACGGAGAAAATTAAAGGCTGTTAAAATGGATTATTTTAAAGCAGGAGACGCTTTGCTGAACGGGGGGGGGGCGGGATTAAGTGTGTTACAAAAATATTGCAAGCGATGTCCCCACTTACTCTGCATAGCCCGTTCTCCAGGGTAACCGCTTGCTCTCTCTCAGGGTAAGGATAGGTCTGGCGATGTGGTCCGCAGAGCACTCGATCTCATCCTGAGTCAGTCCCAGGAATTCCGGCCTGCTATAGGGGAATTTCAGCGGCAGCTCGTTCCCATTGACATGCTCCGCACCGGCATTCCCAGCCATGATGCCTCCCATGAAATTGGCGACCGCAGATTTCACCCTGGTCAACATGCTGCTTCCCTACCCTCTGCAGCACTCCAGGCAAAACCAACCCCTCCTCTCTCTCCTCCCTCTCTCTCTCTCTCTCTGCAAATTGCGAAGGAGCCGGAGCGCACCAAGAGACACTGGGTCAAACAGGCAGCCCGGCTGAACGCGGAAATACAGCCATGGTGCACGGATCGTCATGTGATAGAGCCTCCGGCCCGGGGGGTGGGGAAGAGAGTGGGGTAAAGGGAGATGGAGAGGGGGGTAAAGGGAGATGGAGAGGGGGGTAAAGGGAGATGGCGAGTGAGGGACAGGAGGAAGGGAGATGGGTAATGGGGAGGGGGACAGGACGTTGGGGTAAAGGGAGATGGGGAAGGGGGGGTAAAGGGAGATGGGGAAGGGGGGTAAAGGGAGATGGGGAAGGGGGAAAGGGAGATGGGGAAGGGGGTAAAGGGAGATGGGGAAGGGATATGGGGAAGGGGGGGTAAAGGGAGATGGGGAAGGGGGGAAGGGAGATGGGGAAGGGGGGAAGGGAGATGGGGAACGGAGATGGGGAAGAGGGGAAGAGGGGAAGGGGGAAGGGGGTGGGGGGAAGAGGGGAAGGGGGTGGGGGGAAGAGGGGAAGGGGGTGGGGGGAAGAGGGGAAGGGGGTGGGGGGAAGAGGGGAAGGGGGAAGGGGGTGGGGGGAAGAGGGGAAGGGGGTGGGGGGAAGAGGGGAAGGGGGTGGGGGGGAAGGGGGTGGGGGGAAGAGGGGAAGGGGGTGGGGGGAAGAGGGGAAGGGGGTGGGGGGAAGGGGGTGGGGGGAAGAGGGGAAGGGGGTGGGGGGAAGAGGGGAAGGGGGAAGGGGGTGGGGGGAAGGGGGAAGGGGGTGGGGGGAAGGGGGAAGGGGGTGGGGGGAAGGGGGGAAGGGGGGAAGAGGGGAAGGGGGTGGGGGGAAGGGGGGAAGGGGGTGGGGGGAAGGGGGGAAGGGGGTGGGGGGAAGAGGGGAAGGGGGTGGGGGGAAGGGGGGAAGGGGGTGGGGGGAAGAGGGGAAGGGGGAAGGGGGTGGGGGGAAGAGGGGAAGGGGGAAGGGGGTGGGGGGAAGGGGGTAGGGGGAAGGGGGAAGGGGGTGGGGGGAAGAGGGGAAGGGGGAAGGGGGTGGGGGAAGGGGGTAGGGGGAAGGGGGGAAGGGGGTGGGGGAAGGGGGGGTAGGGAGAGGGGGAAGGGGGTAGCGAGATGGGGAAGGGGGGTAGGGATAGGGAGATGGGGAAGGGGGTAGGGAGATGGGGAAGGGGGTAGGGAGATGGGGAAGGGGGAAGGGGGTAGGGATAGGGAGATGGGGTAGGGATAGGGAGATGGGGAAGGGGGGTAGGGATAGGGAGATGGGGAAGGGGGGTAGGGATAGGGAGATGGGGAAGGGGGGTAGGGATAGGGAGATGGGGATGGGGGGTAGGGATAGGGAGATGGGGAAGGGGGATAGGGAGATGGGGATAGGGAGATGGGGAAGGGGGGGTAGGGAGATGGGGGTAGGGAGATGGGGAAGGGGGGGTAGGGAGATGGGGAAGGGGGGGGTAGGGAGATGGGGAAGGGGGGGTAGGGAGATGGGGAAGGGGGGTAGGGAGATGGGGAAGGGGGGGTAGGCAGATGGGGAAGGGGGGGTAGGCAGATGGGGAAGGGGGGGTAGGGAGATGGGGAAGGGGGGTAGGGATAGGGAGATGGGGAAGGGGGTAGGGATAAGGAAATGGGGAAGGGGGTAGGGAGATGGGGAAGGGGGTAGGGAGATGGGGAAGGGGGTGGAGGAAGGGGGTAGGGAGATGGGGAAGAGGGATAGGGAGATGGGGAAGGGGGATAGGGAGATGGGGAAGGGGGTAGGGGGTAGGGATAGGGAGATGGGGAAGGGGGGTAGGGATAGGGAGATGGGGAAGGGGGGTAGGGATAGGGAGATGGGGAAGGGGGTAGGGATAAGGAAATGGGGAAGGGGGTAGGGAGATGGGGAAGGGGGTAGGGAGATGGGGAAGGGGGTAGGGAGATGGGGAAGGGGGTGGAGGAAGGGGGTAGGGAGATGGGGAAGAGGGATAGGGAGATGGGGAAGGGGGATAGGGAGATGGGGAAGGGGGTAGGGGGTAGGGATAGGGAGATGGGGAAGGGGGGTAGGGATAGGGAGATGGGGAAGGGGGGGTAGGGATAGGGAGATGGGGAAGGGGGGTAGGGAGATGGGGAAGGGGGATAGGGAGATGGGGAAGGGGGATAGGGAGATGGGGAAGGGGGATAGGGAGATGGGGATAGGGAGATGGGGAAGGGGGGGGTAGGGAGATGGGGAAGGGGGGGGTAGGGAGATGGGGAAGGGGGGGTAGGCAGATGGGGAAGGGGGGGTAGGCAGATGGGGAAGGGGGGGTAGGCAGATGGGGAAGGGGGGGTAGGCAGATGGGGAAGGGGGGGTAGGGAGATGGGGAAGGGGGGGTAGGGAGATGGGGAAGGGGGGGTAGGGAGATGGGGAAGGGGGGGTAGGGAGATGGGGAAGGGGGGGTAGGGAGATGGGGAAGGGGGGAAGGGAGATGGGGAAGGGGGGAAGGGAGATGGGGAAGGGGGGAAGGGATATGGGGAAGGGGGGGAAGGGAGATGGGGAAGGGAGATGGGGAAGAGGGGTAGGGAGATGGGGTAGGGGGAAGAGGGGTAGTGGGAAGGGGGTAGGGGGAAGGGGGTAGGGGGTGGGGGGAAGGGGGTGGGGGGAAGGGGGTGGGGGGTAGGGGGTGGGGGAGGGGGGGTAGAGGGTGGGGGAAGGGGGGGTAGGGAGAGGGGGAAGGGGGTAGCAAGATGGGGAAAGGGGGTAGGGATAGGGAGATGGGGAAGGGGGGTAGGGATAGGGAGATGGGGAGGGGGGTAGGGATAGGGAGATGGGGAAGGGGGTAGGGATAGGGAGATGGGGAAGGGGGTAGGGATAGGGAGATGGGGAAGGGGGTAGGGAGATGGGGAAGGGGGTGGAGGAAGGGGGTAGGGAGATGGGGAAGAGGGATAGGTAGATGGGGAAGGGGGTAGGGGGTAGGGATAGGGAGATGGGGAAGGGGGTAGGGATAGGGAGATGGGCAAGGGGGTAGGGAGATGGGGAAGGGGGTAGGGAGATGGGCAAGGGGGTGGAGGAAGGGGGTAGGGAGATGGGGAAGAGGGATAGGGAGATGGGGAAGGGGGAAGGGGGGTAGGGATAGGGAGATGGGGAAGGGGGGTAGGGATAGGGAGATGGGGAAGGGGGGTAGGGATAGGGAGATGGGAATGGGGGATAGGGATAGGGATGTGGGGAAGGGGGATAGGGAGATGGGGAAGGGGGATAGGGAGATGGGGATAGGGAGATGGGGAAGGGGGGGTAGGGAGATGGGGATAGGGAGATGGGGAAGGGGGGGTAGGGAGATGGGGGTAGGGAGATGGGGAAGGGGGGTAGGGAGATGGGGAAGGGGGGGTATGGAGATGGGGAAGGGGGGGTAGGGAGATGGGGAAGGGGGGGTAGGGAGATGGGGAAGGGGGGTAGGGAGATGGGGAAGGGGGGGTAGGGAGATGGGGAAGGGGGGGTATGGAGATGGGGAAGGGGGGGTAGGGAGATGGGGAAGGGGGGGTAGGGAGATGGGGAAGGGGGGTAGGGAGATGGGGAAGGGGGGGTAGGGAGATGGGGAAGGGGGGGTAGGGAGATGGGGAAGGGGGGGTAGGGAGATGGGGAAGGGGGGGTAGGGAGATGGGGAAGGGGGGGGTAGGGAGATGGGGAAGGGGGGGTAGGGAGATGGGGAAGGGGGGGTAGGGAGATGGGGAAGGGGGGTAGGGAGATGGGGAAGGGGGGGTAGGGAGATGGGGAAGGGGGGGGTAGGGAGATGGGGAAGGGGGGGTAGGGAGATGGGGAAGGGGGGTAGGGAGATGGGGAAGGGGGGGGTAGGGAGATGGGGAAGGGGGGGTAGGGAGATGGGGAAGGGGGGGTAGGGAGATGGGGAAGGGGGGGGTAGGGAGATGGGGAAGTGGGGTAGGGAGATGGGGAAGTGGGGTAGGGATAGGGAGATGGGGAAGGGGGGGTAGGGATAGGGAGATGGGGAAGGGGGGGTAGGGAGATGGGGAAGGGGGGGGTAGGGAGATGGGGAAGGGGGGGGTAGGGAGATGGGGAAGTGGGGGTAGGGAGATGGGGAAGTGGGGGTTGGGAGATGGGGAAGTTGGGTAGGGAGGTGGGGTAGGGAGATGGGGAAGGGGGGTAGGGGTAGGGAGATGGGGAAGGGGGGTAGGGATAGGGAGATGGGGAAGTGGGGTAGGGAGATGGGGAAGTGGGGTAGGGAGATAGGGAAGTGGGGTAGGGAGATGGGGAAGTGGGGGTAGGGAAATGGGGAAGTGGGGTAGGGAGATGGGGAAGTGGGGGTAGGGAAATGGGGAAGTGGGGGTAGGGAGATGGGGAAGTGGGGTAGGGAGATGGGGAAGGGGGTAGGGATAGGGAGATGGGGAAGGGGGGTAGGGATAGGGAAGGGGGTAGGGATAGGGAGATGGGGAAGGGGGTAGGGATAGGGATACGGAGATGGGGAAGGGGGATAGGGCGATGGGTAAGGGGGGATAGGGCGATGGGTAAGGGGGGATAGGGAGATGGGGAAGGGGGTAGGGAGATGGGGAAGGGGGTAGGGAGATGGGGAAGGGGGTGGGGGCAGGGGGTACGGAGATGGGGAAGGGGGGGTAGGGAGATGGGGAAGGGGGGGTAGGGAGATGGGGAAGGGGGGGTAGTGAGATGGGGAAGGGGGGGGTAGGGAGATGGGGAAGGGGGGTAGGGATAGGGAGATGGGGAAGGGGGGTAGGGATAGGGAGATGGGGAAGGGGGGGTAGGGATAGGGAGATGGGGAAGGGGGGTAGGGATAGGGAGATGGGGATAGAGAGATGGGGAAGGGGGGTAGAGAGGTGGGGAAGGGGGGGTAGGGAGATGGGGAAGGGGGGGTAGGGAGATGGGGAAGGGGGGGTAGGGAGATGGGGAAGGGGGGGTAGGGAGATGGGGAAGGGGGTGTAGGGAGATGGGGAAGGGGGGGTAGGGAGATGGGGAAGGGGGGGTAGGGAGATGTGGAAGGGGGGGTAGGGAGATGGGGAAAGGGGGGTAGGGAGATGGGGAAAGGGGGGTAGGGAGATGGGGAAGTGGGGGTAGGGAGATGGGGAAGGGGGGTAGGGAGATGGGGTAGGGAGATGGGGAAGGGGGGTAGGGAGATGGGGAAGTTGGGGGTAGGGAGATGGGGAAGGGGGGTAGGGAGATGGGGAAGTGGGGGTAGGGAGATGGGGAAGTGGGGGTAGGGAGATGGGGAAGTGCGTAGGGAGATGGGGAAGTGGGGTAGGGATAGGGAGATGGGGAAGGGGGGTAGGGATAGGGAGATGGGGAAGTGGGGTAGGGAGATGGGGAAGTGGGGGTAGGGAGATGGGGAAGTGGGGGTAGGGAGATGGGGAAGTGGGGGTAGGGAGATGGGGAAGGGTGGAAGGGTGGTAGGGATAGAGAGATGGGGAAGTGTGGTAGGGAGATGGGGAAGGGGGGTAGGGATAGGGAAGGGGGGTAGGGATAGGGAAGGGGGTAGGGATAGGGAGATGGGGAAGGGGGTAGGGATAGGGAGATGGGGTAGGGATAGGGATAGGGAGATGGGGTAGGGATAGGGATAGGGAGATGGGGTAGGGATAGGGATAGGGAGATGGGGAAGGGGGTAGGGAGATGGGGGTGGGGGAAGGGGGGTACGGAGATGGGGAAGGGGGGGTAGGGAGATGGG